>NC_137099.1:14902879-15502879 GCF_949357685.1 Gobio gobio
GGCGACCTGGACAATGGACCTGTCAGTTTCATCAGCCTTCCTAATAAATAACACTAAAACTCCAAAGAGCTAATAATGAGAATTTCATTATAATGTTTAGGTCCTAAAACCCCTGAATAATAAAACCACTACTTGGTAGAACTGTTCAAATCCAAGGAGGAGTGCCATATTTATTTCTCAAAATAAAATCTGTATTTTAATGCAGAAAAGTTGCAGGTGGATGACATTATACACTGTACCAAAAAATTCTTACATTTACTAGCAATTTTTTAATTAAAGTGGTTTCTACACCAACATTTTTCAGCATATAATCTTTTATAAAAGTGTACAAGCAAAGAGAAGGGTCCCACTTTATATTAGTTGTCCTTAACTACTATGTACTTACATCAAAATATAAGTACAATGTACTTATTGTGTTCATATTGTATTGCAAAACACTTTTGCTGATATTGAGGTGGGATATGGGTAAAGTTAGGGACAGGTGTGGTGGTATGGGTAAGTTTAAGGGTAGAGTTAGGTGTAAGGGAAGTGTCAACAGTGTAATTATAAATGTAATTAAAGCAATTAATTACAGATGTATTTAAATGCAGGTAATTTTTTTACTGTATGTACAATGTAAAAACATGTATGTAGACAATAAGTGCATTGTATCAAATTATTAATTTAAATGTAAGTACATAGTAGTTAAGGCCACATAATGTAAAGGGGGTCCAATATTAGCTTACTTTTAAAAAATGTAATATATATATTGTGTACAGATGTTTGTGAGGAACTTCAGTAACTTGGTGCAAATCTTTCACTATGGAGTGAACATGCGGGCCAGGGTTTCTCTCACCAATGAGTGTGGCTAGCAGAAAAAAACAGGGCTGGAGCAGAGTGACTATATGAAAGAGAAGGGGTAAATGCTGTTACGTATGCATTTAGGAAATACTGCTTACATACCTGCCATTGCCCAAGTAAATGCCGCACTGTGGCAGGGTTTTCCAAAAGTCCCTCCTTAAATGTGGCATCTTGTAAGACATTGGCTGTGGTTTCTGCCTCAGTGAGCCAATTAAGGAATTTTTCCAGGTCCAAGTAGAAATGCTGCAATTGCCGCAGTCCAGCTTCAAGATTTGCCTCCTTGTCCCCTACACTGAAACGGGCAATGACTTCATTGTTATACAGAAAGAAAGTTGTTAAATTAGTACCTTAATATACTTCCATATTAAAGGGGTCATGAATTAAGAAATCAACTTTTCATTCAGCATTTGATACATAAAAGTGAATCGTGATATAAGAATATCCTGAAAGTTTCGGAGCTGAAAACGTCCTTGTTAGTCAAAGAAAAGCTTTTATTGACACCAGGCCCAGCAAACGCTCAATCTCAGAATGTGCCAGGCTGTGACGTCAGAGTGTGGTGAAACGCCGCCTCAACAGAAGAAGAACTGATTCTGTAGCCCCGCCCACTGATTATAGGCCTACGTGGAGCTAAACCGGATCAAACTTCCAAGCAATAAACATGCTGCACAAGCTTCATTCGGATTCCAATATTATGAATGCATGGTTGAACTATTTTTAATGAATATCCAACATTGCGCGTTTGTTCCTTCATTTCACCACGGATTCGTTTGTAAACAAGAGACTGGATTTGCTGACAGGATGAGATTACATGAATTGAATGAAGCAATGTAATGAATGAAGCAACACACTAATATTTGAAGGAAAAATACAATCGCGGAAGTTTTGATCATCCTTTGATTTGTCTGACTCTGCAGTGAGGCTTGTGCGTGTGTGTGTGTTAGTGATGGACGGTTCGTGGTTATATCCACCGATCGGGCAGGCCAAGTAATACAAAAATAACATTCCAATTAATTGTGGGTGGATGAGAGATAAATCATTGTGTTTGTTTGATAAACACATTTTGCGCGCCCTGTGGGACGAATAATTCCGGTTTCCGTTTCCCACACGCTTTCAAAACAATCCCTCACATGTACTCGACAAACTTTTTAATCTAGTTATAATATGCAAAGCTTATCCAATATCCAAAAGTCTTCAGTGCGGCACGGCCATAAAACCAAGCGTTCCATGAGAGAGCCTCAAAACCAGGGTAGAAAATAGCCTATCACTTATTCATTATGATGTTTTTTGAATGTAAAAACCACGCGAACGTCACAAGGAGATCTCAGACAACAGTATAACATTTTTTAAAAAGCCAGTTCATGACCCCTTTAAAGAACAATTATTGGATTGTTAAATTTGCTGGTAACAAATGCTTCAAACATCAAACCACAGGACCAAAGTGGCCCATAATTCTTAATGCTTAAAAAGCATTTTGCACCCTCACTGTGTCAGCAGTGCATTATTTTCATGCCGTAAATAAATTCTCTTTGAAAACGTTATTATATGCCACTCCACCACTGGTTGATGATACAAAATCAAAGACTTAAACAGAAACTCACCGCTTATTGATGTTGGCCCAAGCCAGATTCATGCTCTCAGTCATTTGTTTAACTTTGCTTGTGTCGTCGTCTGAATAAAGGGTCAGTAGTTTGTTTGCCAGTTCATTTGTGACATTCATGTGCGCTTGCCACTGCTGTATATCCTTAGAAAGTTGCTGCAATATAATAATATAGCGTTTATTTGAAGTAATCAAATCACATGCATTCATCTGAAGATCTTTCAAGGAATACGAGCACACTGAATCAGTTTACCAGTCATGGTCTGTCATGAAATAGATAGTGTGTTTCTTTTACATTACCTTGACATCTGCATTTTGGCCTTTTAAATCATCAACACCGGGCGAAACTTTCTTCCAGGTTTCTAGTTTTTCATTGGCTTTCTTAATGAGGGGCTCCATCCTTTTTCTGGCCTCCAACCAATCGCTGGAGTCCTTATACATGTTCTGCAGCTGAAGGACCCTGTCCATTAGCTTGGTGTGGGAATCCTCCCAATGTGCCTGTAATTTTTCAACTTGAAATAAAAGAACATTTATAAGGAACAATTCTGAAAATGGCTTAATATATTAGTACATATGATGGACGTATGGTAATAAAAACGGTTTATATTGAATCAAGTGGTAGAATCTTTTTTTTTTTCTTCAAATAAATAAAAAATAAATACACTGATCAGGCATAACATTATGACCATTATGATATGATTATGATTTTATGATATGATAATATTGTGTTGGTCCCCCTTTCGCTGCCAAAACAGCCCTGACCCATTGAGGCATGGACTCTACTAGACCCCTGAAGGTGTGCTGTGGTATCTGGCACCAAGATGTTAGCAGCAGATCCATTAAGTCCTGTAAGTTGTGAGGTGGGGCCTCCATGGAACGGACTTGTTTGTTCAGCACATCCCACAGATGCTCGATTGGATTGAGATCTGGGCAATTTGGAGGCCAAGTCAACACCTCAAACTCGTTGTTGTGCTCCTCAAACCATTCCTGAATCATTTTTGGGTTTGTGGCAGGGCTCGATATCCTGCTGAAAGTGGCCACAGCCACCAGGGAAGGGTGTACATGGTCTGCAACAATGTTTATGTAGGTGGTACGTGTCAAATAACATCCACATGGATGGCAGGACCCAAGGTTTCCCAGCAGAACATTGTCCAAAGAATCACACTCCGCCGGCTTGCCTTCTTCCCATTGTGTCTCCTGGTGCCATGTGTTCCCCAGGTAAGTGACACACATGCACCCCGCCATCCACGTGATGTAAAAGAAAACTTACAGACCAGGCCACCTTCTTCCATTGCTCCGTGGTCCAGTTCTGATGCTCATGTGCCCACTGTTGGCGCTTACGGTGGTGGACAGGGGTCAGCATGGGCATCCTGACTGGACTGCAGCTATGCAGCCCCATACACAACAAACTGCAATGCACTGTGTATAATGACACCTTTCTATCAGAACCAGCATTAACTTTTTGAGCAATTTGAGCTACAGTAGCTTGTCTGATTGATTGGACCACACAGGCCAGGCTTCGCTCCCCACGTGCATCAATGAGCCTTGGCCGTCCATGACCCTGTCGCCGGTTCACCACTGTTCCTTCCTTTGACCACTTTTGATGGATACTGACCACTGCAGACCAGGAACACCCCACAAGAGCTGCAGTTTTGGAGATGCTCTGACCGTCGTCTAGCCATCACAATTTGGTCTTCATCAAACTCGCTCAAATCCTTACGCTTGCCCATTTTTCCTGCTTCCAACACATCAACTTTGAGGACAAAATGTTCACTTGTTGCCTAATATATCCCACCCACTAACAGGTGCCATGATGAAGAGATAATCAGTGTTATTCACTTCATAAAGTTATGCCTGATTGGTGTAAATGCATGATTGACTGATTGAATCTCATAACCAACTACAATCTTATATGCATGTTTGCCTAACAGCATGCTTTAGTATGTGTTCAGTAGAGCTGTCTTATAAAGATATGACCTTGAGATGCCTGCTAAGACACAATCCTTGGCAACAGTCATTGTTTAATTCCTGCATTTTTTCAGAGACCAAGCTGCTACAATGTTGACACCCCCATATCACTACAAATAAAGTGTATCACTGAAAGAGGATATGGATATGGATGAGGCAAAGCTGACTTACTGCGCTCTGTAATGGTTGCCCGTGTCTCAGGGTTATTGGTTTTGTTCTTCAAGTTCTGAGCCGCAGTGATTTGTTTGTTCAGCTGTGGGCATCTTTGCTCCATGTCTTGCAGTGTTGACTGTTAGATAGTCACAACACAGAGTTCTTTACTTAAACACACACATGCATGTATATATTTTATAAAAATATGTTATATTTTTTATAAACAAAGAATATTTATATACAAGATAAATTATATATACAGTATATACATGCATGTGTGTGTATTTATATATACAGTGCCAAGAAAAAGTATGTGAACCGCTTGCAGAATCTGTGAAAATGGGAATCATTTTAACTAAATAAGAGGGATCATACAAAATGCATGTTATTTTTTATTTAGTAATTTCCTGAATAAGATATTTTACATAAAAAATGTTTACATATAGTCCACAAGACAAACAAATTGCTGAATTTATTAAAATAACCCTGTTTAAAAGTTTATGAACCATTGATTCTCAGTGCTGTGTGTTGTTCCCTGGATGATCCACGGCCGTTTTTTTGTTTTGTGATGGTTGTTCATGAATCCCTTGTTTGTCCTGAGCAGTTAAACTGCCCAATGTTCTTCAGAAAAATCCTCTAGGTCCTGCACATTCTTCAGTTTTCCAGCATCTTTTTCATATTTGAACCCTCTCCAGCAATGACTATGATTTTAAGATACATCTTTTCACACTGAGGGACTCAAACACAACTACTAAAAAAGGTTGAAACATTCACTGATGCTCCAGAAGGAAACACAATGCATTAAGAGCCGGGGGTGAAAACCTATTGAATTTGAAAATCAAGGTAAATTGTACTCAATTTGTCTTCTGGGAAACATACAAGTATCATCTGTTGCTTCTGAAGGGCAGTACTAAATGAAAAAAAAAAAAAGATATTTAAACAAAATAAGACAAATTTGGACATTCTTAATGCATTGTGTTTCCTTCTGGAGCATCAGTGAATGTTTCAACCTTTTTTAATAGTTGTGTTTGAGTCCCTCAATTGTCCTCAGCATGAAAAGATTGATCTTAAAATCATACAGTCATTGCTGGAGAGGGTTCAAATATGAAAAAGATGCTGGAAAATTGAATAATGTGCAGGACCTGGAGGATTTTTCGGCCAGTTTAACTGCTCAAGACAAACAAGGAACTCATGAACAACCATCACAAAACAAAAAAACAGCCGTGGATCATCCAGGGAACGACACACAGCACTGAGAATCAATGGTTCATAAACTTTTGATTGGGGTTATTTTAATAAATTCAGCAATTTTTTTGTCTTGTGGACTATATGTAAAAAAAATGTATGTAAAATATCTTATTCAGGACAGTACTAAATAAAAAATAACATGCATTTTGTATGATCTCTCTTATTTAGTTAAAATGAATCCCATTTTCGCAGATTCTATAAGCAGTTCACATACATTTTCTTGCCACTGTACATAATAATTATACACAGTACACACACATATATTATGCAAACACAAACTCTTATTTTGGATGCAATTAATCACGACAAATTTTTCCCCAGCACTATATATATATATATATATATATATATATATATATATATATATATATATAGATAGATATATATATATATATATATATATATATATATATATATATATAGATATATTTATGTGTGTGTGTGTGTGTGTCATCAATAATACATATTTCACCTTCACCCTCTGACCATTACATTTAAAAATCAGTAAAAATCATTAACACAGTATAATTAAACACCATCTTCATGATTCTTCATCTTCACACATTTTTGCAGCTCAATTTAACACTATTTTCCGTGAATGAATAACTAAATGAAAAAGTTCTGCTGCTCATTTCAAATGCAAAGAGACTAGCCAATCATAACAGAGGGCATTAACATATACTTTGCAGTCTATGCAATTTTGAGGGTCAGAGAAACGGTGGAAACTGGTTATATAAAACTAAATTGTATTTGGTGCCCCCTTGACTAACATTTTATGTAGAATATTTTACAAAATGGTCACGTTAATCGCTTGCAGCTAGTGCAAAATGCTGCTGCAAGGTTTTTAATGAATGCAGGGAAAACGGATCATGTTACTCCCTAGTTATCTTTTTTAGGGTGGCTACCAGTACAATTTAGGATACAGTGTAAGATTTTGATATATATGTTTTTAAAAGCACTTCACGGAATGGTGCCAAAATTCTTAGCTGTGCTTATTAAGCCCTACAGTCCAGGCGTAATACTAAGATCATCGAACAAGTTTCTTCTAACAATTCCCTGAGCGCGTCTCAAATTGAAGGGTGATCATGCTTTTTCTATATCTGGTGCAAGATTGTAAGAATAAGCTGCAATTGGATGTTAGATCTTCCTTAACTGTTAATGTTTTTAAGGACCGTTTAAAATCATATTTGTACTCTCTGGCATTTTAGTACATTAGTATACGGATGTTTTAAGATTTGTCTTCTTGTTCTTTTGCTTTCTATTGTAATGTACAGCATTTTGGAACTACTGTGTAGCCTGTAAAGTGCTATATAAATAAATAAACAAACGAAAATATACTCTGAGCTAAACTCTCAAAATATGCATAAAATGTTACAAGTGTAGAACACAGCCACTGCAGGAAAGAAAAAAAAGTATATTACTGTGAACATGGATTAAGAGCTGCAAGATGACGGCGTAAACTGACCTTGAGTTTCACGGTCATGTCATTGATCTCGTCAAGATCTCCAACCATTACTCTCTGAGTCTGGACCATGTGATCCAAAAGAGTGAGCCAATCATCAAGCTCCGTCCAGGATTTATTGAATTTATCAAGGGCTGCATCTCCTGCTGCACTACCAGTCAATGTTACGGCTGAAAAAAAAAGAAAAAGATCTTTTGTTCAGACTTTCAGATGTTTAACATTACATAAGCAACACGGAATGCTCATGAATTTTAATAGCATATTATTGTAGCTTGAATCATCATGCATTACATGATGAAATCATACCTGCGAGCTGACATTTGTCTCGCCACTCTTTAAGGAGAACTTGAATGGATGTCCAATCTGCACTGAGGCCATCAAACTGCCCCTGGAATGCATCAGTCCAGGACAAATATTAAATAAAGCTGCATGCAATGAAGCTGATAGACTGCTATAGTATGATGTATTGCATTACAGTACAGAACAGTGATGGGAGATACTACAGGCAAGTGTGCAGAGTAATCTAATATCATAGTCATAGTGTTTCTGAGATCATATCTAATGATAACGTGGTCGATTACACACCTTCTCTGGTTGGCATGGAGGTCTCTCCTTTGCCAAAACGGCTTCCACTGCTGGTTTCTTTTCCTTTACATCAACCTCGATCTACAGAAAATAAATATAAGAAAAAAAAATTCACAACAAACCCTTATTAAAGGAGTAAATCTAGCTCTACGTATATCTATTTTAACCAAATAAAAATAAAAAGTCCAGGTCACATTTTACTCCAAAATCAAAAGGGGGAAAAAAATAATATTTTTATTTTGAATAAAGAAATGAAACCTTTTTATTTTTTGCATAGTAACAATACTTTTATCGCCATGATAATCACATTTACCACTAAATTCTGTGCGTTCAGTGAAGCATCTGGACATTATAATTTTAATTATTTTTTTATTCTCAGTCATAATATTTTTAGCACTGTAATACAGTATATTTTATTTAAATAGGCATACATTAAAAGCAGTATAACAATGTATACATGCTTTAAAAGTTTGTACTATAGAAATACGATTTTTACATTATGTCATAAGAAGAGGGGGGTAAGAGGTCGAAAAAATAAGAAAATAAATAGTGGTCCTAAAAATAGGCTTCAGTTTCTTTGTGCAAAATATAATTCTTCTGTCTTATTTAGATTTAGATTTATCCTTTATATTCTTTCTTTTGATGTAGGGCTGAAATATGGTTTTGAAATAACCTCAACCCTGAAAAGGAGCTATAGCAATAGTTATACATGCCTTGACAAGCACCACTAACAAGAAACAAAGATTTTGTTTTGAGAAAAACAATAGTATAAAGTGACAGCATGCAGCAGTGTGCAAATCATATTCAGTCGAGTACAGCAGAATCAGAGTGAACCAGCCACAAACCACTCAAAATCACATAAGAACATATGTACTGATTTTTTCATAAGTTCATTAACTGAAAGAACAAATGATTTCCTGAACCTATTAGTTCTATGTCTAGGGAAGCGAAACATTTGCCTTGAAGGGAGCAGATGAAACTATGAAGCAGATGCTGGGATGCTAAGAAAGGCAGCATATGTCATCTGAAAGACTCTCTTTGTACAAATTTGAGAGACTGTGCAAAAGCAGACCAAAGACTTTGACATACTTGCTTCTAGTAGGGATCAAATCAGCAACATGATGGTTACCAGCCCTGAACTTTTACCACTACACCACTCATAGCTATTACAGCACAAAGTTGAAATAACACAGACAACATTATTATGAAACAGCAAGACTGTGGTCAGTATGTTCTACATATGTGATATTACCTTTGGGTCTACTGCAGTAGGGGACTGCTCAAGCTGATTCTTTGTAGTGGAAGCCCAAATTGAGAGCTTGGAGAGCTGTTCCTGGTACAAAGACAAATCCCTCAGGAGATCCTCGATTTGTCGCTGCTTCTCAGGAAGATCAGTGGACACCTTTGAAGGAGAGAAAGAAACATTTAGAGTTCTTTTCAATAAATCACTGCAGGGCGGACTCTTACTAAACCTGTTTAGAACATATCCAGGTCATGTTTTACCCCCAAATCTCAAAAGAGATATTGAGATAAGAAATATTAGAACAGAATAAATAAAATAAGAAATATTATTTTTCTATAAGCTTTAAGCGCTTATATTTTTTAGGATTTTTTTCTCTCGCATTGCTATCCTGACAGTTAAGGAGCCCAAAAAAATATAAAACAAAATAATAAAATACATAGAAATTAATTAATTAATTAAATTAAATAAATAAATAAAATAAAAATATAAAATACTGCCTTAAATTTATGCAAATATAAAACCAATGCATGGAATACAAAACCAATGCATGGAAATTTGAGAATACACACACACGAATATATATATATATATATATATATATATATATATATATATATATATATGAAACTAAATGTGTGCTTCCTGTGCTCATCATATACACATTTAATTTCATATATATATATATATATATATATATTCGTGTGTGTGTATTCTCAAATTTCCATGCATTGGTTTTGTATTCCATGCATTGGTTTTATATTTGCATAAATTTAAGGCAGTTTTACAAATACTACTACGATATATTTATTTGTTTTGTTTGTTGTTATTTATTTATATTGTTGATGTGTTTTTTATTTTGTTATTACAGTGAAATTCATAAAATTGTAAGTGTGACTTCAGTGACTTTATTTCCAAAAACCTTATGGGGTCCACTGATATTTTACGTTATATTTTTATTTTATTTATTTATTTTATTTAATTTAATTAATTAATTAATTACTATGTATTTTATTATTTTGTTTTATATTTTTATTTATTTATATTTATTTATATTTAATTTAATCTATATATCTATATATATATATATATATATCTATATATATATATCTATATCTATATCTATATCTATATCTATATCTATATCTATATATATATATATATATATATATAGTAAACATCTACGATTACATGTATCTGACTACACAACGATAATGTCCTCATTTGCCCGTTGCATTAATCATGCCAAGGTCACAAAATCATTGAAATAAATTTGCCAGTAAGATCAAATAGTAGAGAAGGGAAGAAATGATTTGAATTACCTTGGCCCATCGCATGTTAATAACCTTCAGATGTTTCTCCAGTGGTTTGACTTTATCAGCTGGGAGAGAGGAGCCCTTGCTGTTGATCTGATGAAGAGTTTGCTTTCTGCTCGGCAGTTCCCCCACCCGGGCCTGAAGATTTTCACACACACATATTAATTATCTGGCTCCTCTTTGTGACTCATTTTTGGTGATTTGCCTCATGGGAGAATTTTAATTTGAATATGGAGCTAAAAGCTATGTTTATCCCCCATGTGTGAGCTAATGGCATCTTTTTAAGCAACTGATTTTTACCTTCACTTTTTCTAATGTTGCACTGAGCTGCTCCTTGTGACCCGCTTCTACAGGAAGTGCAGCCACAGCCTCTGCATCATCCAACCAGGACTGAAACTCCCCCATGTCTTCATTTAACTCGACAAGAAGAATTTTTGCCCCGGCAGAGCTAAAACACACAGCAGCCATATTAATGCATTCCTCCAAAATAAGTACAAAAGAGGGCAATTATGTAGGTGTTTGCAGCTCAAATTGAATTATGCTAAGATATTCAAACGTGCGCAGCTCTCTCACGAGCTGCCTGCATTATTATGTCCTGCATTTTTACTAACCGTCTCTTGATCTCAGCAAGCTGGTTGGACACTTTGGCCCAGCGGGAGTTGATAGAGGCGAGCTGCTGTTTAATGTGGTCCCTGTCGTCCTTACTGCACTGTGGAGTCAGATCTGTCCCAAGAGCATTGAGCCCCTTCACTGCTGCTTCCTGTTTTTCCAGCTCTCCCTGGAGCTCCTGGGAAAGTAGAATGTCGCAGCATAGATGGTCTGAAAACTAATCTTAACATGAGAACTAATCTAACACTAATATAACAGTTACTGTTTTGCCTAAGAAATCTGGTAATACTTTTATGATATAACGATTTCTTATTCTTAATAATAATTATTAACAGTATTCTTAAAGGAATAGTTCACCCAAAAATAAAACACTGCAAGGCCATCAAAGATGTATATTACTTTCTTTCCTCAGCCAAAGATTCCAGGATTTTTTCTCCATCCAATGAAAGTGAATGGTGCCCAAGGTGGATATGGCAAGCCGTTTTTACTTTTATTCATTCACAGGATATGAAATCATCAATCATCATATCGACAATTGAATTTCAACTAGTAAAAACTCTAATTCTTGATGTCAGCGCCCTTGACACACTCCCCACTTCTTTTTTCAAAAGTGTGTTTAACTATTTAGAAGCAGATCTCCTAGAAGTGGTAAACTCCTCACTTCTTTCTGGGACTTTTCCAAACTCCCTTAAAACTGCAGTAGTAAAGCCTCTCCTTAAAAAGAGAAATCTGGATAACTCCATATTGAGCAACTACAGACCAATCTCAAATCTCCCCTTCATAGGCAAGATCATTGAAAAAGTTGTTTTCAGTCAGCTGAACAAATTCTTGAACTCAAACGGATACTTTGACAATTTTCAATCTGGTTTCCGACCAAATCACAGCACAGAGACAGCGCTCATAAAGATTATAAATGATATTCACCTCAATACAGATACAGGCAAAACATCGATTCTGGTACTACTGGACCTCAGTGCTACATTCGACACTGTTGACCACAACATACTTCTTGACAGGCTAGAAAATTGGGTTGGGCTTTCTGGAATGGTCCTCAAATGGTTCAGGTCATACTTAGAAGGGAGAGGTTATTATGTGAGTATAGGTGACCATAAGTCTGAGAGGACATCCATGACATGCGGAGTCCCACAAGGGTCAATTCTTGCACCACTCCTATTCAATCTGTATATGCTGCCACTCAGCCAAATAATGAAAAATAACAAAATGGCTTACCACAGCTATGCTGACGACACCCAGATCTACTTAGCCCTATCACCTAATGACTACAGCCCCATTGACTCTCTATGTAAATGCATTGATGAAGTTAACAGTTGGATGTGCCAAAACTTTCTTCAGTTAAACAAAGACAAAACTGAAATTACTACATTAGGAAACAAAGATGAAATTCTCAAGGTGAACGCATATCTTGAGGCTAAAGGCCTGAAATCAAAAAATCAAGTCAGGAATCTTGGTGTGATTTTGGAGTCAGACCTGAGTTTCAGTAGTCATGTCAAAGCAATAACTAAATCAGCTTACTATCATCTTAAAAATATTGCAAGAATTAGAAGCTTTATTTCCAGGCCTTCCCAAAAAGACCATTAGACAGCTGCAGCTCATACAGAACGCTGCTGCCAGGATCCTGAGCAGAACCAGAAAATATGACCATATCACACCAGTCCTCAGGTCTTTACACTGGCTTCCAGTTACATTTAGGATCGATTTTAAAGTGCTATTACTTGTATATAAATCACTAAATGACCTAGGACCTCAATACATTGTAGATATGCTGATTAAATACAAACCCAACAGATCACTCAGATCATCAGGATCAAGTCAATTAGAAATACCAAGGGTTCACTCAAAGCAAGGAGAGTCTGCGTTTAGCTATTATGCCAGCCGTAGCTGGAACCAGCTTCCTGAACAGATCAGATGTGCTCCAACAGTAGCCACTTTCAAATCCAGACTCAAAACACATCTGTTCAGCTGTGCATTTACTGAATGAGCTGTGCAACTGTACGACTAATTGCACCTTATCTTATGCATTTACTCAATGTGCTCTGTGCTTTGTCCGAACTGCTTGCACTTTAATTATGTTTCATTTTAACCCTGTTTTATTTTTAGTTTTTAATTATACTTTTATTTTTATTATTATTTTTTTTATTTTGTTAAGGCTGTCTGGGTGGAAGAGGTTGAGAGACGGGGGAGCTTAAACAGTTATTGTGGTTCGAGTCCACATAGTTATCCTCAATTTAGACCCCGACGTGATGTCTCTGATCAGGTAAGACATGAATTTGGTTTTGACTACCTGATTAGTGGCATCACTGAATAAATGTTATTGTGGTTCGAGTCCACATAGTGCGAGGACGATCCGTTTAGATCTGCTCTGACGGATAGTATAGCCTTGGTGGTAAGAGGAAGGACCGTGTAGATCCGCTCTGACGGTCGAACAAAGTAGAGATAGCCCTGGTGTTCCGGTCCAGGAAGATTTGTCTGTAAGGGTAATGTTTAAATGCACAGTTACCTGACAAATATTTTTTTGAGTACTCGCTCTGGTGCGAGGAAGACCCGTTTAGATCTGCTCTGGCGGGTAAAACATCTAGAGAACACCCTCAAGTTAGGCCAAGAAGATTTGTCTGTAAGGGTACTGTCTAAACGCACAGTTACCTGACAAATATTTTTAAAGTAAACCTGACTCTCCATTTTCTTCCACCCCAGATTATTTTTATTTCCTTTTAATTTCCTTTTAATTCCTTTTATAACTATTATACTATATATATTTTTATTTTATTCACTTATAACTATTTTAACTTCATTTCTGTGTAAAGCACTTTGAATTGCCACTGTGTATGAAATGTGCTATACAAATAAACTTGCCTTGCCTTGCCTATTGTCACTAGTGAAATGTCACCATAGGCGATCCGTGTACTTTTGCGTCCATTCGTTCGTCGAAATTAAATATGGAAAATGTGGTTTCTTCCTTTTTTATTTTAACATTGATGAATAGAATTAGCAGATACAAGATAATTTTCCTTATGCAAGATAATGATTTAATTTAAAATAATATAAATGATATACAACTAAATTCCTAATTTCTAGTGTTTTGCGTCACGCTGAAGCGCCCTCTAGCGCCTTTTTCCTCTGGCGTCAATAGAATGACTCGCATCAAGAGCCTAAAAAGATGAGACTGATTAATTTTTATTCATTAAATTATTACATTTATATCTTAACCCAAACATGACCATTTCTAAACCTTATAGCCTCTTGTTTAGTGCTCCAACACATTATCGAGTTCCTGCTTGTGGTCTTGATCCCGTCCTTTTGCTTTTTACTTAAAAAAGGGCCAAACGACATATACATTTCTGTGACTTTTTTGTCTGGCTGTTAAGTGTTTTATATCGAGAAATTGTTCAGGGTTAGGAGTCGCTTTATATGCTATAGCCTATGCTTGCTGTTCAAATTTAAAATTTACCAACATACAATGATGACAATTATACCCCAATATGTTATTTTCATGAAGACAAAATTCCCATACCCTTTGCCTCAGTGGAGGAGGCAATCAACAGTATACTGCTAAGTTAAGTGTGGAAAACGCTGAACTTTTAAGCGCGTTGCCTTCATATTCGGCCTGACCTGCTTGTCTGTATAGCTTTATTGGGCTTTTAATATGACTGTCTTAATGCATTAGCGTTTTCTTCATAACTGTATTTTATTGTCCATTTAAAAAATCCTTAACGTGTTATTAAATGTCTTCATGGGCTCATCTGCTTGTCTGTACATTTGTTTATTTATAAGGTTTGTACTAAATTTGCTCCTTCAATATCACTGTAGTACATTAAGCCACATTAAGAGTTTACATTTTTCACGTTAAGCGCTTAGAATGACCCGTTTCGCTGGGCGAGTTTGCCGCCAGCATTCTCGTGGACATGCGGACCCCTTGTGAGTGAGAATGGGTTGATTTTTTTTAACGGGAACAAAAGGGGAGCAATCTTACCCGTCACCATGTTGGGACAGGTGTTCTGCATCTGCAATGCCGGTTTCAGTTTTAAAATCAAGTCATGTATTATCATGTTTTTACTAGTTGAAATTCAATTGTTGCTATCAAGAATTAGCATTTTAACTACTAAAAATTGAATTTTTGATGTCAAGAGTTCATATCCTGTGAATGAATAAAAGTCCAAATGGCTTGCCATAACGTAGACCATTCCCAATATGCATGTCACTTGTGAGGTTGTGAACTCAACCGTCTAGTGAACGCGTTTGCACCAAGGCGAGCATTTGTAGTTATTTTCTACATTTGTATATCATTTTCGGATCGTTTCGCTAGAAAAGATTATTTTTTGGCTGAGGTCGTGCGGAGCTCTTTGAAGCTGCCTAAATATGGATTTTGTACTGTCAAAAATGGTTTACACTGGGCACCATTCACTTTCGCAATAGATGGAGAAAAATCCATGGAAATGTTTTCCACCAAAACCTTAATTTCTTTTCAGCTGAGTAAAGAAAGTCATATACATCTTGGTTGGTCATGGGGTGAGTAAATAATCAGCAGCATCTTTTGATGAACTATTTCTTTAACATAGTATTTTGTTTTATTTAGTATTTTGTAACACATTGTAATTTGTATATATTATTATAATCAAATGATACAATTGTAAAATGTATGTTTACCTTGAGGTGTTCTCTATTATTTATGGGGTCTTGTTCATACTTCACAATCGTCCTCTCAGCATTTGTGAGCCAATCGTCAAGCGTTTTGAGCTCTTCGCTGAATTTCTTCGATTTTTCAAGGCGTCTGGACAGAAGCACAAGTAGACCAAAAAATGTGATTCAGAAAGTAAAGAGAGAGAATGTTCTGACAGTAAAAATCAATATTCCGATTTAAACTACAAAATGCATTGGCGTAAAAAGTTAATGTGCACATATTGTTTAGTTATAGAGCACTATGCACTATTTAACAGTTCATTTAGTATGACTTCTCTACTAACCTTTTTTTATATATATAAATAGTTTTTGTTAATTGAAATAATGCTGAAATAAAATATAAATAATAGATGAAAAAAATTAAAACAAATTTCAAATATTGATCTTTTCAACTAACTAAAATAAAATAAGTTTAAGTTAAAGTACTAAAATTACACAAAAAACTGAAACTAATTAATTAAAAAGCTAAATATAAATAAAATTACAAAAGCACATAAAATGACAAATTTTAACTAAAAATAAAATATAATGCAAAATATTGATAAAAAGTAAATAGAGTATTTTTATGCATGCACAAACAGTATCACATTCATGTATAGATACGCAAGTAATATGGAACATTTGTAGAATAATCTTAGAAAATCCTTAAAGTTTATACAAAGACAAACAACTCTGAACAATTCACAGACTGAATAATACACACTATTTTGCTATTGGCAAATTACAACAGTGTGATGCCATTCATCCTTACGCGAGTCTGTCGTGATAGAGCTTTTGAAGGTTTTCCCAGTTGGCTCTGAGCAGTTGGACCAGTAAACTCTCCTCAGGAAGAGAGGCTCCCCTGCCCAAAGCCTCTGTCACTGGACTCTCCAGTTTATCCAGATTCACTTTAACCTCCTGAATCACATGTAACACAACAGATTAAAGCATTTCTATTATTTTCACTGCTGTTTCAGTGGTGTGAGTAAAACCAATTGTTCATGTACAGATAATGAGTAAATCAATAACAGATTGAATCAGCTCATGGACACAAAAATGCATTGGCTAATAAAATTCATTCAAAGAAATGAGACATGGTTTATGATATAACCTTAAGGCACTTCTCTTGTTGAGGAACGTTGATGAATGCTGCAGACCAACGCTCAGGAGAGTTCAGCAGAGCCTCATTGTCAGCGATACACTGCAGCAAAAACTGCAGCTCCTGCACATTCAAGGATGGAGAACAATGAGTCTCATTCAATTTGACTATTTTACTACAGTTTACTGTGCAATGAAGAGCAATCAACAATAGAAATAATTAATGTTTAAGAAAGATAAAACACTTCTTTTTTTTTCAATTTCTCATTAAAGACTGTCCACTACTATGGAGATCATAGGAAAATATATTTCAATGCTTATGCGTTTGCTCGCAAAAGTTGTGTGTTCTTTTTTTGAGGAAACGCAAAGTTTCTCGGGGGAATGCAAAACATTTTGAGAGTGAACACAAAGTTTCTTGATGGAACGCAAAAGCATTGACACAACATTTTCCCTGCCATCTCAAATTTTTTCCTTCATATCCCCATAGTATGGAAGCATTTGGGTAGAAATGTTCAATTTGCAATGCAATATGTAAAATGGCAATGCTTTTCATTATTTAAATTTACATTTTCCATACCATGTGTGCCACATTTGGAGCAAAATGATCATTCAAATTGAATAATATAATTTACATTTGCTATATCCCACTAGTTTTAACATATTTAACATATAACTTGAACATCTATTTGAAAGCTTTAGAAGTTGAACATTTTAAATGAAAATGTATTACAGAAATGATTAGATGTGTTTAACATGTTCAAGCTGAAACTGTAGCAAAATTATCATTTAAATGTTGTTTTTCTTTCATTTACACTCAGTTAAGATACTTGCGATTGTATTTTCATTAAATGTCCAGCTATGAATGTAGCTAAATTCAACGTGGAATTGAAAATGCAATCCGAGCCGATCAAGTCTCTGCCCTGCCCTGTCAATCATCGCATCAAGGCGGGACGTCTTGCAGCAAACAAACCTGGCGCTCGTGCACCTTAAAATGAGCACGGTCGCGTGTCTGCTGAAGAGCTGAAACAGTGAGCGGTGCTTTAAAACAGGTTATTTGTACTCTCAAATAATCTTAGACAAGCTGTCCAAGATTACTGTTTGCTATATCAGTATGGTTGTATTTTTTCTCTCTTTTTACCATTCTGATTGTTTAATGCATCAATTATATTAATAAAACGATGTGTAGTCCATCTGGGTGTTAATTAATAATAATAAGCATAATAATAATAATTGTTATTCCCAAAAATAACTTTTTATTTATGAACATTTTATTTAAAGAGTTAGCTCACCCAAAAATGAAAATTAGCCCATGATTTACTCACCCTCAAGTCATCCTAGGTGTATATGACATTCCATCCATCCTATAACTACTCCACACAGCTCCGGGGGGGGTTAATAAAGGCCTTCTGAAGCGAAGTGATGTGTTTGTGTAAGAGAAATATCCATATTTAAAACTTTATAGACTAAAATAACTAGCTTCTGGTGGTCAGCGGTACATGAGTCGACGCTAAAAGAGTAACCGTGTGGAGTAGTTATATGATGGATAGATGCACTTTTGTGGAAAATGTAAATTTAAATACAGAAATGCATTGCCATTTTACATATTGCATTGCCATTTTACATAATGAATTTCCCTTTTGCATATTCCATTGCAAAATTGAAAATTGCTATCCATATGCTTCCATACTTTAGGCGCTCCATACATTACAGTGATTTTATCACAGGCAATTTTCCCCAATACTTCAATCTTTAAAATATGCATTTTTAATATTTACTTTCTTTTACCCACCATTGACGTTTTTAACAACTCAGAGCAGACTTACACTTTTGTGGCGCACTTGAGTGAATTTAACGTCCAGCTCCGCCCAGCGTTTATTGACCGGGAGGAGGCGGGGCTCCACTAATTTGCCAGCTCCGCCCTCTGAAAGCACACGGCCCAGTCCACGCAAGTCCTCCAACTTTGGACGTTGATGTTCAATCTCAGAGCCGACTGCCTGATGGAAAACATCCAACTCTTTTAGTGTACAGTCCTAAAATATTAAACTTGTTAAGATGCAAGCAAAGGGACTCAAAAAAAAAAAACATAGCAAGTCCCTCTATACTGTTTAAAAACATCCCTGGTGAGGATAACTTTGAAAAGGCTACTTTGAAGAAGCTAACATATAAGATAAATATTAATTAAGTAGTGTAAGTACTGTATACATTAAAGACTCTCACTTTCACTCTCGGCTCCTCAGGGGGATCTGGAAGCTCTGCTACGTTCTTCTCAATTTTGTCCAGCCACTGCATCATGTCATCTGTTTTCTTACAGAACTGATACCACTGCGGGGCAAGAGCAAGGGCCTTCTTCTTTCTCAGGGCTCTCAGATTCTATGAACACAAAATGAATATATATATAGTATATTAAATATATATCAAATATAGTATATTAATACTGAATACATTTATACAGGATGTCCACATGATTGTCACCAAGCAAAACATGATTTACCAAAGTTTAACACACCAACCTTAGCCCAACCCCTCCGTAGGTTGATTGAAACTAGCCCATTTTTTAACCTTATGTTTTGACCATGTGTCTAACCTACTGTAACCGAAGTGTGACCTCATTCTTATTGGAGTTTTGACCTTGTCTCTGACTTGAATCACAATACAGGAGTTCAACCTAATGCTAACCTTACAATTATAGTGCAGTATTTCATTTTGGAAATATTTCAAATACCTAACCCTAAAATCTGATTGGGTGATGACATGGATGTAGTTTCAGGACCAATAAAGGACTGATAAAGGAACATATCTTATGTCCTATATAAAATCAAGAATGTACTTGTTGTCACAGAATATATATATATATATATATATATATATATATATATATATATATATATATATATATATATATATATATATATATATATATATATATATATATATATATATAAAATAAGCTATTGTCAAATTGTTTTAAGCATAAACCTCACAAAATTGTGTTAGAATTTTGCTTAAACCAAGATTTTTGTTTTTAATGGGGAAGAAAAATTAACTAAATGTATTATATAATTTTAACATACATTTTTCTTATTTTAAGAAAGCTTTACTGAAAAACAATAAAAACTTAAGACACTTTTTGTAATGTATAATCAACCTGACATCTAAATGCTTTTGCATTACATTGTATGGCCAGTTCAGTCAGGTCCACTTAGGTCAAAACACCATAGACAAACTTTTAGTCAACTGCTAAATTTGCATTTGGCGATATGGCTCTGTTCTAAATTCCCCATCCTTTTCATGAGCTCCATGAAAAGCCAAGAATGGGAACAAGCAGCAGCTTCTGGGGACAACCTCCCATTTTATTAAACTGGGAGGGCAGCGTAAATCCCCCATTGAGAACAGAGCATGCATCAATGACAACAGAATGACATTGATTAAGTTAAACACAGTTTAAGGAGGAGCTGGGGTGGAGGTGGGTTGCAAAGCAGCGTAAGGCGCCCTGTTTGAGAGTTGCCAATTGTGTGCATGGGAATCGGATAGCAGAGCTTGACTACGTGGCCTGCCTGAACTAACGCAGAATGCTTGATTTATATTATATTTGATGCAGCTGTCCTTGGACTCACATTTAAAATCAATGACATGCTATGAGCCTAATGTCAAGAGCTTGTAAATGTATTCTCATGGCCTTATTTTCGAATAAAATGTGTACTTGTGTCAGCTAGCTCAATTATTACCTTTAGAGTGTCATATTTGTCATGGAGAAGGTTGTGTTTCTCACGGACGGCCTCTCTTTTTTCCCCAGGCGGAGTTCTCTTGAGGAGACTTTCTCCTTTTAAAAACAGTTCATTTAGAGCATCCTCATCTATGCCCTGTGAAGAAACAAGCACAGAAAAAGATCAAATTAAATGTCAAATCTATCGGTCTATCTGTCTGTATGTCTGTCTGTCTGTCTGTCTGTCTGTCTATCAGACAATTTGCAGCCAAGCAATGCGATGATGTACTGTGCCAGAATTTGTTACTCATGAACCAGATCCGTTCCCTGAAACTCATTATCTTTCTTGTCATGAGATCTTTACGCACAAGCTCGGAGGCTGTTTCAGCCTTTCGCTGCCCGTACGGTTCCAATGACTGAAATTAATTTTAGCCAAAGAAACAGCTGAGAGTATTTTCTTACCGCATCCTCCAGGAAATCGTCCTCTTTTAGACTTTCACCTAATTTAATCTCCTCGTCCAGCACCTGGAGCCATATATTAGCCTGTCTGTGGTACTCGTCTAACTCTTGAGAGGAGGCCTGGAAATAAATATGATTAAAAACATACAAAGTCATAAGACAACTTTTACTAGCTGCGTTTACATGGACCCTTATAATCTGATTGTAATCAGACTAGTAGCACAATCGGGGGGGGAAAAAGTCACATGTAACCACTTCAATCGGAATGAATTGGCCAGATCTGATTAAAATTGAATTTGGATTGTAAGGAGTGGTTTATTCCTTTTGTAATCTGATCGAGAGGACATTTAAACAGAAACCGAAACTGGAGAGTACTGCGCATGTGCATTGACATAGAAATAGCGCAATGACACATGACGCGCGGAACGAGTGTCATAAATGAGTGCCCTGTCATTCTAAAATTCTCTTTCCACTCATCGTCTGTGAAGTAGAGCAGAACAACATCCCACCAGTCCCTGTTTTGGTCTCCCATCCACAGTCGACTGGTTTGGGCGCGGGAAAGGGCTTTTACTGCTTGATAAAAATAAGCAGCACAGCATAACAGTTCATATGCTCGCCGTCTCCTAATAAGAACACACGAAATAGCTAAATATTAAATCTGCTCTTTAAAACAAATAAAAGGAGGATGGTTAGTATGCAACAACAGCCGGAAACTCATATATTCGTGCAGTGTGCGCATGTCAAAAGATTAAATCCAATCAGAAGCTTGTGACATATAAACACGCACATCAACCCGATCACGTGATTTAGCGTTCATGTAAACACTACGTTCGGAATGAATTCATTGAGATTGAAGCAAATAGCGTCAATGTAAACGTAGCTACTGATGACTTTAAGATCAACAAAGAGAGAGATATCAGAATCTAATTGACTCTTATGTGTTCAATATGTATACATATATTTCATAAGACTACCTGTCCCATTAAAATCCTCTTTGCGATGATGTCAAAGCGCTGGTTGAGCTGTTCTAGCTTCGGTTTCACCTGCGCTTTACAGTGTTCCCCTCTGTTCTTTATAAGATCCTCAGCCAGAACCTGCACCGCTTCAACCTTCCCCTTCATCTCCTCCAGCTCTATCCGCAAACCCTGAAATAAGAACACATCAATTATGTGTGCTACATTTTGAACACATGTACTATATATATATTCAATCAATTCCCAGTTGAAAATAAATCAAGGCCTGTGCTTCATTCTGTTCAATATCTTGTTTTACTCAAAAATTACATATTAAAAAAAACACAAAATGTATATACACTTACCTAAAGGATTATTAGGAACACCTGTTCAATTTCTCATTAATGCAATTATCTAATCAACCAATCACATGGCAGTTGCTTCAATGCATTTAGGGGTGTGGTCCTGGTCAAGACAATCTCCTGAACTCCAAACTGAATGTCAGAATGGGAAAGAAATGTGATTTAAGCAATTTTGAGCGTGGCACGGTTGCCGGTCTGAGTATTTCACAATCTGCCCAGTTACTGGGATTTTCACGCACAACCATTTCTAGGGTTTACAAAGAATGGTGTGAAAAGGGAAAAACATCCAGTATGCGACAGTCCTGTGGGCGAAAATGCCTTGTTAATGCTAGAGGTCAGAGGAGAATGGGCCGACTGATTCAAGCTGATAGAAGAGCAACTTTGACTGAAATAACCACTCGTTACAACCGAGGTACGCACCAAAGCATTTGTGAAGCCACAACACGCACAATCTTGAGGCGGATGGGCTACGACAGCAGAAGACCCCACCGGGTACCACTCATCTCCACTACAAATAGGAAAAAGAGGCTACAATTTGCACGAGCTCACCAAAATTGGACAGTTGAAGACTGGAAAAATGTTGCCTGGTCTGATGAGTCTCGATTTCTGTTCAGACATTCAGATGGTAGAGTCAGAATTTGGCGTAAACAGAATGAGAACATGGATCCATCATGCCTTGTTACCACTGTGCAGGCTGGTGGTGTAATGGTGTGGGGGATGTTTTCTTGGCACACTTTAGGCCCCTTAGTGCCAATTGGGGATTGTTTAAATGCCACGGCCTACCTGAGCATTGTTTCTGGCCATGTCCATCCCTTTATGACCACCATGTCCCCATCCTCTGATGGCTTCTTTCAGCAGGATAATGCACCATGTCACAAAGCTTGAATCATTTCAAATTGGTTTCTTGAACATGACAATGAGTTCACTGTACTAAAATGGCCCCCACAGTCACCAGATCTCAACCCAATAGAGCATCTTTGGGATGTGGTGGAACGGGAGCTTCGTGCCCTGGATGTGCATCCCACAAATCTCCATCAACTGCAAGATGCTATCCTATCAATATGGGCCAACATTTCTAAAGAATGCTTTCAGCACCTTGTTGAATCAATGCCACGTAGAATTAAGGCAGTTCTGAAGGCGAAAGGGGGTCAAACACAGTATTAGTATGGTGTTCCTAATAATCCTTTAGGTGAGTGTATGTAAACCTTCTAAAACTTTAAAATGCACAAAAACAAAATGTACAAATATAAATATTTTAGTAGTTTTATGTAAAAGATAATTATATTTACTTTATATATGGCAATAGAATTGATCAATTTATAAAATCAAACAATTCTCCCTAATGGCCCAATCTAGAGTTTTATTTGCTGCAAATTGCTTCCAATTAATGATCCATCAAAACATTACTACCGCAGAAAGATGGATAACTGTATATTTAATTTGATGCTAAAGTATGGCTGCATAAAACAATCCCTAGTCCTCAATAATGGAGAACAGTTGGTTTTAAAGTGCAACAGCTCATTGTGAGTGTCTGTCAGACCTTTATGACGTGCTCAATGCAGCCCTGGCTGTCCATCTCGTCCAGCGTTTCTTCAGCACGATCCATCCAGCTGTTGATCTGAGAAATGTTCTGCTCAAGTGTTTTCATTTGACTCTGATAATCCTGAATAACAGATGAAGAGTTGCGTTTACATTTGGCTTCAGTGGATAACACAAAGAAATATGTTCAGGAAGAGGGTTTTAAAATGTTATAAATCGGAGTTAAAGTAATAGTTCAGCCAAAAATAAACATTCTGACATTATACACTCAACTGTTTTGTTGTTCCAAACCTGTATGACTTTCTTGCTGTTGTTGGACACAAAATAACAACAATTTTCCATGCCCTTCTCAGTAATAACTATAGTGAAATGCAGTGCAAAGTCGCATGGGCCACTTTCATGATTCTTTTATGATGCTTCTGGTGTTTTTTTTTTTGACAAAAAAAATCTGTCCGTTTCTATGACTTCAGAAGACTTATTGGTTCAAAACACCAGTCTCTCTTCAACTGCATGGAAAAGAGCAAAATCCACAGACGTTCTCCTTTTGTGTTACATGGAAGAAAGCAAGTCATACAGGTTTAGAATGGCATGTGGGTTAGAAAACAATGACAGATTTTTCATTTTTGGGTGAACTATTTCTTTAATCGTTTCGTTATACCTTCGAGGCCAAGCCTCATCTGTTGATGTATTGTCCCGAAGATATTTATAGAGTTATTTACAATGTAGAACAAGAAGAAAATGTAGTCAAAGACATAAAAGATGAGATAAATGATGGGGGAAAGCAAGTAGTAGAGAAGGTAATAAAGAAGAGCAGGAGATAAATGTGCTCAACAGTTTCATAACATTATTGCCGCCCCCAGAAATCACCGTCTGGATTTAACAGAACAATATGGAGATGTGAAATTGAAAGGAAATGAATTTAGCCTTGTAGGGCATATTTAGCACAAGAAATATTTTGCCTAGAATGAAATGACTCAGAACAGGGTCAGACGGTTGCTATGAACGGTTGCTCACCAGCAGGAGATTCAGCCACTGCTCGCTCCGTGACGTCACCGCGATCCAGTTGCAGTTGAGCAGACTGACCTTGTCATCAATCAGGTTCTCCTGGCTATGAAGTAAACCCTTCAGGGTCTGTGCCAACTCCCTCACTAGTTTCAGCTGTGGCTTATGACGCTCAGTGTCCTCCTGCGTCGCCTGGGTGGTAAAGATGATGTTTTAATCGGTTGTTTTTCATTTCAAATGTGGAGTAATATGTCTTTTTAAAAAACACACACCTTCTTGAAAACAATGCAGCATTGCCAGTACACTAACATTTTAGCTTTGGTTTAACATTTTTCACCATGTTAAGAGGAATATTTTACTCAAAAATGACACAAAAATATAATTTATCTACTACAGCTAATGGGTTTGGAAGAACATGGAGATGAGAAAATGATAACAGAACTGTCATTGTTTGGAAGAATTATTCCTTTAATGTCTAGTGATCTCTTTAACATGTAAACAATGCTGCTGAAATTAGACCAGCTGTGTATTCATTCACCTTGGCCCAAGCCAACTCTGCATCCAAATCGCTTGGCATCCCTTCCACCGAAGACCGGCGTGTCAGTTCCTCGTCAGTAGTTGCCAGCCATTCCGTCAGACTGTTTACCTCCTTCCTAAACTTCCTTAATAACTTTAAAATCTTCTCAAGTTCCTGCTTTCCTTCTGTTACCTGCACAAAGACAATTGAGATGATCTGACCAATCATTGACAACTCAAAAGGTCAAAATGTTGACATTTCTGAGACATTTTCTAAATGGATGAGTTGGAGCAGATTTTGAAGGAAAATAAGACACAGCCAAGTGTTAAGCGTGAATGGAAATTCTATCAATATTATTTCAAAGATAGTTAGTATTCACACATACCATAAATTACTATAAAAGTATTAATTTCTTTAAAAAAAAAAATCTTACTGACCCCAAACTTTTGAACAGTAGTTTGAATAATCTACAATCTACAAAATATACTTTTAAATTCCTTTACTGTATTATTACCATTACATTATCACCATTACATTACAACCATTACACATTTGTATAAGCTTGTTTCCGCCACAGAATAACAAATAAAAAAGCTAATTAAGACTTTTTATCTCACAATTCTGACTATTTCTCGCAATTGCGAGTTTACATCTCGCAGTTCAGACTTTTTTCTCAGAATTATAGTCAGAATTGCGAGATATGAAGTCAGAATTGTGAGTTATAAAGTCCGAGTTGTGAGATATAAAGTCAGAATTGTGAGATATAAAGTCAGAATTGTGTGATATAAAGTCAGAATTGCGAGTTATAAAGTCAGAATTGTGAGTTATAAAGTCAGAATTGTGAGATATAAAGTCAGAATTGTGAGTTATAAAGTCAGAATTGTGAGTTATAAAGTCAGAATTGTGAGATATAAAGTCAGAATTGTGTGATATAAAGTCAGAATTGTGTGATATAAAGTCAGAATTGTGAGTTATAAAGTCCGAGTTGTGAGATATAAAGTCAGAATTGTGAGATATAAAGTCAGAATTGTGTGATATAAAGTCAGAATTGTGAGTTATAAAGTCCGAGTTGTGAGATATAAAGTCAGAATTGTGAGATATAAAGTCAGAATTGTGTGATATAAAGTCAGAATTGCGAGTTATAAAGTCAGAATTGTGAGTTATAAAGTCAGAATTGTGAGATATAAAGTCAGAATTGTGAGTTATAAAGTCAGAATTGTGAGTTATAAAGTCAGAATTGTGAGATAAAAAGTCAGAATTGTGAGATATAAAGTCAGAATTGTGAGATATAAAGTCAGAATTGTGAGATATAAAGTCAGAATTGCGAGATATAAAGTCAGAATTGTGTGATATAAAGTAAGAATTGTGAGTTATAAAGTCCGAATTGTGAGATATAAAGTCCGAATTGTGAGATATAAAGTCCGAATTGTGAGATAAAAAGTCAGAATTGTGAGATATAAAGTCAGAATTGTGAGATATAAAGTCAGAATTGTGAGATATAAAGTCAGAATTGTGAGATATAAAGTCAGAATTGTGAGATATAGGGCCCTATCTTGCACCCAGCGCAATTGACTTTGTACACCGACGCATGTGTCATTCCTATTTTGCACCCGCGCAAAGCGCGCTTTTCCCTCCACAGAAGCACGTCGCTAAACTAGTGAATGAACTTGCGCTACCTGGGCAGTTCAGCGCAAAAAAGGAGGCGTGTTTCGGCGCAAACAATCCCTGGTGCTATTTTGCTGTTCCATTAAACAATTGCGCCACTGACCAGAAAAAACCTAGTCTAAAGTCAGTGGCGCGTTGCGCGTTGTTCATTATGCTATTTTAAGGGCGCATGCTTGACCATAATGTATAGCGTGCACAACGCGCATACACTTTGCTCATGTAATCTACACAGATGCAACAGTTATTTTTGCAAATCATAAATTGTTACACTAAAAAATATTAACACATGAGATGACGGAAATCATTGTGGTGTGCCACGAAGATGTGAAAAAATAGGCATAAATCTAGCTTACAAATTATTCAGGCTAATTGTAGTCTAATAATTAAGGAGACCTGTTTGCCCAATAGTGGCAACTTCTGGCAAGACATATGTATATAAGGACATCTAACAAATTGGTTTGTCCGTCAAGAACCAGGAAAAAAAATTGGTGAGGGTGGACGCAGCGATGTCCTCTGCTGGCGTCAGGTCCTGAGTAGAGGCAGATCCACCTCCCGTTACACGGCGTGCCCGATTGATGCTGGCAAGCTTGAACTTTCCCCGTCTTCTGATGTCATTGTAGCGCTTGCGGCACTGGTGCGACGTCCTGGGGATGCCAGCTGATGAAACAATTGTGGCTATTTCCTCCCACGCCTGTTTAACCGACGCTATTTTGGGTGGGTTTCTCCCATCTCCATACAACACAACTTCTCTGTCTTTCACTGCTCTTATCAGTCTCCTCGGCTGTGAACCGCTCCTGGAGTGCGCCTGGTAAATACGCCATAATAATAGCAATCCATAATGGAACTTGCGCACCTGCTTTTACAGGGAATGTTGGATGACGCTCTGATTGATTTATTCACGTTACGCCCAAACCACACCTATGAATAATGAAGCTACTTCAGACCAACCCATTTTAGATTTGCGCCGGGCGCAAGAGCCATTTATCCCGCCGGGAAAATAGCAACAGCGCCGAGACCCGCCCACAAAGTTACTTGCGCTTCGCGCTTTGACACTTGCGTTTCAGATCGTTAAAATAGGGCCCATAAAGTCAGAATTGTGAGATATAAAGTCAGAATTGCAAGATATAAAGTCAGAATTGTGAGATATAAAGTCAGAATTGCAAGATATAAAGTCATAATTGTGTGATATAAAGTCAGAATTGCGAGATATAAAGTCAGAATTGTGAGTTATAAAGTCAGAATTGTGTGATATAAAGTCAGAATTGTGAGTTATAAAGTCAGAATTGTGAGTTATAAAATCAGAATTGCGAGATATAAAGTCAGAATTGTGAGTTATAAAATCAGAATTGCAAGATATAAAGTAAAAATTGCGAGATATAAAGTCAGAATTGCAAGATATAAAGTCAGAATTGCGAGTTATAAAGTCAGAATTCTGAGTTATAAAGTCAGATTTGTGAAATATAAAGTCAGAATTGTGTGATATAAAGTCAGAATTGTGAGATATAAAGTCAGAATTCTGAGTTATAAAGTCAGAATTCTGAGTTATAAAGTCAGATTTGTGAAATATAAAGTCAGAATTGTGTGATATAAAGTCAGAATTGTGTGATATAAAGTCAGAATTGTGTGATATAAAGTCAGAATTGTGAGATATAAAGTCAGAATTGTGAGTTATAAAGTCAAAATTGTGAGATATAAAGTCAGAATTGTGAGATATAAAGTCAGAATTGTGAGATATAAAGTCAGAATTGTGAGATATAAAGTCCGAATTGTGAGATATAAAGTCCGAATTGTGAGATAAAAAGTCAGAATTGTGAGATATAAAGTCAGAATTGTGAGATATAAAGTCAGAATTGTGAGATATAAAGTCAGAATTGTGAGATATAAAGTCAGAATTGTGTGATATAAAGTCAGAATTGTGAGATATAAAGTCAGAATTCTGAGTTATAAAGTCAGAATTCTGAGTTATAAAGTCAGATTTGTGAAATATAAAGTCAGAATTGTGTGATATAAAGTCAGAATTGTGTGATATAAAGTCAGAATTGTGTGATATAAAGTCAGAATTGTGAGATATAAAGTCAGAATTGTGAGTTATAAAGTCAAAATTGTGAGATATAAAGTCAGAATTGTGAGATATAAAGTCAGAATTGTGAGATATAAAGTCAGAATTGTGAGATATAAAGTCAGAATTGTGAGTTATAAAGTCAGATTTGTGAAATATAAAGTCAGAATTGTGAGTTATAAAGTCAGAATTGTGAGTTATTAAGTCAGAATTGTGAGTTATAAAGTCAGAATTGTGTGATATAAAGTCAGAATTGTGAGTTATAAAGTCAGAATTGTGAGTTATAAAGTCAGAATTGTGAGTTATAAAGTCTGAATTGTGTGATATAAAGTCAGAATTGCGAGATATAAAGTAAAAATTGTGTGATATAAAATCAGAATTGTGAGATATAAAGTCAGAATTGCGAGATATAAAATCAGAATTGTGAAATATAAAGTCAGAATTGCAAGATATAAAGTCAGAATTGCGAGATATAAAATCAGAATTGCGAGATATAAAGTAAAAATTGCGATATATAAAGTAAAAATTGCGAGTTATAAAGTCAGAATTGCGAGATATAAAGTCAAAATTGCGAGTTATAAAGTCAGAATTGTGAGATATAAAGTCAGAATTGTGTGATATAAAGTCAGAATTGCGAGTTATAAAGTCAGAAGTGTGAGATATAAAGTCAGAATTGTGAGATATAAAATCAGAATTGCGAGATATAAAGTCAGAATTGTGAGATATAAAGTCAGAATTGTGAGTTATAAAGTCCGAATTGTGAGATATAAAGTCAGAATTGTGAGATATAAAGTCAGAATTGTGAGTTATAAAGTCCGAATTGTGAGATATAAAGTCTGAATTGTAAGATATAAAGTCCGAATTGTGAGTTATAAAGTCAGAATTGTGAGATATAAAGTCAGAATTGCGAGATATAAAGTCAGAATTGCGAGATATAAAGTCAGGTTTGCGATTGATGACATTACTATTATTCTAAAATGGAAAATAGCAACAATATACAATGAGTAGGTGTTCAATTTGGTACTGTATATGTCTTACATTTAGCATCCCTTACCTGTGAACCCAATTCATTATATGCAAATTTGAGAGCCGTCAGCCTGTCGTCCAGATCCTTGGGTTGCTCTGTCTGCTGCTTCTGCACAATCTGTCTTCCCGTCTTTATCACCGTCTCCACCTCCGATTTCACTTCACTCAGATTCTTATAGAACTTCTACATGGGGGAAATAGAAAATGAAATAAATTCATAAAGAATTGGGGATAAAAGCTATTAAAACGCAAGCACCATACACTACCCACCATGCACTGCTCCAACTGTGACTGTACGACCTCCTGCTCCACACTCCGAATACTCAGCACTCCCAGCTTCCCTTTCACTTCCTCTAGCACTCTCTCACATTCCCTCAACCGCTGATCAAAGTTGGCTGGCTTTTGGAAAAGCCGGAACTTGCCTTTCACTTGGAATAGTTTATCCTGAACAGACACAAAAAATGGCATTTGTTAACGGGTATTTAATTACTTATTACTTGATGAATGTATATATGCAGGAAGGATCCAGCCATGTGACCATTCAGCTACTTTGAAATTATATGATCTGTAACTCTTACATATGTTGCATCGATTTCTCCAATCACTTTCTCTGATGCGTCAACCTCAACAGCCTTTTTCTTCATGTCATCAAGAGTCGTCTCATGACCATTCAACTCAGTCTGAATTTTCTGTTAAATGAGATGAGAAAATTGTGATCACTGATATCCTTACATTTTTACTACATTATGGATGGATGGATAGCTGATGATAAAGTAAATGAATAATGTTTATTTGTCTCATATGTGACACAATATGAATACCTGTGCCTCCTGAGGTATCTGCGCAGCATCTATGCCATCTGCTATGTAAGCAGTCAAATGTCGGTCAGTGGTGTTCAGAGAGTCCTGAATAAGGCGTAGGGTTTTGTCGTTCTCCTGGGCCCACTGCAGGCTCTTCTCCAGCTGCTGTCGCCTTTGTAAAGCCTGTTATTGACATCCGAAAGTGGAAGTGAATCAAGGTATGAAAAAAATCCAATGAATACACTTACAGTACTTTTTAAGCTGCAGCAATACAACTGAATCATTTTCAGTTCCTACCCTTTGCATTAGTTCATCCCAGCGTGTGTTGTAGTCCTCCACTTTCTTGTGTATGAGCTCATCGAGGACTCTGCCATCCATAAGGGTCTGGGCTAATTCGCGGATCTGGTTGCGGTTATATTCAGGATGCTCTCTAATCATTGTGTCTAAGGACTGGAGGAAATGAGAAAGCACTTTAATACCAATGATTTAGATGTCTTTTTCAATATAAAACTCAATAAAAGATGATTTCCATGGTGATGACGCAAGATCAAATTTTTGGTATAACTATTTTATCATCATTAGTGCATGTATTAGCTCGTAGGAAAGAGAAATCACAAATGAGATCTATTTAATATCTTAAATATTCTCCTAGGCAGCAAATGGAGTCTGTTCCGGTAGCATTCCACATTTTTCAAGTAGTTTTATATAGAAGCGTCTGTTAAATCACTAAATGTTTTGCTAAAGTCTCCTACTTTTCAATTTTGCTTCTCAGTCTCCTGAGTAAAAGACAGCTTGGTGATCTTACATGTCTAGAGCAGGGGTTCCTAAACGTATTTATTAGCCAAACCCTTAGATGTAAAATATTTAGTTGAATTAATCCCTGAGAATTTATAATAGTATTTTAATCATTTCTATGATTATTTGTAACAAAAAAACATTTGTATGTTCATGGGTTCTCTGATGTCTGTTGACAGTCAGAGTAAGAGATACAATATTTAATTATTTTTAAGTGTTTTATTTTTAAGTTCTTTATATAGAGGGCTGAACAACTTGGCCAAAATATAATATTGCGTTTATTTTGTCATATATTATGATTGCAATTTGAACTGCAATATGACATTTCATCCCATATGAAAATTATATTTATATATCTAAAACTATATATAAACTACGTCATAATTTCAGATTTATTTCGATTAATTGTGCAGCCTCATTTATTAATTAAAATTTTTAATTTGCTTTCATTAATTATGAACTTTTCTTCAACTCACGAACCCCCTGAAGTCCCTTTACAAACCAAGAGAGATTTTTTTTTTCATATATTGCAAATGCAATTTGAACTTCGATTTGACATTTCATCTCATATGAAAACTATTTATCTATACAGTGGCAAGAAAAAGTATGTGAACCGCTTGCAGAATCTGTGAAAATGGGAATAATTTTAACTAAATAAGAGGGATCATACAAAATCATACTCCAGAAGGAAACACAATGTATTAAGAGCCGGGGGGTGAAAACTTTTGAACAGGATAAATTCTCTCATATTTTGTATAAATATATATTTTTTTCATTTAGTACTGCTCTTTAGAAGCAACAGAAGATACTTGGATGTTTCCCAGAAGACAAATTGAGGTCAATTTACCTTGATTTTCAAATTCAATAAGTTTTCACCCCCCGGCTCTTAAAGCATTGTGTTTTCTTCTGGAGCATCAGTGAATATTTGAACCTTTTTAATAGGTGTGTTTGAGTCCCTCAATTATCCTCAGTGTGAAAAGATGGATCTTAAAATTATACAGTCATTGCTGGAGAGGGTTCAAATATGAAAAAGATGCTGGAAAATTGAATAATGTGCAGGACCTAGAGGATTTTTCTGAAGAACATTGGGCAGTTTAACTGCTCAGGACAAACATGAGACTCGTGAACAACCATCACAAAACAAAAAAAAACAGCCGTGGATCATCCAGGGAACAACACACAGCACTGAGAATCAATGGTTCATAAACTTTTGATCGGGGTTATTTTAATAAATTCAGCAATTTTTTTGTCTTGTGGACTATATGTAAAAAATGTTTATGTAAAATATCTTATTCAGGACAGTACTAAATAAAAAATAACATGCATTTTGTATGATCCCTCTTATTTAGTTAAAATGAATCCCATTTTCACAGATTCTGCAAGCGGTTCACATACTTTTTCTTGCCACTGTATGTAAAACTATATATAACCTATATTGTGAAATCAGTTTTATTTAGATTAATTGTGCAGCCACATTTATTAATTTATTTTTATCTTATTAAAATAAATAGTTTATTTTGTCAAATTGCAATTTCAACTGTGGTTTGACAAAATGCTCTATATTTAAATCTATATACAAACTATGTAACGATTTCAGCTTTATTTTTATAAATCTTTTTATTTTAATTTTATTTATTTAAAATTTTCAGTCAGTTTAATTAATGATTAGCTTTTCATCAACTCAAAACCCTCTGCAGTTCCCTCACAAACCCCCATTTAGTAAAACCATGTACTAGAATTTCAGAAGAAAATGAGACAAAGTGGAACCTTTAATGAAAATGGCATTTAAGTCTGCAATATAAAAGAACAACCGCAACAACACAATTTTCCTCTGGGACAGAGTGACCTTTTCAAGTCAAACTCTAACCCAAAATGAAAACTGTGTCATCATTTACTCACCTTCATGTCATATCTAAACCTATATGCTCTTATTTTTCCAGTGTGACACAAAAGGAAATGTATTTTTGCAGCTCTTTTAACAATAATTGTTCAGTGACCACATACTGTCAAGTAATAAAAAGGACAAACAGGCGATATGACACGTGCACAATATTCCAAGTTTCTGAATATTGCAAGTTTCTGATATTCTCATGCGAGGGTCAGATCAAAAACGATATACTTTTAATATAGTAAACTGGTTTTCAAAATGCTTCCTGTTTCAGTAAACGGTCTCATTTTATGTTCATCTCAAAGATTTTAAACACTCACAGTCAAAGCTTCTTCTATTTCCTCAACACCTCCTTGAAGGCTTTCTGTTTCATCAAGTTTATTCTCCAGTAGGTCCATCCAGGCATTCTCCAACTCCAAATAAGATAGCAGCTCACACCAGCAAGCCCACACCTCCTATAACAGCCAAAGGAAATGGAGAGATGCGTGTGGTTAATCAAACATATCACATTGGGCCCGTGTCCTGAGAATTTGATCAAAGGTTAGAAGAAGCACGCTAGTGGTTTGAACTGAAAGAGCCTGGTGCAAGCAACATCAAAGTCACGGGATTGATTCCCAGGGAACACACACACACACACAACGCAGACTGATAAAATGTAAACCTTAAAAGGACTTTAAGTTGCTTTGGATGAAAGCGTCTGCCAAATGAATAAATGTCAATGAACCAGACACTATCTGACTCCTGAGCGCAACCCAATCACTGGCACAATATCAAGCTTACCTCTAAAGTCTTGCATTTTCCATCGAGTCGGCTGCACAGTCGCTGGTAGTTAGAAGTCAAAACATCCAATTCTGCCTTCAGGGCATCATGGGCCACGGGAGGAGCCTTTGAAATGAAATTGGTGACTTTATCCGTCAGTAGCTTCACCTTTGTTTCCTTTTGATGGACTTCCTCTTGAGCCCGCTGAGTGGGAGAGAGGAGAGGAGATTATGACAGCATTCAGATGTATCCACCTAGGTTAGTGAACATCAGCATTCTCTTAAGCCTCTGTTTGCAATGTTAAGCTAAGCTTGGCACTGGAGCAAAGAGAATACAAAACAGAAAGATCCCTGCTGTTCACTGTTGAACTTGGGAAGTTTGCCCCATTTACTTCATAAAAAGCAGAAAGCAACAGGATCACACAGAGGTGAAATGCATCCGTGCACCGAGACAGCACCTGTTAGGAAATGAACATATCTCCGTTGTCTAGCTGTCAGTCCTCTGCTCTCATGAAAATGGTCTGGGGAGTTTCTCTGACACTTTATTCCCAGTGCAACATGCTTTTCTTTAAACTTTGGTGTCTTGACACTTTCAATGAATGGGGTACAATTAGTCCCTAGACTGTTCGTAAAAGAAATAAAGGCACAAATCCCATGTTCTCTCGTGAGTTTAGATGTGTTAGATAAGCTATTATCAAACATAAAATTAACACAGCATGAAAAGTAGAAAAACACAGTTTGCCTCTTAAAATGTTGATTTTGGCTTGTTCCACTTCAATAGTCCGACAGTATTTACAATTAAACACTAATTACAAATAAAAACATCAAACTTTTGACAATTAATCAAACTCATATTCATTTCTTTGTAGAAATAAATGTTTTAATGAATTTAATTGACCAAAAATGTAATATTTAGCCATATGTATATATATATTTATATATATATATACAGTATATTAGTTCTGGGCAAATTAACGTGGGAGATTAATTTCTTCAGTTTAACGCATTATAAATATTTAACGCAAAAAACACAGCGTCCGTTTTTATATCCATTTTTGCCGAGCGTTACATTACACTCTTATTCATGTAAATGTTTTTAAACAATCTAAACGCGACAAGAGAAAAGGGAACACGCTGTATGTCAATGTCCTGTCTGTGTGGGTGCATCTCAATGCGCTCCGTAGTTCAGTAGTCAGGGCACTGATTAGGGAGTCATCCACATTCATGTACACAATATACTGATTCACTACCTAGGAAGCTAGCCGAGGGACACCCTGACACACACACGCACAAACACACACAGGCGCACGCGCCAGTCTCGTGCACATCGAGTTCTCTTTTGCTCTTTAACAAAAAAATAACAACAACGCAGAGAATTTTCCCAAAATGCCAGTTTTGTCGAGTACTCTCATATTAGGAGTCTTAAATTAGTTAAATAACATCTTAAATTAACTTGTGAGAAAATTAGATGCGCGTGACAGCGCGTCAGAACCGCATCATGTTCGGCAGTGGCTGATCTTTAATGACAGACATCATCAGTGTTGCTGTCACTTTAAGTCCCAGTGAACTGGAAGATGCAACTGATTTTATTTCAGTGCTGTGACGTATTTCCAAGTGAAACGGAATATTGAACGCTCATAGCAGACTAACGGTTGGAGGGGAGTGGTAGAGGATATTCAAACCCAAGCCATCAAACTGCCGTCATCGGAAAGGGAACGCCATTCCAGACCGGAATTTACTTTTCAGATTTTGATTAAAGATTACCACGGCAAACAATTTTTTTTCTGTGTATTAACTTGCACAGATTAATTATTCACCCTAAGACCTTTAATGTGTGCTGACAAAGTAAATAAGATCGATTTGGATTTCATGAGGACTTCAATGTTCATCAAAGAACAACGGGAACAGAATTGTTTTAGCTTTAATGATGATTAATCTATATTTCACTTATTATGTATGCAGTTAAGAAAGGTGTTGATAACTTTATTCAATTTCTGTGTAGACTGTGTCTAACAGGGAAGGCCATGGGTAAATATAACATTTATTAGAATGGGTTTATGTAAAGATTGTTTTATTTTATTGTTTTAAATTAAAAGTTGTTATTTTTTAAAGCCTAATAAATGTTGAAATTGGTAGCTTTCAGTTATACTGTAATGTAATGTCATTGATGTTTCATAGAGACATTGATACTGGCCTTCATTCATAAAAAGATGCCATTACAACAAATATTTAAAATATGCTGTCTTTAAATTGTTTCTTCATTAATTTGGAGAGTAACTGGAATTATTACAATATCAAAATATTAAAAACTCCCATGTTTTTTTAATTGCGATTAATCATGATTAATTACTGAATTTTTTTTTATTAATTAGTAAAAAAATTTAATGGATTCACAGCAGTAATATATGTGTATGTATATACATACAGCTAAATATAAATTAACAAATATAGACATAAAATAGACATTTGCTTTTTTCCTTCTCAGATTTTTCCTAAGGGAGATTTTCAGAATTCTCCTAAGCAAAATTACCCTATATGGTAAATGGTAAATGGATAATTTATACAGCGCTTTTAACAGACCAATGGCCATCCAAAGCGCTTTACACATTGCCTCACATTCACCCATTCACACACCGACGGCGGTGTCTGCCATGCACGGCGCCATCCAGCTCATCGGGAGCAGCTGAGGTTAGGTGTCTTGCTCATGGAGACCTCGACACTTGGTCAGGTGGAACCGGGGATCGAACCACCAACCTTCCGGTTTGTAGACAACCTACATGAACCACTGAGCCACTGCCGCCCTAAGATTATGAATCTATGTATCTAATAATGTCTATCAACTCAAGACCAAATTATCTAAACCATGCTGTCCATTTTAATTAATAATTTTAGCTTTACTGCATGTCAACAATTGTTTCATGTTTTCTTTTCAAGATAATTATACTCTATCCAGATTGTTATACTTAAGCACGACACCACAGACAACTCCATTATGTTTTCGGAGCGACAATATTTTCCACCGAAGAACAAACCTTCAGCTCCTCCACAGCCTTATGAAGTTCCTCAGGTGTTTTGTACTGAAAGTCTCGTTCCAGGTACTCTTCCTCCGCCTGAGTGATCCACTCCTGCATTTCCTGCATCTCCTTCCTCAAACTCACCGTCATGTCCAGCCCTCCTTTCAAGGCTGATTTCTTTGCATAAGCCTGAGGACCAACCACAACACAACACAGTTCATTTTTGTTTTAACGTCTACCTGAAACTGCAGGTAATGCTCTAATAACATCAAAAAGTTTTACTTGGATATTGCCTAGGTGCGAAAAATGTTATGCGTGGGCTTTTTTAAGATGACAAAATTGTACCTCACTTCGTAATTAATTAGTATAATGCGCCGTAAGCCCATGTGGCATGTTAATTACCTGTTTGCAAATGAGCTCCCACTGAGCATTGAGCTCATCAAGCATCTTCTGTATTTTGATGGCAAACTGTGCCTCAGCTTCCCTCTTCAAGGCCAGTCCCACCTCATTGATGCCGTTCAGACTTGGTTGGACGGTGTGGATGTCATTCACCAGAGCCTGGCAAATCAAAACAGACATGTTTGAAATAGATGGTTTTGGCCATCCTAAAAACCAGGTCATGGCAATGCTTTGACCCAATTCTACTAGATAGAAGCGAAGCTATCACCATTATTATAGCTAACTTACCATAGGGCACAAAAATATTGAAATGCAATTTGGGAAATGTAATTTCATGATTAAGCTACAGTTTTCATGACTAGTAATATGAAAAATAATTTCATGCCATTGCCTGAAAATAGAAGGCAGGGTCTTTACTGAGTCAGGTCCCAGTGGCTTTACGGCTTATTCAACCGCCGATGCGGCTATATTAGCAGGTCTCCCAACAACATATTTTTGCAGATTTCATCTTAATGAGAAACAGTTCTTCCTCTTTCAGACCGATGCTTTCATTTAGGCTATGCTTTGCCTCTGCATAAAAAGCACTTCTTCTGAATTTTAATTTTTGGGCCATGAAACACAATGCTAAGTTTTTTGGATCACGGTTTTTATTTTAGCACATCTTGCTCTAGATCAGTATGGCTCCAGGAGCTTTATTCCAAGTTTGGGAACACAAACTTAGTTTTTATTGCTAAATAAATAAAGACTCTCCTCACCGTGCACTGTTCCAACTGTTTCTCCAAAGCCTCTGCGTCTCCCAGAGCCGGCCATTCCTCATTCAGGAAAACATCGACCTCTGCCATCCACTTCTGCAGAGTCTTGGTGTCATTCTACCATTGGATAAAATGATGCTCTATCAGATGCAGTTTTCTGGTATGTTTTTATGATAAACAACCCATAGGAATTTATTTTTTAGGATAAACACCTGAGTTGAAGTTGCTACTTTTATTAAATATAACTCCATTAAAGGAATATTTTTAGGGTTCAAAACAAGTTAATCTCAATCAAAAGCACTTTTGGGATACATGTACATTTATTAATTTGGCAGACACTTTTATCCAAAGTGACTTTCATTGCAATCAAGGTACACATTTACATTTGATCAGGTCTTCTTTTGCCTGGGAATTGAACCGATGTCCTTGGTTTTTGCTAGCACTATGCTCTAAATGTTTGAGCTAAAGGAAAGGCATAATGTAAATCTGTAAAAGTTAAAGTGGGCAGTTTCAAAAGTAGAGCAACAAGGTGTAAACAGGATGTGTAAAAAAAATGATAACTTACTAACCTTTTCCATGTAAAGTTACAGTATAACCAGTTTTACAACTTTGTTGCCATGAAACTCTTAAAGGACTTTAAATAAGGCCTCACCGCAACCTTGATTTTTGCTTAAAAAGTGCCAAATTACTACAATTTACTAATTCTATCGACTGAGTTTAAATTCTATCGAACCCAGAGTAGTCACCTGAGATTTAAAACAAGAGCAACCTTTAAACAACATACTCTTCTCGGAAGGATGTGGTTCAAAACCTAGTAAGCTCTCTGACTAGGTGTTTGAGACACAGCCAACATTTCCAGGTGCCTGCATTCAAGTGCATTCTACTTGGAAAGCACCCAGCGTGGTGTAGGCGAAGTGTTTCTGCTACAGAGAAACTAGAGCCTCTGTAATTTGGGGAAAAGCCTCATCAGCATATTGTTTCAGCACGTGCCTGGAACTGCTGTAATTTGGTCATGTGATCCTGCAGCTTCTGGATGTTCTCCTCCAGCTGCTCAGACACACGCCTCCAGCGCACCATCACGTTGTCCAGCTCAGTTCGGTACTTCTGACAGATCTCAGGAGGTGCTTTCAGGAACACCTGCTCGGCCATCTTATTGAGGTCATCCACGTCACCCTGATGCTCCTTCTGTGCTGCTTGAATTGCCTGCAAAATATTTTGCCACTCATTCAGTGTGTTAATATTACCAATATTAGCAGGCATTCACAATGAATGTGTAACGGATAATACCAATAATATTAACACAAACCTGCAAATCATATTTTATTATTAATTATTATGGTAATGAGCAAAACCCTCTTTTTTATAGGGAAAATGTAAATATTCTACTCTTATTAAATGTAGGCTACCGTTGTTCTTCTATAGTATCACACTGAACTGATTAACAGCTTCAGTGATAACAAAAGGAGCATTCTTTACTTGTTTTCTGTGTAATTCAGTCACAATTCAAAGAAAAGTTTTTGTTTTTCATGAGACTTTGTGTCTTCCTACATTTTCCCATATATTAAGAAAGGGGAGAGGAAATGGCTAATAAGTCAAATAAGTGCTCCTCTGCCGTCAACCACTGGTTATAGTGGTAATTTCATGTCTTTTTTAAATTAAAGTACTTGTTTGTTTTCCTACACCTTTAAACTTTTAGTTTTACAAATCATCACATTAAAAATAAATAACATTAAAGATGGATAATATTTAGAGCTTTGAAGAGCTGGAAAAAGTGTGAAGAACTTTTGTGAACGCACCCTTGAAAAGTGCTTGAGTTTCACTCTCAAAAGGAACCCCGCGATGAATAATGTGAATCAAATTTTTGGACTATTTCTGCCAAAATACCGTGGGGTGTTACTACGTTAAATCCATGGTGAATGTTGGTGATTTGTGGACTGAAACCCCTAAACTTCATGGCACAAAGTTTCTCCAGGTTTCCACGTCAGCGCTGTTTGACCTGATATCTGTGATTTATAACAAAGAATTCTGCACCGAACGCTTTGCATTAGATCTCACAGTAGCAATGTTATTAATTCTGTGGCGAATTCAAACACTTTCTCACTGGATCTCCCAGCGCTGTGTAGTAACGTGTCGCGTGATCGAGATCGGCCTGTGTATGAGCTAGAGCTCAAATGAGAAGCACGGATACATTCTTCTTTCGACCTCTAACAAAATTTAGTCACACCAGCAGGAAAAAAGGTCGCAGTCTGGAGCCCTGTCCTACTAAACACTTCAGTTAACAGTGAAGTGTGTAAATGTTTGAGGATCATATACTTTCTTATATCCCAGTTTAAAGGGTAACTCAACCCCAGGTCAGAGCCTAACTCCACCTACTGGCAATATTTGAAAAATGCTGGAAAAGTGGGCAGAGCCAAGCAGACGCAAAGGGGACGAAAAGTATCACAAGAAAAGCCTGACGTGTACTGACAACTGCATTATTTAACCGTATTTTCTTCATTAGAATGTTGATAGCAAGTGTCAAGTTTCATTCATAATGTTTCTACTTCCTGTAACATGAGAGTTCATACTGGAGTGAAGCCGTTCTCATGTGATCAGGAAAATATTTCTTAGGGCATGATGAGCTTGTGCTAGGGGCGTGGGTAGTGAGCCGTTGGAAGAGCCAACATACAGTCTACAGTAGCTGGGTTTCCATTCAAACGTGAAGCAAATCTTTTCAAAGTTTGCAAAAAAAAGAAAGAAAATCCATCAAATTGTTCAAGTGGATGACGGTGGTGTTGGTAACCAAGCAACCAACAGTACATAAAACAAGGCACGCATAGAAAATGGAGACAGGACTGCAATTAGTTACAATTGGGTAAGTTATACATTTACTAGAGGTGCAGCTTGCAATCGCCAAAATGAATGCTATGTACAGAGTTTTTGATTAGGCACTAGCAGCAAGACCATTACAATTACGTCGAGCCCCATACAAATGGTAAACATCAGCAGGATTTTTGGGAGGCCCAGTGACCAGACATTTTACTCACAAACATTGTCTACGACATTTCAGAATGTCAAAGGTCACATTTGAAACGTAACGCAACATTATTGACTCCATCAGCAGAAACAGCCTATTAGTCACGTGGGGGTTAAGTTACGTTACGTCAGAATTTACTCTGCAAATGAGTTTCCATCTCCCATAATTCGAATGAACTCTTTTTCGCACAAGTAAAAAACCACCTCAAGCGAGCGCAAAAACTTTTTTGCAAATTAAGGGATTATTTTTCTCGAAATTTGGCGTTTCCATCACTCGTTTCTGATGAGATACTTCAAAATGTGCATAAAATGGGGTAATGGAAACAGCTATTGTCACACGATGCTTCAGAAATACAGGGAGTGCAGAATTATTAGGCACGTTGATTTTCTGATCATATTTTTTTTCCAGGCACATTTGACCAATTCCAAACCACAGTAATCCTAATAACTACTATTGATTTAGTATTTAATAATGTATAAGTGATATATAATTGTTCATGAAGGCTGGAAATGAAAATCACCTTATATTCAGGTATGCAGAATTATTAGGCATGTTTTCTTTTACAGATAAATTGAGCCAAAAAAGAGATTTAACTAAGACTGAAAAGTCAAAAAGTATTAAATGCCCATGAGAAGGATGCAATACTAATGCAATACTAGACATTGCAGTTAAGGCATGACCATTGGACAGTGAAATGCTCGTTGGGTCAGCAGGGTCAGACAAAACCATGTGGCGGAGAAAAGACACCTGTTAACCGCAAAATAATTAAGAATTAAGGTGAAAAATTAAGGGTGAAACCATCAGGAACCCTTTGGTCTCCAGCGCCACCATTTTCCAGAGCTGCAACCTACCTGGAGTCTCCAGAAGTGCAAGGTGTCAGGATCTCAGAGACTTCAGTTAGTTAAAGAATCCTAAAAAATTACCCCCACTAAATAAGAATCATAAGCTGAAGTGTTGTAAAATACATGAAGCCTGCTTTTTTATAGGCTTTATAGGTTTTATAGGTTGAGAATGACTCTTGAAGGACCAGCACCACATCCTCTAGTACCACTGTTTGAAGAATTCATCTTCCAGAATCTGGCAGTACGTTTTGGGAGTTCATTTTAGTCCATCCTGAAGTCCGTTTTGCAGAGATGGACTAAAAATGAACTCCCAAAACGTACTGCCAGATTCTGGAAGATGAATTCTTCAAACAGTGGTACTAGAGGATGTGGTGCTGGTCCTTCAAGAGTCACTCTCAACCTATCTGTCCATAAAGCCTATAAAAAAACCTTCTTCATGTATTTTACAACACTTCAGCTTGTGATTCTTATTTAGTGGGGGTCATTTTTTAGGATTCTTTACCTAACTGAAGTCTCTGAGATCCTGACACCTTGCACTTCTGGAGACTCCAGGTAGGTTGCAGCTTTGGAAAATGGTGGCGCTGGAGACTAAAGGGTTCCTGATGGTTTCACCCTTAATTCTTCACCTTAATTCTTTTGCGGTTAACAGGTGTCTTCTCTTCACCACCTGTTTTTGTCTGACCCTGCTGACCCAATGAGCATTTCACTGTCCAATGGTCATGCCTTAACTGCAATGTCTAGTATTGCATTAGTATTGCATCCTTCTCATGGGCATTTAATACTTTTTGACTTTTCAGTCTGAGTTAAATCTCTTTTTTGGCTCAATTTATCTGTAAAAGAAAACATGCCTAATAATTCTGCACACCTGAATATAAGGTGATTTTCATTTCCAGCCTTCATGAACAATTATATATCACTTATACATTATTAAATACTAAATCAATAGTAGTTATTAGGATTACTGTGGTTTGGAATTGGTCAAATGTGCCTGGAAAAAAAATATGATCAGAAAATCAACGTGCCTAATAATTCTGCACTCCCTGTAATTCTAATATGCTAATTTGGAGCTCAAGAAAAATGTCATATTAGGAATGTTGAAAACAACAGGATTCTTTTCAGGATTCTTTAAATAGCATTTATTTGAAATATAAATCTTTTGTAGCATTATAAATGTCTTCACTGTCAGTTTTGATAAATGTAATGAGTTTGTGCTGCATAAAAGTATTAATCTTTTTAAAAAAATTATAACTGTCCCCAAAAATTTTTATGGTGGTATATGTCAGATGGGGAGAATGTTCAAGAAATCTGTTTGAAAACAATGATTATTTTTGCACTTCAATCACTATGTGAAAATCTCAAACACTCAAATTATCGATCAAACCTTGATATCTTTGAGCCTCTGCTCCATGACAGGGTACTCGGTCACAGCTGTGGACGGGATGGCTAGTTTATTCTCACACTGCTGCAGCCAGGCCAGCAGCGCTGCCATCACATCCTTATAACGTGCTGGTGGAAGACTAGACTGGACTGAAAGAGAAAACAAGACAAAACAAGTCTGAATCACAAGAACAATCACCTACACAATATCTGCCAGCAAAGTCCTGCAGTTTTCAACAGAACTCAAATGTCTATCATTTGCAAAGATCAACAAATGCCTCATTGCTTGCAAGTTTGTTTTTCACAAATAATTTACTACTAAAGGGGCTATATGCATAATTCAGTGCTCGCATTCATGCAAACATACAAGAGACTGAATGTGATTCAAGGTCCTGATATACTCTCGGCCAAGTTTTTTCTGTTGTTCTTCGCTTAGAAGTAAAAAAGCTAGAAATACCTTTTCAGCGAGCGATATACTATTAACGAAAATCCTGACGCTGTCCACGCTGTCGAAAGAGATGTTTAGATGAGTTTGTAAATATGTGCTGCACGCTTTTCTCTCAATATAAAAATAAACACAACAAAAAAGATAGCGGTGAGAAAACAGCAGTTAAGAAAGCATCTGATCATGTGGATGGATATGTCTGCACTAGCTCTGCAATTCACCAGCAACATGTAGACAGATGAGGTCATTAAAATTATTGCATACTGTTATGATGGCTTGATTATAAAGTATATTTGAGACTACAGTCTATATCTGACTATGTGAGACTGTAGTTTAAATAAATCCCTTTTTTTGGATGACACATTAACATTACAATACAGAATGTGTCTGGCTATCACCAGACCAAGCTCAATCTTTTAAGATTGAACATTGGTCTGGGGAGTCTGCTCTGTATTTTTACTGCACAAGAGGCGTGATCAACGGGCATCGTTCAAATGACTCTGTACGCAATTGGATAGTCCTTCAACCAATCAGACCACAAGAGGCGTGATCAACAAGCATAGTTCAAATCACTCTGTACGAAATTGGATAGTCCTTCAACCAATCAGACCACAAGAGGCGTGATCAACAAGCATAGTTCAAATCACTCTGTACGCAATTGGATAGTCCTTCAACCAATCAGACCACAAGAGGCGTGATCAACGGGCACAGTTCAAATGACTCTGTACTAGGGCTGGGCGATATATCGCATGACATTGTTAGGCGCATCTCGTCAGTAAAGCCGGTTCCTTGATTAGTAGTAAATCGCCATCACCTGCTTTCAGATAGAGCGGCATTTACAACACAGAGCCGTAGTTCACTGACAAGCTGAGCCATATCGCATTAACTATCGCAGGCGATACGTCCGTGATAATTAATGCGATATGGCTCAGCTTGTCAGTGAACTACGGCTCTGTGTAGTAAATGCAGCTCTATCTGAAAGCAGGTGATGGCGATTTACTACTAATCAAGGAACCGGCTTTACTGACGAGATGCGCCTAACAATGTCATGCGATATATCGCCCAGCCCTACTCTGTACGCAATTGGATAGTCCTTCAACCAATCAGACCAACGATCCATCGCTTCTCTATCGGTCATTGTGTTAAACCCGCCAATAGCACGCCAGGTGGATAAGCCGATTTGTGATTCGTCCCCGCAAATTTGTAACAGAAGCAGGATAAAAAAATTTACAGGTTTCCAGCCAGAGCTACAGGGCGAAATCAAATCGGTGGCAGATCGGGCTGGGTTTACCCAGTCCAGAACAGAATAGATCCTTCGGCATTCTCCTGAATATTGTATAAGCATTCATTTCATGTGTCATTGAATGGAAGAAAGGTTCTCGGGAGGGAGCGTAAAACATTGCATCTTTTTAATTTTCCTGCCAAAAATGTCCTTCATATAAAAATCATTCTACAGGCTTTCATAGACAACCTAGGAAGTCAGGGAAGGTCTCGTTTTTTACGTTTCGTTACAAGCTGTTTACACAATGGCAATAAAAAAAAGACAATTCTTACATATAGCCCCTTTTTATAATTTGATTATACTTTTTCAGCTACTATTAACTCCCTGCTCTGTTATTAAAATTTTACCATTCTGCATAATTCTGATTATTTTGCCCACAGTCAGCACACAAAACATTAAATATGGTGGATACATGCTGGTGTCTTGTATTAAGTTTTAAGAATCTTTCTGGATTGTGTAGAAACTCATTAGACACAACTTACCTTTCAGCCGGAGAGTATGTAAAAATTAGAACAAGACCATGAAACTTTCAGAAGCTTGTGTAGCATAATAGGCTAGAGACACTCGTTGATTTTGAAAGATTTATGAAAATGCTGCCAGCTCAGAAGCTAACATGATCAAACCACACCACACTGCAGTCTGAATGCTACGTACAAGTGCTGTCATAGTACAGTATGTGAGTGATCCACTTTTAAACTCCCTCAACGTTAACCCAAATAGCATAGCACAAGACATCCCTCACCCAGAACAAGCTGTCTTTCCCTGGCCCTCAGGTCCTCGAGGACTTGGTGGTAGTGCTCTTGGAAAGCAGAGATGTCAGCATCAAAGAGAACAGGCGTCTCTTCTTTTTGCCGCAGCTCCTGAAGTTGTTCATGCAGCTTGTCCACTTGTGGTTGTAGAGCGGAGAGGCGAGCGATCTCATCCTGTGAAACGAAATAGAGCACTGGTCTTGTAACATTTTAAACAAAGTCACATAATAGCACAAATACTGGTAGGAAAACGGCCCCATCTTTTTGCCTTCCGATCTCGTCACCTGAAGTGGGAATAAACATGAATATTTAGAACTTATAACTTTACTCATAACTTCAAAGTGTCTAAGCTGATTTAAATGCAGAAAATATTGGTTTTGTTGTGAGGCAAATGTTTTTACAGACTTCACCAATTCAATAAAAACTTCATAAAATCTCATCTTTAGCTTTGAGTTTTCTCTTCACAACTCTTTCTTTGCACCTTCTTTCCTTTAATAAAGTGTACATATAGCTTATTTATGATATGTTGTTTGGAAATCCCAATTGCCAATAAAATAGTTCTAATAAAAAAATAACTGTTTTGATCTAATAAAAATAACAACGTTATAACTTATACAAACCACATTATTGCTGTCTAGTGCCTTATTTTTTTTCCAGATACATGGACATATATTGAAACCCTGTGTGTGTGTCTGTGTGTAGGTTTAGGGATAGGGTTGGTGTTAGGGGAGAGAATATACAGTTTGTACAGTATAAAAACCATTACATCTATGGAGAGTCCCCACAAAGATAGCAAACCAGACCTGTGTGTGTGTGTGTGTGTGTGTGTGTGTGTGTGTGTGTGTGTGTGTGTGTGTGTGTGTGTGTGTGTGTGTGTGTGTGTGTGTGTGTGTGTGTGTGTGTGTGTGTGTGTGTGTGTGTGTGTGTGTGTGTGTGTGTGTGTGTGTGTGTGTGTGTGTGTGTGTGTGTGTGTGTGAAATATTAAATGAGTAAACCTGGGCTGGGGAATAGTAAGATAACGAATGGGTTAATCACATCAAATGATCAAATCATCACAGAGACTCAAGGTCTTTCGGGAGACATGTCTCTTCTGAAAGACACATTACAGAAACTAGATCTGGTAAAGAGAGAGAAGCAAGAAAGATGTTCATATAGAAAGCTGTCAGGTACAGATATACTCATGGATAAAAGAGGTAAGACCAGATGAACAAAGAGAGACTTTAAACCTGCAGAGCTTTGATCACTCAAACTTTTTTAATCACACAACTTGTCTCTCAGCCTGTTATATCATATTCATTAATCTAACAGGCCACGTCTACCCCACTGAAATTAGTCCACAGCCATCAGACAGTGGAAATGCACTCCTTTTTTCAATTAAATCACCCTATAAGTACCATAATCACAGCTAAATTGCATCACATCTAACTGCAGTAAAAATTCACCAGCCAGGTCAGCCAGATTCCTTTTTAAAATGGTAATTTCACAAATTGATTGTTGATAGAAATTGATTTTCCTTGATCTTTTGACATAAATGACAGAATTGTTTAGTGGACCAGTCACAATTTAATGGAAAAACAAGAGTGGCAAATATATTGAATCTGTCAGCAAAACTCAGAACCCATAACTAAGTGTTTAACTTCTCATGCCCTTAAAAATAAATATATAAAAATATATAAGTTATTAAAAGTAGGCCCCTTTAAACAAAATCCATATATAAAAAAACTGTTTGCGTGACATAATTATTTGTGACACTGGACCACAAAACCAGTCATAAGTCGCACAGGTATATTTGTATAGCCAACAATACATTGTATGGGTCAAAATTATTGATTTTTCTTTTATGCCAAAAATTATTAGAATATTAAGTAATAAAAAAATATATCATGTTCCATGAAGATATTTTGTAAATTTCCCTATTGTCAATACATTAAAAATGTTATTATTAGTAGTAATATGCATTGCTAAGGACTTCATTTGGACAACTTTAAAGGCGATTTATCAATATTTAGATTTCTTTGCACCTTATGATTCCAGATTTTCAAATAGTTGTGCATATTTCTTCTTCATAATTATGATTATTTTGCCCACACAATCTGTAAAAATGCATCTCTGGCCCACATATTGTCCTAACAAACTTCAGAAGATGTATAAATCTCTATTTTTAAAAAAATGGACCCTTATGACTGGTTTTGTGGTCCAGGGTCACATTTGTCAAAACAGAAGATTGGAGAAGAATAACTTTTTTTTTTCATATCATATATTTTTTCCCCACCTATCCACCTTATTCCTGACGAGCCTACTGCGTTTTGGATTATGGGTGGCACTTACGGTTTGGGGAACTTCCATTCAAAAAGACTGAAACAAATCATTTCAAATCATAAGGTTGCCCTACAAATAAAGCGTAACCGTCAGTTTCTCAATGAGCTGTTTTATTTTCAGACATCATGAGAATAACGTAACTCTTACAAGATTACCTATGGCAAGAGCTCTTTTCAGTCGCTGCTTTCTTTTTTTCCCTTTGCATTTCGGTTTAATAGTATGAAAAAGGACAACATATGCACATTTGTGGTCTGTTCTCCCGATTTAATTTACGATATAGTCCATTAATAATTCACTGGAATGCATGGATAATCTCTCCCTTTTCTCCTCAAATACTCACGTTTTTTTCCAGGTTTTTTTTCACAGGTAAATACAATTTATAATCTGTCAAAAAAAGGACGGAAATCACTTTGAAATAGTATCACGCAATGCTGAAGTTAATGAACATATTTGATATGGGCAACTTAACACAGATTACTACAGTGATATTTAACCGATCCGTTATTGCTGTGGAAAGAATCGCGCTTTTAGGGTCATTCATGATCTGCTGGAAGTACCTTGTTGATGCTTTTACACTTTTAAATGTCCTTTTGATGTTTGATGGTTGAAGGGTGAGTAGAATAATGTCATCTCATTTTACCCAGTTTAAAAAAACATTTTTTATTTATGGAGCGAGCCTTTCACTGATTGTTTACAGCTTAACGAAAGTTACACCCATAATTCGGGCAAAGCATAATGGGGCATTGGAATAAGGTGGATAATGTTATGTTTCTTGTACCAAAAACAGTTCAGGGACCTTGGTTAAAATGAAGTAAAAAACAAACATCTGCTTGTTTCTAATGTTGGGAATATTTGGAAGGACATGCAGATAGGATTGTGGGGGAAGTTTTGAAAGTTATAGCATGTTTGACAAGTAAATCAAGCTCTTTTAATTTATCTCAAAAGATCAAGAAAAAAAAACTGAAGGTTATTCGTCTTGATAAAACGTGATAAAATGTCCTGCATGAATGCATCATTGCAGGCTTTTTCTTTTTTTTTTTTGCATGAGATCAGATGAACACATGCAGTGGGTAAAGGGCATTACCTGGCCAGACACAGGAAAAGACAGACTGTGCCCTGTATATGGACACAGAACAGACACACATTGAAAGACAAATCTACAGAGGAACTAGACCCCATGCACGAGGACAGACACTGGTGGTTACCCTGCAACGCTCAAGCTGAATCCTCAGAGGCTCTGGCTCGCACGCGGGCGGCGATTGGACCTTCAGCCAGTTCTCAGCGGTCGCCACAGCCTGCTCAAGTTGCTGGAAGAGATTGTAGAAAGCCAGGACTTTGGTCTGGTAAGCCAACCATGCCAGCCTTTCGGCTAGGAGAGCGCAGAAATCAACCCATCGGGCACGCAACTGCTGAGCCGCTTGCTCGATGTCCTCGGAATTCTGACCATCTGTAGAGAAAGATCCATTAGGACAAATGAGACTCATGCATATTGAAACAGCATTTGCTGAGGCAATTAAGCTTCCAAAGGCTTAAGACTTTCAAAACAGCTAAGAAATGTCTCATCGATGTACATCGCTATCTATTATTAATAAAGCTGACATTATGCAGGATTTTGTTACTTTAATTAGCAGCAAAATGCAGATTATTGCTTTCCAAATAAGATGGGAGACATTTGTGATTTTTTTTAAAAGGAAAAAAAGGGCATTTTTTGAATTATACAAGACTGATTGAAAATCAAGGGGCAAAAATCATATTAATCAATTCTGAAATTAATATGCATATGAAAATAATCCCTTTTACCGCTAGTGAGTTGATCCACCAAAGCCTGGGCTGAACGAGTGGCTTCTTGCAACTTCCTGAACTTTTCTGGTTTTTCCCTGTCGATTGCCTTAAAATGTTGAAAGAATCACACAGTAAACACCAATTCAACACATAAGTATTGATTTACATAATTTTTACACAAGTATTTACATACAACCGCAAATCAGAAAAAGTTGGGACAGTATGGAAAACGGCAAAAAAAAAAAAAAGAAGTGATTTCTAAATTTACTTTGACTTGCATTTCATTGCAGACAATATGAACACAAAATATTTCATGTTTTGTCTGGTCAACTTCATGTAATTTGTAAATATGCACCCTTTCCTGTCATTCAGACCTGCAACACATTTAAAAAAAAGTTGGGACAGTAAAGCATTTACCACTTTGTAATGTTGCCATTCCTTTTCACAACACTTAAAAGACGTTTAGGGACTGAAGACACCAAGTGATGAAGTGTTTCAGGTGAAATTTTGTCCCATTCTTCCTGCAAACAAGTCTTAAGGTGGGCAACAGTACGGGGTCTTCATTGACGCATTTTGCGCTTCAAAATGCGCCACAAATTCTCTATTGGAGACAGGTCGGGACTGCAGGCAGGCCAGTCAAGTACCCGTACCCTCTTCCTCCGCAGCCAGGACTTTGTAATGTGTGCAGAATGTGGTTTTGCATTGTCTTGTTGAAATATGCATGGACGTCCCTGGAAAAGATGTCTTCTTGAAGGCAGCATATTATGCTCCAAAATCTCTATGTACTTTTCAGCATTAATGGTGCCTTCACAGAAGTGCAAGTTACCTTTGCCAAGGGCACTGACACTACCCCATACCATGACAGACCCTGGCTTTTGGACTTGTTGCTGATAACAGTCTGGATGATCCTTTTCTTCTTTGGTCCGGAGCACACGGCGTCCATTCCTCCCAAAAAATACCTCAAATACTGATTAATCTGACCACAGTACACGTTTCCACTGTGTGATGGTCCATCCCAGATGCCTCCGAGCCCAGAGAAGTAGACGGCGCTTCTGGACAAAAGGGCTTCCTTTTGGCAGAGTACAGTTTTAACTGGCATTTGTGGATGTAACTACGTATTGTGGTACTTGACAAAGGTTTGCCAAAGTAGTCCTGAGCCCATGTGGTGATATCGCTTATAGATGAATGACGATTCTTGATGCAGTGCCGCCTGAGGGATCGGAGATCACGGTTGTTCAGCTTAGGCTTGCGCCCTTGTCCTTTACGCACTGAAATTCCTCCAGATTCCTTGAATCTTTTAATTGTGTTATGCACTGTTGAATGTGAAATATCCAAATATCTTCCTATCTTTCTTTAAGGAAAATTGTTTTTAAACATTTCAATAATTTTCTCACGTATTTGTTGGCAAACTGGCGATCCTCGGCCCATCTTTGCTCCTAAAGGATTAGACCTTTCTTGGATGCTGCTTTTGTACCAAATCATAATTACAATCACCTGTTGACATCACCTGTTTCAAATCACATCATTATTTAACCATTTTACCTCATTACTAGCCCTAAATTGCTCCTGTCCCAACTTTTTTTGAAATGTGTTGCAGGTCTGAATGACAGGAAAGGATGCATATTTACAAATGACATGAAGTTGACCAGACAAAACACGAAATATTTTGTGTTCATATTGTCTGCAATGAAATACAAGTCAAAGTAAACTTAGAAATCACTTCTTTTTTTTTATTTGCGTTTTCCATACTGTCCCAACTTTTTCTGATTTGAGGTTATAATTTAAATGTACTTATAATATTATAGATTTTAATAGTTATATTTAATTATATTATATTATATTATTATTATTTTCAGAGGAAAAAAATTGAGGTTCAAAACAATTCTAATGTTGCAGTCTAATATCTTTTCAGCACACATTAGTTTGTTGTATGAAACATGTTACATGTTAATGTTACCCACCAGCACTTTCTCATAGAGGTCTGCCACACTGCCCTCCTTACGGGAAACCGAGAACTCTGGATTTTGCAAAACAGCCTCTGACCGAGTCATAAAACTGTGAATTTCAGTGAAGTCCACATCAAATCTGCAGGGAAATCGATGAGAGAACAGCAAAACAAATGAGTTATTCTTGTTCGTTTGTTAGTCATTTGAATGTTGTTGGCATTGATTAGCATTGATTAGCATTTTTCCTCTCACTGCAGGCTTTGTGTTTCAGCATCATTTCTAAACTCACAAGGGCAGTTGAACTCATAAAGGCTTTAAAAGTGCTTATTTAGAAGAACTTGCCTTCACTGCAACCTTAATTCCTTTGAGAATTAAAGAATAAAAAAACTGTTTATTTTCATGAGATATGTTTTGAGAGAATCTATTTTTTTATGATCTTATTTAGATAAATACACTTGAAAGTGACATTTCAATTTAAGTTTCTGTGTCATGCGAAAAAGTGGTGATAGAACACACCAAGATGAACAGTCAATAATTAGACATGCTTCATTTAGGAAATGTGTACAAATGGCTCCATTTTATTACAAAATGATCATACAGAGTTTAAAAGGTTTAAAGTTTGACTATCAGCCATTCTTTAACCTTAAATCTAGTCCTATAAAATTAAATATAATTATTACCAAAAGTATTTCATTAGATCAAAATGTCAAAATATCCATGTTTATTCCACGACCCTACGTCGGACAAGCGGATGGATTGATAAATGTTTATTATTTTGAATTGAACTTCTCCAGATTTTGAAAACTTCTCCAAAATGTGAAAACTTCTTTGTTGTGTATTAGCTTTGCCACACCTATATACTACTCTAGTGCAGCGGTTCTCAAAGTGGGGTGTGCAAACCCCTGGGGGTCCATGAACAAAATGATCATAACGAGAGATCAATAGATTGCATGTGCAATTCACACTTAAAAAAAACCACATGGTTTTATGACAATGATTTGTTTATAAGTTTGACTACTAGCCATTCTTTAACCTTAAATCTAGCCCTATAAAATTAAATAATTATTACTAAAAGTATTACATTAGGTCAAAATTTCAAAATATCCATATGTTTATTCCATGACCCAACATGGGACAAGCGGATGGATAGATAAATGTTTGTTATTTTGAAATGATAATGATCTCCAAATTTGAATTTTTTTGTTTTGTTTTGTGCCTTATATTTGTTGTGTATTAGCTTTGACACACCTATCTACTAACTAGTGCAGCGGTTCTCAAAGTGGGGTGTGGAAACCCCTGGGGGTCCATGACCAATAGCCAGGGGGTCTCCGAAATAATTTGCCCCGGAAAATGTTCTACCCTTTAAGGGGTCCCTGACCCCAAAAACTTTGAGTGCCCCTGAACTGCACTGCTAAAAGTTGACTAAATTAACTTAAGCCGATATATACACATTTAAAATTCACACCCACACACAAAAAAAGCATAAATTGATGACTCATACTGCACTTATTTTTTTTTATGTCCAATCGAATACTCAAATGTCCCTCCCACCCCCTAATTCTTACTGGCACTTAGCAATTAGCAAATCATCCTCATATTTGTGATGTTATTAAATCTTTATTGGCTATTTAAAAAAATGGACAACCCCTTCTATATGTTCCACCTCAATGTTGTTACAGAATAGGAAATCCAACCACACAGGGTAAAAGTGCGCTTGTCATGGTGTTTTTAAGCATAAACTGCACATGTATTACCTTCTTATTTTCTCAATCTTGAAATAGTGAATCTATTTAACTATCAGTGATTAACTCTCCTATTTCTGTTGGGAACTTCACATTTAGTGACCTGTGATGAAACCAAGGTACGCAAGCTCACCTTTTCCGCAGTTCTGAATCAACGACAATCTGTCGCTTCTTCTGAGGTGGAGGGGTAGACATGCCCTCCTTAGTATGCTTCACCATCTTTTTCTGGTTCGTGGTCACCTTGGTGACAGTTGCCATGGTTGTGTGCGTGAGCTCTGACTGGGATGTGGTGACAATAGTTGAAAACTAAGAGGGACAAAAGTTATAAGACATGCATGTGTAAGTGTATAGAAGTCTGATTCTTGAGTGCACATGAAAGAGAGAGGGTGAGATACAGTGAGAGAGCGGTTTATTTATTCTTAGTGATGGCAGGGCAATGCAGGAAGCCATTTCAATTTTCGTGTGAAATAGAAATAGATGGAACAGTATTGCGGAAAAGATGAGACACACTAAATGGAATGGCATTAGCATAACCACCTTGGTGCTGGTGAGCTGAAGCGACTGTACCAATTTGTCCCAACGCTGAGCAAACCTCTCCAGCTTCGCCTCTAGTTTCCCAGCGGCCTCTTTGCTCTTAATGTTGGTCAGCAGATCTTGAACGAGGGAGCAAAGCTTGTCCATGGTCTGCCTCTTCAACTCCAGGTCTGCTTTTAAAATCTGAGGAATGGAATTCAGACAGCAATTTTTAAGCTACGAAATGAATTACGGTTTTAAAGTCGGAACCTTAAAAAACGTAACTAACAATCTAAAGGAGGTCAGCCATTTAATGCTAGATGGAAATTGTGTTGCATTATTAAAAAGGCCTGATTTCAAACCCATTAAACAGCATTCGTAACCAATTTTACTTTTGTAATGTGATGTTTTGCATGTCATGCAGCATATTCAATAAGGTAACAATCAATCCTGATGGATATAATCATAGTGTTGAATGTAATGTTTCAGTGAGTTTGGATTTTGTGTGGCCACTTACAGCGAGCTTCCTGAGGTTGGCGGCTACTTCATTTGGGTCATTTGTGCCACTGCTTTGGATGGACTGAACTAACTCCTCCTTTTGAGTCAGCCAAGAATCAAACTGCAGCTATAAAACAACGACAGCGGATTAAAGGGAGATCGTGAGATGTGTTCTGCACTGCTGCTTTTCCTGTTTCTTTTGAGCACTGGTGATGTTATCGTGCCGATTCTCTTGAGAAAATAGGTCTTCAAAACCTTTATGTTTCCCCAGACGTGCTCTCATTATAGTCATTTAACACGCAGGATTCAAAAGGTGTTTTCAGAGCTGCTAAATGCTTTGTAAAAGCTTTTCCAGCACTGTCTGGAAGGATTCAGTACCTGCTCCTCAGAGAAATGCTGCCAGCACAGCAGGATCTTTTGAAGGAGGATCCAACGCTCTTCAGTCCATTTGCAGATCGCTGCCCAGCGTTCCCCGAGGACCTGTGTAAGTAACATAGGGGTGTTATGGAAGACTGATCAAAGTAAACAAAACATTATACCGCAGTTATTTAGTCCAATCAACCAGTCAGACTTCAGGGCTGTAGTTACAGTTAGAGAAAATGTTTGGTTTTTGATAGTTTGATAGAATATTGACCCTGAGATCTTTTACCTGCAGTTTTTCCTCCAAGGCTGCGGTGGCACCATCACCACTGTTCTCATCTACTACCACCACCATATGAGTCAGAGAGTTCACTCTCACTTGCTCCATCTCCAGATCTTCCTGTAAGAGCTATAGGGACAGTAGCGACCATTATGTCTTTACTTGTTTTTTTATTATTATTAAAACTAACCACCAAAAAATTCTAGGGCATACTTTTTGCTCATTAATTTGACGCTTTATGTCATCAAGTTCAGGTCCTAAAGGTTGTGCTCCCATTCTTTTAATCCGAGTTTCGGTCATGTCCAACCAATCAGAAAGCTGCTTCAGCTGCTGGTGCTGCAGGTCCATCAAAACTTCATGAAGCCTAGAAATGTTCCAACATCTCAGTTATATAAGGCTTTGTAAATAGCATAGGTTATGGTCTTTCTGTTAATAGTTCTGGCTAAATAAAGGCTTATCATGCAAACATGTGACCACCTGCTCTGTCGCTCCATGCTGGCCACACGCAGATGTTCCCAGCGAGAGTTGAGCAGATTCATCTGTTCCCGCACCTCCCTCTCTTCATCATCAGTCAGCTGCCCTCCAGACAACAACACACTTCCTGCTTTCAAAACCCGGCCCACGCTGCCCTGATGAGACGTTAACTCCACCATGTAGCCCTGGGCAGTGGTACAGTGAAGTACAGTGCAATGGTAAGACATTTACAGTTAAACATTTGTCATCTTTGATGGACAAAGTATGGAGTTATAGTAATTCTTTTTTCACAAGAAAAATAAGATGACAGCAAAGAAGTTTGCAAGAAACCAAACTGCAGCCAAAATGTTTGCTATGCACATTTTAAAACACAACATTTTGGGCCCTATTTTAACGATCAGAGCGAATGGTCTGAAGCGTATGGCGCAGGTACACTTAGTGCATGTCCGAATTCACTTTTGCTAGTTTAACGACGGAAAAAAATGGTCTGCATGGTCCAAAAGGGTTGTAACTTGTCTCTGTTGTACCTAGTTATGGGTGTGTTTTGGGCGTAACATGCAATAAACCAATCAGACTCTCATCTCCCAATCCCTTTAAAAGCCAGTTGCGCTTGCACCATGGCGGAATCGCTATTTACATGGCGGAATATGCGAGCGGAAAGATTGAACTCTTCTTCAGAGAGGAATCCTTTTATTTTTAATATTTAAATGTTCACCCAAAAATGAAAATTCTGTCATCATTTACTCACACTCATGTTGTTCTAAACCTGTATGAGTTTCTTTGTTCTGCTGAAGACAGAACAATAGTAGGGAAAAAAATACAATGGTAGTCAATGGTTGCTCTATCTGCTTGGTTACAAACATTCTTCAAAATATCTTCTTTTGTGTTCAGCAGAACATAGAAACTTGTACAGGTTTGGAACAACTTGAGGGTGAATAAATGATGACAGAATTTACATTTTTGGGTGAACTATCCCCTTAAAAATGTTTGTGTGCTGCTGCGCGTCCCTGTGTGTGTAATAAGCAGAGTGTACGCTTGTTGTGCACCCGCCTATAGGCGCGCATTACTAATGCGCCCTTTAAATAACACAAAAAATACTGCGCTATTGACTTTAGATCAGGTTTTTGTTGGTCAAAGTCGTTTTCAGTTGCCTCAACATAGCAACAAGCCAACAATGCACCTCGGTTTCAGACCAGCACGCCCATGGGCGAACAGATGGGTGAGTGCATTTGCTATTTAAACAGCGTGGCGCTGGACGTGAAAATGATAACTAGCAAAAAAAACTTGCGTTGTGCCTGGCGTCGCATTGCGCCAGGTGGATGATAGGGCCCAAAATGTATATTAAATTATATATACAGTATATTTATACATTTTGCAAGGATGCATTCAATTAATTAAAAGTAAAACAATAAAGACTTTTACAGTGTTACAAAATATTTCTAATTCAAATAAATACTGTTCTTTTGATCTTTCTACTCATCAAAGAATCCTGAAAAAAAGTATCACAGTTTGAACTAAAATATTAAGCAGCACAGCTCAGTTTTCAACATTGATAATAATATGAAATGTTTCTCGAGTAGCAAAACAGCACATTAGAATATTTCTAAAGGGTCATGTGACACTGAAGACTGGCGGAATGATGCTAAAAATTCAGCTTTGCTATCACAGAAATAAATTACATTTCAAAATACTGTAATAAAATTTAACAAATGTTACCATTTTTAAATGGCCTCAAACAGGCAACAAAATGCACAGCAGAACCATCAACAAACAAAAATCAAAGCAATAAATTATTTTAAGAACTCTTAACTCTTCATTGTTTCTTTGTCATCTAGAAGAAACTCTGCACATATGCTTTGACACCTTCTTGCAATAAGTTTTCACTCAACATATCACACCATTCATCCAGCCATTAAATATCCCCAGATAACTTTTCAATTTACACCCACACAAGGCACAGTTTGATCCTTTGACTCCCAGATCAACCATTCTAAAAGATGTTAGACTATGAAACTGAGGGGAAACACTCAATACCATCTGTCATGAATGGAGAAATCTGATTTATTCAGAGACGGTAAACACAGGGGGAATACGCAGATCTGGATAATAATAACAGCCCACAACTTCATGGATAATACATCTTAGTCCTAAAACTTTCAGACAATATCCTTCACCCCTTGGGTTCAAAGTTAGTTTGAAGAAATTAATCACCTGTCCGAATTTAGAGCCGTTCCTATACGTCTCACAAGTATAAAACATCACTCTTATATTGACCAGATGTCAACCGAAGTGCATTTCTTAGACAATATAGACTTAGATTTAAATGTATAGACAAACAAAGTTTGAAATTTATGAGTAGATATGAGTAGGTTTTAGAGCAAACATAACAAATGCAACACTATAATTTGGACAAAACTAGTTATTTGCAGTGTTGTAATGCATTACTAAGTAATGAATTAACGTAATTTAATTACTTTTCCCTTGAAAAACAAAAGTATTACTCTATTTCCCTGTAATTCAATTACAGTAACTTCTGATGTAATTGCATTTTAGTACCGTCTATACCATAGAACATTAACATAGAAGTAAAAATAGTTGATACAATGTTTTATGTCTATCCCTGTATAGTTCAACTGGTCAAGATTGATTGGGGATTCATTTAGAGAGAGTAATTAATACAGTAATCTAATTACACTGTTGAAGATGTGATTAGTAGCTAGTAAATAATACAATTTGAAATTAGACCAAATTAAATTTAAATTAGACAAATTAATGTTTATTGTTGAATAATTCTAACTTTTAAAAGATACTTATTTAATCAACTAATGCCTCAGTAAGAGCTGTAAATATAGTCTGGACTAATGTTTCTCTGCATGCCCTTCAACCTTGTGCAAAGGTTGTATCATAAGACTCTGAGCTTATGTAGGAATCCAAAGCTGCCGAATGGCAGCTAAAGCTTATGAAATCACCTCAAATACAGCTAGCTTTAGCCTTTCCCGGAACATCTTCACCTCTAGAGGCAATTGCTATAGCCTGCTAATGCTAAAAATACATAGGACATGACAATATTGTCTTTTTTAGGGTGTAGTCCTCCAAAGTTTTGCTCTGAATTAGTAGACTAACATGATAACTGTACATTTGTCCTTCTGGAAAGGTCCTACTAATATGCTTTGACATAATTGAGACGTGGATTCAAGTGATTTGAATTCTCTTTTTCACCTACCAATAATAATTGATTTTTTTTAAATGCAGCAACAAAACTACTTTTTTTATTAAGTCAAAAGAAACACTGAGTTATTATGTGATAATGTTGTCAATGTCTGAAATGCCTGCTAAAATGGTAAACTAAATTGTGTAGTCAACATTCACAATTATTTGAATGTTAACTGATACCAATTTACCACCAACTACGGCTAGTGCAGCCATAACTTCTCCTATGATTTCTTTAATTTACCTTTGGAGAGTCCAGAGTTTCCCACGGAAGCATTAAGGACATTAAAGTCGCAATGTAACGAAAGCAGCGACTTCTGTATTGACGCACATCTGAGGGAAAAGGATTATTGGTTCTATCCACATCCGTTGTTGATTGGATGAAGCTTGCAGTCGATTTTATGTAAGGGGTGGGGTTTAAAGGAACAGTATGTAAGTTTCGCCGCTAGAGGTCGCTTATTCAAAACAAAGGCGTATCTTGATGACGCCGTGAATGAGTGTAGAATCATGGGAGTTGTATTCTTGACTCTTCACCTCCACAGCCGATGGAAATCAGACGGATTCGGGCAGAAATCATGTTCATGAATGAGCGAATGTATTAAAGTTTTATTAACGTACGGTGGTATGAAGCAGGATGTGCCGAGAGCCCTTGGGAGAGAATTCTAATGAGAGAGACCGACGCGAAACACCGGTCTCTGAGCTTTTATTATGCTTATGCTGCAGTCGACGCGTCTGCTCTTTTCGTTGCATATATGGGGTAATGCATATATGGGGTAATTTACATGGTTAAAACAATCATACTAAATACATTTGAGTGTGTTGAAAGTTATGTCATATCTAGGGCTGTCGATTTAATGGGTTAAATAGATGAATTAGTTATGGTAAAAAATAACGTGTTAAAATTATTAACGCATTTAACAATTGCCCCGCCCCGGACTTATTTAGGTCATCTTACATTTCATACAGTTGATTGATAAAGAATATGATGCAGGGAAACAACTCACTGTGTGATGAAGCCTATAGAATGCAGTTAGAATGTCCCTAAAATTCTAGATATGGAGCAAAAATGCCGTTTTAGTCTCAGGGCGTTTTTACACTGGGCACGTTTGTTGTGTGGTCCGTGTCAGAGCGCGATTACTGCAGGCGGTGCTATGCGCGAATACACTGTAGGCTCGTATCCAAGGTAAATCATCAACACTTAGGCCTGTCACGATAGTCAATAAATCAATTAATCGCACAATAAAAATAAAATAGCTCGATAATTTTTCCGGCCTCGATAATGTCCAGCGTCTGTTTTTATATCCATTTTTGCCGAGCATCACATTATATGATCACGCTCTTATACATGTAAATGCTTCTAAGCGCGACAAGACACAAGAGAATGCGCTGAATGTCAATGTCCTGTCTGTGTGGCTGCGTCTCATGTCAGCTAATCCACACACACACTCGACGCACAGACAGACTCACGTCAGTCTCCTGCTCACATCGAGTTCTCTTTTGCTCTTGAACAAACAATAACAACAACATAGAGAATTTTGAGTATTCTCATATTAGGAGTCTTAAATTAGTTAAATAATTAATTAATTAATTTGGAGAGTAACTGAAATTATTACAATATCAAAACATTAAAAACGTATTAATTGTGATTAATTACAGAACATTTTTTGATTAATTAGTTCATTTTTTTTAATCGATTCCCAGCACTACCTAAGACACAATCATCCGTTGCAGTTTTCCAGCTGTTTATTCAAGAGCATTTTTTTGTTAACAGACTGAGAGTCCATTGCTTTTTTTGTTTTGATTGTTTTTGTTAATTTGTTGTGGATATTTTAAATGCTTTCCGTTTTCAGTGTTACATAGTCTTTAGAAATAAAAATGTATTGATCTTTGAAAAGGTGTACCTGCATTATTATGCCATTATCATTATTTTAGATGAAAATGGACTCAGAACAACAATATTATCGTTTATCGCAATAATTTCTTGGCCAATATATCGTCCAGCAAAATTTGTCATCGGGACAGGCCTATCAACACTATCATCCCTTACATGTGTTTTATTGAACTAAATACATCGTCATCAGATAAAACGCATGCGCAGGTTGGTTTTCTTGTGCACCCGAGTTCGTGTTGCTTTCACATTCATGTGAATCGCGGCACAGCTCAAGCGCAATTTGAGCATTCAAACTCAGACCACCTCCTTCAGACAGTGTCGGGCTCGGTACCACAGAGCTCAGCTCACCCGGGTCCGCATGACAGCTTTCACATTACCAATTTATCATGTGAACCGTGCTCTGCTATAAAACTAAACTGCCAGAGTGAAAAAAATGGCCTCACATTTACATCATAAGCAATATCAAACGAGTTCTGTTTTTCTGTCCAGAATAACTCGAGACGAGTGCAAATGCGATGCTGGTCTTATACAACAGTTTAATAAAATAAATATGCATGTTAATATTGTGTTGTTTTAGACACAATGTTTTGCTCAGTCTTGCCAACGAAAATATAAAGAAATGTTTTTAACGATCGGGTGAACCAATGATTCAATGGACCATAAAGAGAACCATTTACTTCACTCACAGTCATGTGAACGAATCGAATGAATGAATGACTCAATGACTTACTCAATTAGACATTAATTGCCACCTACTGGCAGTTTTAGTTTCTTATTTAGAGTATAATTTCATTCAAAATAATTTCATATTTCCATATTAATAAAAACAAAAATTAAAAAGGTATAGTTCACCCCAAATTATTTTCTTCTGAAGTTACTTTTTGTAATGTATATTTGAAGATTTTAAATAATCTTTTGGGAGTAATTTCTTAGCCAAATTTGAAGTGCGATTAATTTGCGATTTATTAATCGCCACATCGTGTAATTAATGATGAGAGACGTGTTGCACTTGTTGCAGTAATCTAGATCGATATTATAATATCATATTAATAAAAACAGGATGACTAAATGATTGTTGCTAAATGACATGCAATTCTTTTTAAAATATATTGTATGATGGAGAAAGCTCTCTCTGATTATGCTATGTTAGCCACTTGACAAAATAGCGTTGTCTCTGAGGCATGGTAAAAACATTATGTTTTCTGTTGATAAATGTATATCCAAACAGTTGCTCGCCTGTCTAATAAAATCCATTCTATATTAAAGCGTTTTTGGTGTTTCCATGGTTTCTACGGAAATCATTGAAATGTAAAAGTTAATGCAACATTCTCAAACAATACATCACCAACCGAGAAAAAATATCACCTGTGACCAGCAGAATCATCAACAAACACATCTACTTTCACCTCAAATGCTTTAAAAGACAAAAATTGGCGAATTACCTCATGGGTATGAAACTGCTCTTTGACTTCTTCGACAAAAGAGGAGATGGGTGGCTGTGCTTGCAAGCTGTCCTCCGCAGAGAGCAGCCAGGTCAGGACCTCCTCCAGGGCACTCTGGTAGCTTTCCAGTTCATTTAGCCCCTGTGGCAGGGGACTGGGGGACGGTCGCAGTTCATCAGGCTTGTCTGGAGACTGCAGGCAGATAGACGGGAGACAAATCGGTTAGATGATGGTATGGATTTAAAAATAATAAAGATATCGAGTTTTTTTGTCTTTAAATCAAGACTTGCCTAAAGAGAGTATTGGCAATGAGGCGGAAGGAGTGGTTGGCTAATCATGTGTATACGCATACGCTTGTCGCTAAAGCCCCTAGAGTCCTTCTGGCGGTTTCATCCTCAAAAGCTGGGTGATCTTTAAAGTTAGCCTTCTAATTTTCTTTTCCTGCTTTGGGAAATACCCTCTGCTCTTGTATATGTCCCGAGTGAAATGCTCTAGCTGACTGATAATATCAGGGTGGTTTCAGATTGAATTTGAAGATTGTGAGGGGGCTCATGGAGTTATGATTTACAACTTGGTTTATTAGTGGTGCCTGTGGTGTTGCTCATATTCAAATAAATTCCTAACCATAAGTATTCAAATTTGGTGCATAACTTTGCACCATTTGGACTGCTGAGGAGAGGTGTGCTATTACTTTTCTAGACAACCTTTAACCCAGTTTTCACTTGACGGACCATGAAACAGGCAAAAAGAAAAAGAATCTCATAGACTGACAGTAAAGGAGAGACTTGAGTCATATCTTAGTGACCAAAATATCTTTTGGGTGACTAACCACCTAGCAACTATCCCGAACACCACAGTAATTTGCTAAACAACACTCAGAAGACATTAGCAACCACATATCAAGGCCTTGACAGCCACCCATAACACCCTAGAGTTTTGCTCCAGTATTATTTTAGTATTATTTATGTACTATTATTGTATTTATTCATATTTTGAATTAAAAAAAATCAGTTTTTACTGTAGTTTTAGTCATTTTTTCAATGTGCTGTTGTCAATTTTATTCATTTTTTTTATATATTTCAATGTAGCTTTAATGAATATTTATTTCAATTAAATCGATTTATTTCAGACAGTTACCAAGGCAACATTTCTATATACTCTATATATAATTCTATATACTAATACTTATATTTTATTTCAGCTTTATTCCAAATACCGAAAATGATTTTTTGTTAACAATAACAACACTGCTAACAACAACAACGGATTTGCACGACTCTATGGAAGCCCATTTCTGTCACAGAACACATTTTTTTAAAAGATAATCGCAACTTTTTATCTCACAATTGTGAGTTTACATCTCGCAAATCTGACTTTTTTCTCAGAATTGTGAGATATAAACTCGCAATTGGGAGAAAGTCAGAATTTTATTCTCAGTAACGCTAACGCCGTTGTAACGGGAGACACAGTAATTCGTTTGATTATTCGTTACTGAAAAAAATTATTCCATTAGTAACGCTGTTTATCTATAACGCTGTTATTCCCATCACGGCTTATTGCATATACATTTGTAGGAATTTCCCTTTCAGAAGCAAAATTTATGGGAGGAGTATTTAAATTAGTCATGCGAGGTGATTTACTAAGGTTTGCGCTAGTCAATTTACTGGTATTTGCGCCATTATTTACTGCCCCCCAAAAAAGCATGTCTTAAATTTGCACTGCTCTTGGTAGATGGTGTTGGTCATTATGGAAATTATCCGGTTGTGTCTGTGTTCTTTAATTTGTGTGTCGTCAGTAAATCACGCACAGAAATTTCCACTCCCATCTGTGCTTCTTTGGAATTGCTCTCTCATGCTAATTTGCCCTGTTTAATAGTAAATCTGACCCACCAAAAAGTCTCTCCATCATGTAATTTCCTCATTGTGAATCTATGGCATTTTTTGTCAGTTTTATTATCTGGCAAGCAAAAATTGTAAATTCGATCAATAACTTAGGACAAGCGAGCAAGTGAAGTGTGACACCACTGATATCAGTCGGAGGTTGTTGTACACACAGCTGCAATGCCTGGCAACAAGGAGGATCCTGCAGTCAACAGAAACAAACCTGTGTGGTGAGAAACTTCCTCTGCTGTTCAGGCGTCTTGACGTAGGCAGCTTGAGTGAAGGCATAGCTTTTGAATCGAGGCTTATAGGAGGGAGACGGGCTGCGAACGCGACTCTGGGCCACACTGACTGTGATCTAAGAGAGATACAGAAGACAAGAAAGACTGAAAAAAGCAAAACAAAAGCCACAGAGATGGATGGAAACAGAGGAGAGTTGAGTGATGGAGCGATAAGCTGGATATGGCAGTGAGAAGGGCGATGAGGACGTTGGAATGCAGAGCAGCAAAATTAGATCACAAATTGCAAAACATAATTTAATGTCAGCTGGCAAAGTGTGTTGACAAGATAGATGTGCATTCTACATCCTGAGAACGTCTAAAAACCTTTTTGAAACCAGAGAAGTCTAATGCTTTCATAGTAGACGTATGTGGCGCCAGAGATAATGGGCCCATGCATTATGATTACAACATACCGTTCTAAACTCTGTGTATCTATGAGTGTGTGTTCCTCTGACCTGCTGGGAGTAACGCTGTTGGGTTTGAAAAAGGAAGTGCTCCTCCTTGGTTACTGTAGTTCGAGGGAGGGTCTCCACCTCTTGTATGGCCTCCATACTCACGCCATGGGGCATCACTTGGAACAGGGAGGTGACGTACATAATAATGGATTTCTTATCAGGATGAGCTGTAGCAACATCTGTGAAGGACAAAAGAAATTACTAAATTGCGTTAACTCCTAGAGGAGACATTAGATAAATGTGAGAAGCAGAATACCCCAGCAAACATTTGCTTTCCATTTAAAAGAATGTGTCTAAATAAATGGTATGTATACTATTTTTCAAAGTTTTGGGGTCGATAAGATTTTTTAAAAATGTTAATGTAAAGTCTCTTATGCTCACCAAAGCTGCACTTATTTGATCAAAAATATAGTAAAAACAGTAATTTTGTGAAATATTGTTACAATTTTATATAACTGTTTTCTATTTTACAATATTTTAAAATTAAATGTATTCCTGGATGGCAAATCTGAATTTTCAGCATCATCACTCCAGTCTTCAGTGTCACATGATCCTTCAGAAATCATTCTAATATGCTGATTTGATGCTCAAGACACATTTATGATTATTATCAAACAGTAATATTTTTGTTGAACTCAGTTCAAAAGAAAATTGTGGATCAAAAAACTGACCCCAAACTGTGAAAATGTGTACATATAACTGTCATTTAATTATATACAGTACAGTGCAAAAGTCACCATTCGATTTGTTGTTTTAGCAATGGTATAATGTCCTTATATAATTATTTCTCAGTCTCTTTATTAGAATACAACCAGAAATGTGTATGCAGTATTAAAAAAAACAGGGAGAAAAACAGCTTCTATAGGCTATGAAGTATTTAGTGTGATCTTCCCTTAGACTTGAGAAATAGCAGGAACCTGGTTGTCGTAACCCTAAATGGAATGCAACCCTAATTAATACCATTGCTAACACCTGTATTTGTCCTACTATTTCATATCAAAATGACTTCTGTGAAAAAGGTCTATTACACCAGGTAGAAAATGCTGTATGAGTTTAATTTATTGGAAGGCTTGCTAATGAGACTAACTTTCAATCATATCAATCCATTTAAAATACCAAAGATCACAGGAATTGACAGGCATAAAATCATAATTTTGAATGAGCAAGGCCACTCTCAAAGGGAAATCAGAAAACAACCTGGATACACTGTGTGGTATTCAAGCTGTTATAAAGAAACTTGAAGAATCAGGAGAGGTCAAGGACAAAACAGGCCTGGAAGGCCAAGAAAACGTTCTCTTTCTGAGAGTTTCTTCTTTGAGAGACCGGAAGAAGTCCAGCAAGGACCTGGCTCAGCATCTGGCTGCTTCATCCTCCTACAGTCTGAAGAAGCTTGATCTGGAATGGTCTTTGTGGAAGCATAGCAGCAAAGAAATCACTTTTTCGGAAGGGGAAGATATGCGAAAGCTCACAAAGATTGCGATGAAGATCAGCGGAAAAGAGGATTATGAAGTGATGAATGACATTTTTGGGTCCAGTCGTCGACAATACGTGAGAAGATGATTTGGAGAGAGATGGAAGAATGAGTGTATGCGGCCTTCAGCGAAACATGGTGGAGCGTCTGTCCCTCTGTAAAAACAGCTGACTAAACACTGGTAGTCATGGATTTGCCTCCACAGAGTCCAGACCTGAATATTATAGAGGCAGTATGGGATCACCTGGAGAAATAAATAAATAAAAAGACATCTACATCTAAAGAAGAACTATGGGAAGTGCTGAAAGAAGCCTGGTATAATATACCAGAAGATTACTTCTGAAAACTTCAGGAAAGTCTCCCCAAAAGAGTTGCTTAGTGTGCTTAGTGTCAAGAGAGGTCACATCAAATACTGACTTTTGCCTAAAGAAGCCATTTTTTTTTAATTGTGTACATATTTCCTGTTTGTATCTTAATAAAAAGACTGAAAAATAAATATGGATGGTCATTAAAACTTTGCTAAAATAATAAAGCTGGTGGTGGCCTAAGCCTTTTGCACAGTACTGTATCCACCGATCAGGCATAATATTATGACCTAATATTGTGTTGGTCCACCTTTTGCTGCTAAAACAGCCCTGACCCGTCGAGGCATGGACTCCACTAGACCCCTGAAGGTGTGCTGTGGTATCTTGCACCAAGATGTTAGCAGCAGATCCTTTAAGTCCTGTAAGTTACGAGGTGGATCGGACTTGTTTGTTCAGCACATCCCACAGATGCTCGATTGGATTGAGATCTGGGGAATTTGGAGGCCAGGCCAAGTCAACACCTCAAACTCGTTGTGCTCCTCAAACCATTCCTGAACCATTTTTGCTTTGTGGCAGGGCGCATTATCTTGCTGTAAGAGGCCACAGCCACCAGGGAATACCATTTCCATTAAATGGTGTACATGGTCTGCAACAATGCTTAGGTAGGTGGTATGTGTCAAAGAAGGACCCAAGGTTTCTCAGCAGAACATTGGCCAAAGCATCACACTGCCTCTGCATGCTTGCCTTCTTCCCATTGTGTCTCCTGGTGCCATGTGTTCCCCCAGTAAGCGACGCACACTCACCCGGCCATCCACGTGATGTAAAAGAAAATGTGATTCATCAGACCAGGGCACCTTCTTCCATTGCTCCGTGGTCCAGTTCTGATGCTGCATGGGCACCCTGACTGGTCTGCGGCTATGCAGCTCCATATACGTAACAAACTGCGATACACACGGGCCAGCCTTCCCTCCCCATGTGCATCAAAGAGCCTTGGCTGCCCATGACCCTGTCGCCGGTTCACCACTGTTCCTTCCTTGGACCACTTTTGATGCTGATCACTGCAGACCAGGAACACCCCACAAGAGCTGCAGTTTCGGAGATGCTCTGACCCAATCGTCTAGCCATCACAATTTGTCAAATTCGTTCAAATCCTTACGCTTGCCCATTTTTCCTGCTTCTAACACATCAACTTTGAGGACAAAATGCTCACTTGCTGGCTAATATCTCCCACCCACTAAAAGGTGCCGTGATGAAGAGATAATCAGTGTTATTCACTTCACCTATCATAATGTTATGCCTGATCAGAGTATAAACTACAGACATTTTTTATGGACTTCGGTCCATAGGAAAGAAACATCATACAGTACATAGAGCTCTGGAAAAAAATAAGAGACCACTTAACATTGAGAAATCAAGGTTAAGTGGTCTCTTAATTTTTCCAGAGCTGTATACTGTATATAAGATCTCTGTCATAATTTTTCTTTCCTTTGGATACATTAATAGAGAACAAGTTACAGGTGGTACAAGCTCAACTATGAGTTAAACCCCCATAGCATAAATTATGTGATGAAATTCTGTTTAAGGTGTTGATGTAACAAGACATTTCCTCTCATTCAAAAAAGACGAAACTAAAAAAGCCCTGTCTGTATTACTCAGAACAACTTCAAAGGCTAATGTGAACAAGAAGAAGAAAGGAGGAGGTCATACCCTCAGGGTCCAACAGTCGGTCGATGCCTAAACTCTTCTCTGCAACGTTAAAGGCATGATCCAGTCTCTCAATGGCATTATCCTGTTGCTCCACCACACTCCAGTTAAACAGCTCCGGCCTGGCAAAAAAAGAAAAGAAAGAAGATACAGCAGATGATGTAATTAATATAAGATAGTTAACTTATTTTTTTGTGCACATGCTTGAAATAGCTAAAAGCAGATCGAAACAGCTGGTTCATTACCCAAATGAACTACACGGAAAAATAGAAAAACAATAAGCCATAATCAGCTTCAAAAATTGCTTTAGGCCAAGCTAGTATTCAACCATGCAGTTTATGACCAATGAATATAAAACATTCATTTTAAATTTCATTAGACGTGAAGGCAGGGATTTCTGTGATTTTCAAAAAAAGCACCCATAATATAACAGCACCTGTGGCTGTGAATGAGAGCATTGAAGGCAAAACCATCCGTCCAGCTGCTGGAGAAGTTGACCACATTGATGTCTTTGTAGTTTTTAGTGGACTGCCTGACCCAACTTAACAGGATCTTTTCACTGTTGGTCTGCTGTAAGTCTGCCATGACATCTTTCATCACATCCTTAACCTGTGTGGTAAAAGAGAGGATGCATACATATTATCAGAACACTGACAAAGATAGCAAACATGACATGATAAAGCTCATATTTAGAGACAGACTATGTCTGAAACAAGAATATGTGATATATGTGATAACAGTAACACCAATGCACTATGATATGTGGGCAGGGCAACATGGTAATACTATGTTTTTGACACACAAAAGCAAAACTGTGATCTTTGGACATGTCCTGTACCTTGGTAATAACATTTCACAAGATGAATATGGTATATATCCGTCAGTATAATGATGCATATCAAAGAAAAAAATGTATATCCTGGTTGGAAGTGTACCACAGTAATACCATGGGATTTGAACTTTGAAATGCCTAGCAGTAAATACCAGGTACAAGAAAATGGTAATCAGTCAATACCATGGTATACCCAACCATTCAAAAGTTTGGGGTTTGAAAGATTTTGAAAGTCTCTTATGCTCAGCAAGGCTGAATTTACTTGATCAAAAATACAGTAAAACAGTAATATTATGAAAATTTGTTACAGTTAAAAATAACCCTTTTCTATTTTACAATATTTTAAAATATAATTTATTCCTGTGATGGCAAAGCATCATAACTCCAGTCTTCGGTGTCACGTGATCCTTCAGAAATCATTCTAATATGCTGATTTGCTGCTCAAGAAACATTTATTATTATCAATGTTGAAAACACTTGTGCTGCCTAATTTTTACTACTTTACTGTCATTTTTGATCAATGTAATGCATCCTTGCAAAAATGTATTGTATAGCAAAGATTCCCATATTTTGGGGACATATAGGGGAGAGCGGGGCCAACCTAACACTTTTTGAGTTTGTGTAAACCCACTTGAGGTTCAGAGTATTTATTTTTTTCACACATTCATTTCACACGTCTAGTAGAATTATGTGTGATTTTGTATCATTAATACAGTGCATACGTTTTTCTTGATTTACCCCGAAAGAATGGAAGTGAGATGTGACAACATGTTCAGTAACACCTTCCAAAGATTTTTTAATTTTGGCGCAACTTTTTCACTAAATAATGTTGATACGGCAACTAGTAAATACACTAAGTTTCGTCATCCTGGCATGTGTGGAAAGTGTTAAACCATGCGTGTTACAACTAACCCTGCATTAGGTTGTGCCCCGCGCTCCCCTACCATTATAACCCCATGGTAATCTTTGAAATACCAAAGATTATGATGTAAATTCCAAGGTACATGAATATGGTAAATCAGTCAGCATCGTAGTATATATATGGTAATCATTTAGCACTGTAATTTAACCATCTGATACCATCACTGTACCGCGGTACTGCAATAGCCCCTTTTAAATCAATCTCAATGCGGAAAAGTTACTGAGTCTTAAAGGCCTTTATTGCTATAACCACTGCCAACATAAGCTTAAGGCAGAGGACATCAGAAGCTCTGAACATAAACCACAGTAGTGCCACCTTATCAGATGAACAGAAAAAAACAGAGGAAACGAGTTCCTGTACAGATAAGCACATGACAGTCCACTGCAAATGTGCTACATATAAAATCTTTGATAGACCAACATAATGGATGATAAGGTCCTTTAGTGTGCTACTGCCCTTGAAGGCAAACCAGAAAGATTGTGGGTCTGATTTCACTGTATTGAACTCTCATACCTGCCAGTGGAGAATGATGCTCCAGATGAGCCCCAGGGTCAGTTTATGATTCCCATCTACAATGTCAGCTCCTCCAATGTTCACCAGCTCAACCTAGAAATGAAGCAGATTGTAATGCAAAAACCTTGATTGTCACATAATTCGACCAGGGACATGTATTCAGACAGTAAACAGGGTCAATTTTGATTTTATGTTGACTTTAAAGGGGACCTATTATGCAAAATTCACTTTTACATGGTGTTTGAAAAAAATATGTGTCGGCAGTATGTGTACACAACCACCCTATAAATATCCAACCACTCCTTTTTCTTTAATCCCCATAAATCATTGTCTCAGAATAAGCGCTTTGCATTTTCTATACAATGTGACACTTTCGTTTGGAACACCCCTACAAATGGCGTCCCCTTCCTGAAGTGCCATTCAAGGGTGCAAAAACAGAGGATGGAATTTGCCCGTAGTTTTTGGCAGAGTATCTGAGGAACGAGCTGTAAAGGCTCCGCCCTCATCTGGAGCAGCAGCTCATTTGCATTTAAAGATATATTTACAAAAACAGCAGGTTTTCCTTCCACTAAAAAATGGGAATTTGCAACATGATATAAAAAATTATCTGCGGGGTATTTTGAGCTGAAACTTCACAGACAGTCTTGGGAACCTGAGACTTATATTAAGTCTTAACTCTTTAAAGGGTTAGTTCACCCAAAAATGAAAATTAGCCCATGATTTACTAACCCTCAAGTCATCCTAGGTGTATATAACATTCTTCTTTCAGAGTTATATTAAAAAGATGCACTTTGATGGACTTCAAAAACGACCCATCAAATCAATGCCATTATAATGCTTGGATTAGCCAGGACTTTTTTTAATATAACTAAAATATATAAAATATAATTTTATTCGTCTGAAAGAATAATGTCAAATACACCTATAGGATGACTTGAGGGTGAGTCAATCATGGGCTAATTTTCATTTTTGAAGGCATTTTTACAGTTGTTGTTAGAGCTGTTAGACTGACATATCCAAAAACTATAGCAAGGAGAGTCAATAGGTAGGTTATGTTTGATAGAAAACTTTTTAAATTTGTAGAGAAAAAAAAAAAACATTACATTTGGAAATTCTCATGCTGAGAAACTGCTGATAAAAGACAAAAAAAAGTGTGCTCAAGGGAAATTTGACATATCTTTCTCATTTGACATGCAATAACTCCGGAAGGAAATAAAGGTAGGAGGACAATTCTTTTTTAGGTGAAGTTCCCCTACATGAGCTGCATCTGGATCAAATTTTGCGGTGATAAAGTGATCAAAAGTTACAACATTTGGAACCAAGGTAGCCTTTGTGTTTAGCCCTTGACACCCGGAGGCATTTTAAAAGTGTTATTCCTCCGTGAGGAATATCTTGTGATTGACGCAATGGATTATGTTGATTTTGGACCATTTTCTACGATCTCTGCATGTTTCATGAAGTAACAAGCATAAACGCCACATGAAAGCTACATTTGATTTTACTTAGCTACATGTGTGCCTGCGGAGTTTTGTGTGTTATAACTCCATGACAGAATATCTTTAGATGTGAGTGAGTTTCTGCTCTTTTTAATCTGCTGTAATGTGCCATTTTCCACAATCGGAGGATGTTTCATGAAGTTATGAGCAAAAACATGACAAATGCTGCATCCATATATTATTTACATATGGCTCTAGCAGGGCTTCACGTACAAAAACTTGCTCAAGTTTAGTCAAATCCCAAAACAATTATACTTGTTGTATTCTACTCCGTGAGACCTTTCAAATTACATATGACACATAACTATCTGAGCTGTATGATGTATTTGACATATTACAGAACAAAAAGGTATTTCATAAATTATGGGGGAAAAAAATGTAATCATAAAATAACAGCACTACTTAGAGGTTAATCAAATCGCATATAGTATGCCGAAAGTACACTTCGGGTTTATAGGGTTAAACAAGATAAGGATCAGATATTTCAGTCACATCACTGATATCAACTGTTTGATATTTGCTGGAAAATTACTTCAACCAGAAGTTATAATTTGCAACCCTATTTGGCTTTTATTTGGTACTTCAAACACATTTTAAAGCTGCCTGGATGTTTTTCTCAAGCAGAGGAGCTTTTATATCAGCGAAATGGATAATTGCCATTACCTTATCAAACTGTACATTTTGCTTCTGCATAGTTTTGTCTTGCATTTATTAAAAAAAGCTCAACCGAAACATTGAAATTCCAAAATCTGTGAATAGTAAAGCAGCCAGTTGAACCAATTAACTCACATTGTTCTTCTGAAGGATCTGCAGGGCCCTGTTAACATTGTTGAGGGAGTGCACTCGAGTGAAACCACGCTCTTTTACCTGCAAATGGGGAATATATCAGTACTGAACTTAGAGCATCCATTGCAAATGAATTCAACCATTTATGCACTCATCCTTGTCAAAATGCTTTGAAACCAGGATTATTTTTTCCTTGATAAAAATAGAACAATGGAAAGTCTCAGAATATTACCCAGCAGAGCCAATTAAAGGGATAGTTCACCCAAATACAAAAGTTCTGTCATCATTTTCTCACTCTAATGAAGGGGTGGCCATTATTACAAGAACATACACATACAGCCTGCATAAATTAGTTCTTAATTTGTCACCATGAAATCAAAATGGAAAAATCCTATTTTTTATAGAATATTTTATGGAACATTTTTTTTTTAAATGAATGTGCCCTCGAAATCTTTAAACAAAATAACTTCCTCTCTCTTGCATCTTTTTTTCTGATTATGTGAGTGCGGGACAACCTGTCACTAACATGACATCACAGCAAGAGCATACTATACAGATCCAATCAATTCCTGACTCAGATACATATCGCAATAAAAAAGACAACTTTTGTTTCATGCCGACTTTAATTTAACCCCAAAATGTTTATATTGCACAAACAGGTGAACTTCTAATAATCTTCCAGTAAACCAATTTTTGGTCAATGCTTCATTCCCCATTCATTGCAATTGCATGGGAAATCCTCAAAATTTCTCCTTTTGTGAGTAAATTATGACAAAAGTTGTCCTTTTGGGGTGAACTATTCCTCTAATGAGAATGTTTCAAATTTAAAAATGGACCCACTAGTTCATGGCCAACCAGAATCTCCAGGAGTTCAAGAAGACGTCGGCCATCACACAGATCGGTAAAGAGGTCATCGACAGGGGGTCTTCTTGTCTACAGAATAAACAGAACTTGAAGAAAATTAAGGCTGAGGGTCTTTGGGAACATGTATTTAGGCCTTTAAAGGGTTAGTTCACCCAAAAATGAAAATTACCCCATGATTTACTCACCTTAAAGTCATCCTTGTATAAGACTCTTCTTTCAGACGAATAGAATCGGAGTTATATTAAAAAAGTCCTGGCTCTTCCAAGCTTTATAATGGCAGCGACTTGTTTCGGTTTTGAAGTCCATAAAAGTGCATCTATCCATCATACCTCACGGCTCCGGGGGGTTAATAAAGGCCTTCTGAAGCAAAGTGGCGCGTTTGTGTAAGAAAAATATCCATATTTAAAACTTTATAGACTAAAATAACTAACTTCCGGCGGACCTCCGTACGCATCGATTTACGGCGAAAGAGCAAACCCTTGAACCATTGACGCATGTGTATTGACGAATGCAGAAGCGCAGAGGATAGAGCAAAACAATACACTGGTCATGAATTAGAGTCTAAAACGAGATTTATTAAGAGAAATGTGGAGGATTTCGATATAAAAGAAGAGGGGCTTGAGTTTGTTGCCCAGCCCTATCTGCGAGAGGCTTCAAAGCTTGCGATGCTCCTATACATCACGTCAGGGGTTAATCTTTTGCGTAAGTTGACTTGCGTACCACTGCCACTTCGCTTCAGAAGGCCTTTATTAACTCCTCGGAGCCGTGTGGAGCAGTTATATGATGGATAGATGCACTTTTATGGACTTCAACAACAAAACAACAATTCACTGCCATTATAAAGCTCGGAAGAGCCAGAACTTTTTTAATATAACTCCGATTTTATTCGTCTGAAAGAAGAATGTCATATACACCTAGGATGACTTGAGGGTGAGTAAATCATGGGCTAATTTTCATTTTTGGGTGAACTAACCCTTTAATATACTCAATTTGCAGAAATGAGTTGTCTATGAAGCATGCCTAGTATTTAAAAGTGGAGTATTTATAAGTGTACATTATCCGAAATAAAGGAGAATGACAAGATAAGACCTTTAGTTTTGGTTCTTTGAGAGGATTTTTTTTTTTTTTCCCCACAGCTTTGCCTTGAAGCAAACACATCTTTCTCAGTTTGAAGGACAAAAACTGACTGTCCTTCCACTGTTAACATACTGTAAAAGGATGCTAACAGAGTTACAAAAAGAACGCAAAAACCTGTGTTTTGAAATGCCTTACCTCGAAGCGTGGAACGTCAAACAAACAAATCTAAAGCACACATTCAAGCATTCACACTCAAATCCTGACAGATGAAGGTTAGGGACAAGACTTTATGCGAGTGTGAATCTTAACTTTCAACCTTAAGTTCAAGACTATGTGCAAGTGTGAATCTTAACTTTTAACCTTGATATCAAGCTTGTCTACCTTATGTCTCCTCATCCACCCACCATGTAGTAGGTGGATGAATAACAGCATTTCAGCTTATACACCTATAACATGCTTTTCCAGACTGCAAAAACAGAAATGCATGAAGATTTCTCTGAAAATCGCAATATAAAGATTGTCTGAATCGATTAGTTAAAACCGATTGATAACGCATTTTTATTCGCCGTTAAAGGTGATTTAGTGTTACTTCAACACATGATAAAAACCAAACTCAAGTCACATTACCTTAGCAAACTGTGAGTTTATCCATTTCGTGAAGGTTTTCTTTTGAACATCTTCCCTTTCATCTGAAAACGAGAGAGATCACTGTCAATACTGTCCAGTTAAGGTTCAACTCTTACAATTGAATTTCTTACAAGTTAAGACACACAATTTCAAACAAATCCTAGCCATTTAATTCCTTAAGAAATGTAAAGCTGTAAAACTACATCGCATATATCTTAAGAATAAAAAGGTCCACTGTGATCGATAAGAAATATTCACTACATTTGATATGAGGAAGGTTAAATACAAAGAGACTATGAGAAAAGAGACCTGAGAGGGTTTGGGGGTATATACAGATCAATGGTCAGCTGGCATTCAGAAGAAGATTACTTTTGAGAGACTAAGGGTGTAGATCAGGCAAGCCTTACAAACACAATAACTGAGTGAAAGATTGATCAGAAAAGCCAAAGAACCTACTTAACTCCTCTAGGATTCCCATTCTCTTAAAACATTTAATACAGGGTTTGGCGACAATAAATTGCAAACAAGCAATCGAGAACCCAGGAAACAAAACAAACAAACCGAAAAAATACATTTGTTGCGTAAAAAAAAGTCATCTTTGTGGTGTAGCCTCACGCGAATAAAAACTGTTCATAAAATGCCAGAAAGTCACTCTTGCATTTGCAACGAAATTGAAAGAAAAGTCGGGTGTTGGGAACATTAAAAATCAATCAGTACAAAGAACATTTAGCTTTCATATCACATTAAAAGCTTGTGTTGTTCCCTACTCTAATATTCTCCAATTGCTTTGATTCAGATCTCTGTGCTCTACCCTCTCGGCTTGCTTGGGTTTGAGATTGATTACAAAAGCGTAATTCTTATCTAGGGGCCCTGATGATATTAAAGCGAGAGTTCACCACTATAATGAAAATTCTGTCATCTTTTCTCTTCCTCGCATGGGGCACAAAAGGAATGATCTAGCCAAGGCGGTCCCTGTTCTGCATCTACGTTCGTTGGAAATAAAGAGCAGCTTGGACATTCTGCTAAATAACTCCTTTTGTGCTCCATGCAAGAAAGAAAGTCTTGGCAGAATTGTCATATTTGGGCAAACTATCTCAGCAAAACCTGTCAGAATCGTTAAGAATGATTAAGAATTGTGCTGATATTTCCTTATGCACAGAAAGCACTAGGTGGTGAATCACAAGCTTTCCAGAGTCAGCGTGGATGACAGCATTTTCATGCATAATTGATTTTAAGCTTCCAGTTGTTTTTGCCACCATCGCAATAATCATCATGAAATGGGTAGTTTCAGTTCATTGTTCCCATTGGTCAGCCTACACTTCAGCTGAAGGTATAATCACAGTAGCATGGCTCAGATTCGTTTCAAGCCTGACTGCACCACGTCATGCTTGTAAATCGCAATAACACACACACTCTATAAGAAGCACACACTGCTTGACTAACAAAAAGTTTGACACATTATTTACATTTTCTTTCTACAAATTTGCTGATATGGAATATCATCCATTTTTATTAAAACAACATTTTGTAATCAGCTACTTCAAATAGCCCCCCCCCCCTCTCATTTCTCATCCAAAAGCATACGTTATCCCATGCAGACCACATTTTCAGCTCTTGAAAGCAATGCCATTCACCAAGGCTAATTTGAGTTCTTGCTGAAGAGAAGAATGACTTGTAAAGTCATCTCAACACTGAAAAAAGAAGCAATTGAGAGCTATTCTTATCGCAGATCAATAATTTCTGGAGCGAATCAGATATCTCTTAACTCTCCATAATGGCAAAAGTCATTCCTTTACTTGATTAACACAATCCGCTTCAATTAGTCTGTCAACCCCCTTGACAAAATGCTCAGAAGAATACAGCGGCACCACACAAAGGGAAAGCTGATTATTGTAAGTATTTTGTTGCTGAGGGAACCTTCACATTATCTTACAGTATTACTGCTATTGATCTACAAAGCTCTAAATTAGCTGCTTTTAAAAGCTCAGGATTTGACAGGGAAATTATATTTCTGCCTTCCCCAGGTTCGGAAACACAACAGGGTAGACGACTTCCCGCAGTGTCTATTCACAAACAGCCTAAACTTTAAGACACAATTCACTGTCACATTGCTATGTTGAAATTCCTAAGAGAAAAAGAAAGCATTTTAGTTGGTCGGATGACTCATTTGCTACTATCTGAGCTGTAAAAAGTGAAAAAACGCAGTCATTACGTTAATGCGTTAATACGCCCCAAAATTATGCTATTTCGAATATTACCTTTCATGCTGCGTGTAATATAGCAATTTGTAAAGGTAAAAGTTCTCCAACAAATAAAGCCATTGTCCCCTAAAAGAAAGAATGGATTCTGAACTGCCGAAATGAGTCAAGTATCACTTCCTGTTACATACCTACGTAACAATGAAACACATTTGCATAATGCCAGCCTATGGTCTTCTTCACTGGCTGACCGTGAACGACTTTGACCTGCAACACTGTAGTTGTAGCTGAGACTGGAAGCGTTTGGTTCTTGTTTTCAGTGCTGCAAATCTATATACATATACATATATAGGTGTAAATATACACCTTATTGATTATGCATACTTGTACAGGCAAGCAAATGAACACAGAATATTAATGCAACACAAGGTTTCTCGTTAAAGGGTTACTTCAGCGATTAGCATTAAGCTTTGTATCAGTAGAAACCCGGTAGGATATTCGAATGATCGTGCTTCCCCTCCATCATATCCACCTGAGACAAGAGATTTATGTATTTTATGTCTGGAAAAAAGCCTCCGATGAAGCAAATATCGTCATTTTGCATCATTGGAGGCTTTTTTGGCTAGAGACTACAGACAGTAGTAGGAGTTAGGTCCGCATGTTTTCAACCCGCCCACAGGGGAGAGATCTCACTCACAGAATGTAAATGCGGCCGTTCGGGCATTCATAACGGAGCAGTGCGGAGCAAAAAGCTGAAAGTTAAGCTTCCATAGGTATGAACTGAAAACTCGCCAGACTGGACACGCACCGTGAATGACTGTGCGGCCATGAATGAATGACAATGCGGCCGTGAATGAATGCCGGGCGGACATGCTCATTTTAGTTTCGGTATAGAATTAAAGCCAATTCGGGCTCGGGTTGCTTGAATTTTGGGTTCATTAGCCTATCATTCTTAATGAAAAACACAACAACAAAACGGTACAATGATAAACTCACTTAAATAGGAGCATTTCGCTTTGAAACCAAATCTTCCGCGATCATCTTGTCTGTCAGCTCCTCACTCTCGTGATGAATGAAATCTGACTCCTGCTGCGTTTGTGCTGCGACTCTCGTTCGGCTCACTCTGTATTGAGCAGACACGTTCAGTTTTTAATTGTAGTGTCTGTTCTCTAACTGAACTACTATAAAAATCTAAACGACGGTGGGGGCATACATCAGCATGATGTAACCGGTGGGAGTGGCCTCGTAGGGCAAGTGCATTCTGGGAGTTGTTGTCTTTTATCTATATGAGCCAAAAATAAATGTTCTGGCTTTTCTCAGTCTAGAAGGCACCGACTTCTAAAATAGTTTCACATTTCTACTACATAAATGACCCAATTTAAATACACATTCATCTTTCCAGCGGTGAAGTACCCCTTTAAGTGTTTTCCATCGAAAACAGTTTTAAAGAAAACGCATTGCGTTCATATTCTTGGCTCATCTACTCACCTGTATGCATCATCAAAAAGGAGTAAACTGAATTTGATCTTTTAATAAATCACTGTTTTAGTACATTAAGGCATTTTAAGGGTGGGTTGCATTAATAAAGATTCTTAGCCTGGCGTCGGTTCACCCTCCACCTGTGCTGCTCGATCAGCCCTTTAATTCTAACAGTCTTTCTGCGTAGTTAATCTGTGTTTAAAATTAAGTGGTGCAACTGAACTCGATTTCAAATAAAACCTAGATCAACAAATCCTTGATTAGCATTAAACTTTGCTTCATTTAATCCTCATTGATGCAACTAAGTGCTTTTCACATTAAGCGTTCTTGTGATTGAAATATTGTAGCAGGTGCTGTATATGGATCCCAAGTGCCCAAAACTTGCATCTTGTTTACATATTTTTTTTAAAATTGGCTTGTGCTACAGTTCTATGGCTGTTTTGCCCTCCAGGGCTCTGTGACAGTCACGTGACTGAAAACTATGAATTGATATGGAAAAACCAACGGCATCATTCGTATCACTGTGTAACAAGTACTGAGGAAACCTCCGGAGCTGAAATTCAGCAAACAGATATTTAGTTTCCAACACGCGCTGCAAGCAGTAGAACAATCACAACAGACTGGGCCATTTGTAGACTGGGTAAACCCAGCCTGATCTGCCAGCGATTTGATTTCGCCCACCAACTCAGTCTGGAAACCCGTACATTGATTTCTACTGCTTCTGTTACACTTTTGCGGGAACCAATCACAGACTGGCCCGCTATTGGAGGGATTCTCACGATGATGGATAGAGAAGCGATGGGTTGTTTCCCGTTGATCACGCCTCTTGTGGTCTGATTGGTTGAAGGACTATCCAATTGCGTACAGAGTCATTTGAATTATGTTTTTTTATCACGCCTCTTGTGGTCTGATTGGTTGAAGGACTATCCAATTGCGTACGGAGTCATTTAATTTATGCGCGTTTATACTCTCGTGTGCAGTAGAAAATACAGAGCAGACTCCCCAGACCAATGTCCAATCTTAAATTGAGCTTGGTCTGGTGATAGCCAGACAAGGCCATTTGACCAATCAGAGCAGAGCAGCCTCACAGAAAGGGGGTGGGGTTTAGAGAGACTGAGGGTGCGTTCACACTTGTAGTTCGGTTCGTTTGGTCCGGACCAAAAAACAAAAACAAAACATATAGTCCTGGTCCGCTTAGCGTTCACACTGGCATTTTTAACAATGAACCTAAATTTACCGAACCAAAGGCATAGGGATACGGTCACAACCTGATTGGTCGGCTTTTATGAGGTATAGATTTCACGACGGAGCTTGCTTAAAACAATGCTGTGTGCTGGATTAAACGCGATCATTTTATGCGTGTACAAATGGTTTTATTTTTACCAGCTGAGAACTACCGGAGAGCTCATAAAATGTTCAAAACATTCAAAACGCAGAACATCACGCACTTTTATATACTGATGACGCAGCTTCTTAACTTTTATGTGGCACTGTTCCACACTCCTGTAAAAGCCACATTCCGTTAACTGATCACTGAACATTTTGAATACTTCAGCATTTTTGTGTGTTTTTTCTAGCACGTCAGACCAAATATTGATGAGGCACTTTTCCTCCTCATTGCTCCACGTTTGCCCTCTACTCATTTTGGATACAACGATCTTTCCGCGTCGTCAAATCAGCTGACTTGCTGTGACAGCACGTCCTGTTTTTGGTTCGTTTACATGGTTTACTTTGGTCCGTGTTGTGTTCATATATCAATCGAACTGCACGAGAGTTCGTTTGGAAGCGGACCGAGACCAATCTTTTTAGCGGTCTCGGTCCGCTTGTTTGGTGCGCACCAGGGTTTGGATGGCAGCGTTCACATATGTTCAAATGAACCGCACTAACCGAGCAATCACACCAGTGTTTGGTTTAATCGAACATGACAAGTGTGAACGCACCCTGAATCTTCGAACGAACCGTTTTCAGGCTCTTTGAGAAAATTTAAGTTAAGTTTTAGTTTTTTGTTAATCTTTGATGAATGTAAATCGATTTTAGCTGACCTCCATAACAAAATTAAGATTAGTAACCTTTAAAATAGCACAATCGGGAAACTTTAAAATTCTATCCTTATTTACTCACCCTTGTGGCATTTCATACCATGTCTTTCCCCCACCCCCATGTAACATCCAAGCCAATGTACATCAGAATGCCAGAGCTGTTCTCAAAATAAGCACCATAAAAGTATTATAAAAGTGGTCCATATGACTGGCATGCTATATTTCAAGTCTTCTGAAGCCATACAATAACTTTATGTGAGAAACAGCTGTGGCCACCGTTTACTTTCATTACAGGGAACAAAGTAGAAGGACATTTTGCTATAAATAACTCCTTTTGTGTGTTCCAGGGAAGGAAGAAATGGGTTTCTAAAGACTTGAGGGTGAGTAAATGATGGCAGAATATTTAAGGTTCATTTAGATGTCACGAAATTAAGAGCATGTTTGGTTACCTGACACAACATCTTTCATAGAGCGCTCTGAATGAATTCTAGTTTTATGCAAAAGAGTGTGAACAAACATCTGTCAACAAATAAAAGGGTGTTAAACTCCTTGCTTGACGTCCTCCTGTCACAATGTGCGATCAACAGCCCATAATAGTTGTTTTTGTCTGGTTGTGACAATTATCATTTCTAAAACAGCCAGATAATAATGTTCTGAAATGAAAAGGAATTTAGCCTTGGCTCTGCAGGTGATAATAGCAAATGTGTTTAAATAAAGTCAACACAAATGTTAAGCAATATCCAAACCAAAACAAATGTTGATAAAAATCATGCATTTAATTGTCCAATTATATTTAAATTACATTTACATTATATTTAAACGGAATAAATATACAATCATGTTAATTTTTAGCAGCATGAACACTACAATTTTAGCAGTAGTGACATCCATCCATGATGATGCTTTATATGAAGAACAGATTGAATTTAGGCTTTTATTCCCATATAAACATTCACCAACTCAAACATCAGTTGTGGTAAACGGAAGCTCAAGCATGTTCGCTCGAAGTGCAGGAACCAATGAGGTTAATTTTTGCGTGTTATGCAGCACGATTGAGCTTCAGGATGAACCAATGAGGTTCAGTCTTGTGTGTTACGCAGCAAATTTGAGCTTCTCCAAGAACCAATGAGGTTAATTCTCGTTTTTATGAGCACATTTGAGCTTCAGAAAGAACCAATGAGTTTCATTCTCGTGTTACGCAGCACATTTGAGCATCCGCAAGAACCAATAAGGTTCATTCTCGTGTTACGCAGCACATTTGAGCTTCAGAAAGAACCACTGAGGTTCATTCCCGTGTTACGCAGCACATTTGAGCTTCAGCAAGAACCAATGAGGTTCATTCTCATGTTTATGAGCACAGTTGAGCTTCAGAAAGAACCACTGAGGTTCATTCCCGTGTTACGCAGCACATTTGAGCTTCAGAAAGAACCACTGAGGTTCATTCCCATGTGACGCAGCACATTTGAGCTTCCGCAAGAACCAATGAGGTTAATTCTCGTGTTACGCAGCACATTTGAGCTTCTGCAAGAACCAATGAGGTTCATTCTCGTGTTTATGAGCACATTTGAGCTTCAGAAAGAACCAATGATGTTCATTCTCCAGTGTTATGCAGCACATTTGAGCTTCTCCAAGAACCAATGAGGTTAATTCTCGTTTTTATGGCCACATTTGAGCTTCTACAAGAACCAATGAGGTTCATTCTCGTGTGTTAACGCAGCACATTTGAGCTTCCGCAAGAACCAATGAGGAAGAACCAATTTATAATAATATAAAGCGATCGTGTCTCTTCAGAAAATGTGGACTAAACGGCTCAATTCATTTGGAGTTTAACAATATCTGGACTTTTTGAAGCGTCAAAGTGATAGTTGCATAGCTGTCAATGGAGGGACAGAAATCTCTCAGATTTCATAAAAAAAAAAAAATCTTAATTTGTGTTCCAAAGATGAACGAAAGTCTTGTGGGTTTGGAACATCATTAGGGTGAATAAATTATGACAGAATTTTCTTTTTTGGTTGAACTATCCCAGGTTGAATTCTTGGAACACAAATCAGTCAATACAATTAAAAGACTAGAATTGGCATGGATTTAGGAATTAATATTATTAATTACTGTGTTTTATAGATATATTTTATATATAGGAATGTTGGGGGCTAAAAATAGCATCAAATGATTGTGTCTAAGGAAATGATTGGAAGATTGGAATGGAAGACAAAGTATTAAATAAATAAATAAAAATGAACCTATAGAGCCCGGTCTGGCAGACAGAATAATGTGTTCAGACAGACAGGAGAATGAAAGCATTGCTTGCCATTGATCGGAGGCGTGACTCCAGGCAGGTGGCAGCTGCTGCTGGATTATATCCGCCCTTGTGTAAATAGGATGATGGGGTGACGGGCTTGAGCCGAAGCTAACGGGCAAATACAAAGACGCTGGACGCACACACCTGCTTTTAGCCGCCTAATCTCAGCACACACATCCGAGGGAAGACTGTATTCACAGATTACAGCCATACGCTTTCCACCACAGCCACCCAGGTTCATTTTTTCCTGCCAATTTAAAAGCGCGAGCCCAAATGTTTCGATGTGACTGGAAATACTCAGCGTGTCTTTATGACACAGCGCATGTGATTGAACTGCGTGTAGTTTAACAGCAGCGACTGCCACCAAACTTTCTCTCACATATTCGTCTATAAAATCACGACTGATTACAAAGTGCGCACATTTAGCGATCTACCAGTAGAGTATGGAAGAGACAACAATGAAAGACACCCGTGCACGCTTAATTAACATTAAAAGAAAATTTGCTGTGCGTGAGAATAGATCCCTTTATGGATAAGACGCACCCGGTTAGAGGATCTATTGTTAAATCTGGTTAAACCTTACGTGACATGCCGTAATAAAAGCCGTGAACAGCCAAACAATCACCTCACACTGGAAGAGTATTTCAGTATGATGATTCAGTCTTACCTAAATGAGGATTTTACACCATAACAAACGCAACTATTTCCTCCGTAATGGCTTTTAGAGTCGCAGGCAGCCAGGTTTGTGGTGTGTATCCGTTACCTGTGTATATAAACACAGCGAGCGCAGTTTGATTATCCGGTTCCCTTGCTGTTAAACAGACTCGTCCATGCCTAAAGCCGTAGATGATTTGGTGAAGGAACTGTGGGTGGACACTTTGCCGCTTTATTTTGTCGTACTCCCTCACTTGGGTGCAGTTATAGCCCTGTTGTGATCCGTTGATACCGGCAGGTGTAGCGGTGCTCTGCTCTGGCATGCGGGCTGATTGACTACAGCTCTACCTAACGGGGAACGATAGTTCGCCACAGGGATCGATACCACATGGATACAATTAACGAACAACTTTATTTAACTTGTTTATTATAGAATGAAGGCTAATTACTTACGCGAACAGGGTGCCAATAATAATTAATACGTTTCCATTTGAGTCCCTTATATTTCCGTGAGCAGGAAAGTTAGATTACAAGTTGGTCAGGGCACATATTGTCACCAATCAGTAAATAGACGCTCGCGAACAGAAATCGCGGTAACCATAGCAACACTAGGGCGCACGAGCACCACTTTTGTTCAGGAACGCATAACACAAGCATAAAAACATCATTAGTTATCATCACATATTGCAAATATATCACAATACATTTGAGTGTTTTGTTTTATAATCTTTAAAGGGATAGCTGACCCAAAAATGAAAATTATATCATCATTTACTCACCCTCAAGTTGTCCCAAACCTGAATGAATTTCTTTTTTTCTTCTGCAAAAGATGATTTTTTGAAGAATATGGGAAACTAAAGAGTTGATGGACCCCATTGACGACAACAACAAAAAAAAAAGATACAATGGGAAGTTAATGGGGCTCATCAACTGTTTGGGTATGACTTTCTTCAAAATGTTCAGCAGAAGAAATTCATACAGGTTTGGGACAACTTGACAGAATTCAAATTTTTGAGTGAACTATCCCAAGGAAAGATAGTTTAGTGCTGGAGAAAAATACTTTTGAAAATCAATGAAAAAGAACAGAGAAACTAAACAGTTGATGGACCTCATTGACTTACATGGGGGAAATGGAAGTCAATAGGGCTCACCAACTGTTTGGTTATAGACATTCTTTAAAATATCTTTGTGTTCTGCAGAAGAAAGAAATTCATACAGGCTTGGAACAACATGAGGGTGAGTAAATGATGACAGAATTGTCATTTTTGGGTGAACTATCCATTTAAGAAAAGATAGTTTAGTTGATGATTAGTTAACAAGGGGTGCCTAAATACAATTTGGTTTGCTGGAGACCAAAATGGGGAAAAATACTTTTGAAAATCAATGAAAAAGAACCTTGAAAGTCATTGTACCTAATCACCACCCTTAAGAATACGTATTAATGTGAAATTATTTTCTGGAGCCTCTTTAAGCCTCTCTTAAACACTGTTAAGCCTAAGAGTTTACTGCGGTGTCCTTTTCGACTCCTTTAATATACTTGTGGTCTATTAAAAATGGATGAATTCAATACAATGGTCTGGAATGGGCAATCTCATGTTGACGTTGAGTTTTTGTGCAGCTGGTGGGCACATCTCACATAAAATCACAGGCCTCAAAACATCACCATGCCATCTGTACATCTGACAGTGAAATCCTAAATAAGTAACAGTCTGTGCTTTTAATCCATTGTTGTGTGATTTTTCAACTCTGAAATGATCCCACTGCTCAAAAAAAAAGAAAAAAAAGAATTGCATTTTCTTTTGTATTATCTCTTTAAAGGGCTCATGTGTTGTGGTAGTGAAACATTTTGCAAAAATGATCATACTTGCTCAACAAAAAAAAAAAAAATCAATATTATCTCATCAGTTTGTTCTTCAAATTTAATATGCTTCAGACACAAAATGGTTGTATGTTTTTTGTACGCAATTTTGCCCTGCCAAATGCTCAACAGAAGCAGGTAGAAGTTGCAGCAACACTCAAATCCGACTCGGAGGACAATCATAACATTCAAAATGCAGGCCAGTGTCTTTGAGAAAAGGGCTATGTTCATTCAAACAGTCTAACATTTATTCATAGCCTACATAAATAGACATGCTATGCTTCTGGTTTTCATTCAGGGACTACATACACAGTATTTCCATTTTAAGTAGACCTACTAGTTGTCATTTGAATTTTTTAAATGCCAACCAGGGGTGTAGATCTCATTTCAATGTCATTTTTCTTCACCCCTGATGCCAACCATTGCTTATGTATTTGATGAATAAAATAGAAAAGAGTGAACAGCAAATGTCATAAAAGCCTCCAGGGCTTTAAAACACACCCTGATAGAGTGCAGTAAACACCTGATGTTTCTAAAGTGACAAAACATATTTTAATCCAAAACTGCATTTGTATCTGTTCACTCCAGACTGTAAAGTGAGAAGATACTGGAGACTCCCTTGAGGATTCCTCAGAATGCCACCCATGGTGGCATTCAAACATATAGAAAGTAACTTATAAATAAAAAAAATACTTGTTTGGTATGTTTAAAATGAGTCCTCATTAATAGATTAAGTTAAGTTAATAACAATGACAAGTAACAAACTATAAATATTTATTTATATATATATATATATATATATATATATATATATAAAGATTTACTTTACCATGTGTGAAAACATGTGAAAAGTATGCTCAATTTAAAGTTTGTTCTGGCAAGAACTCTAAAGATGGTCAGCTGTTCCTCCAGTAGCCCAATCATAAAAAATGCTTGAAATAGACATTTCTTGAGAATACAACAGGGTACTGAGGCTCCTTTAGTTTTAACAGTGTATGCTTCTCTGGTTATGTAATGAAGAAACGATCAGAGGTCTCCAGTGACTGAGTTTGCAGAGAGAGCGAGAGATTTAAAGGAGATCTGAATGCTGTTTTCAGTAGAACTTGCTCAACACTGCCTTACAGTGGCTGCTCATACAGAATTATATCTACTGTATATATATATTCCTTCCCATTAAAGCCAAAAATAGAAACACCAGAATACTACTGACTGTCCCTGGGAGACGAGCAGAAAAGGCTAACAACAAATCCTGCCCCACATCAACAAGAAAAATAGCTTTTTATTATTATAATTTCCCAGTAATATAAATGTTTTGACAGCTAGCATAAGACGCTTTATACTCTTTGATGAAATGTGCTCTCTGGAGTACGCGATGCAGCAGCATAAGTTATTTAGAGTATTTCTTAAATCTTTTGAGTCAGAAGATTCTATGGCAGATGTCAACATGTCAGTCACTCCTGCAGGCCTTATGCAGTGGTATTTAACACAAAACAGGGCCTTAGATTGGATACCATGGGCAGAAGATAGAGTTGCAACCTCAAATTCTCCTAGGAGTCGAACTGTCTCGCCCAACTGTAAAAATGCCACTGAATACCAGGAGCCTCTGAAGGGTTCGGCAACGCATTTGAACAATTATAAACATAAACCTGATAACTTTAAAAAGCTTGCACATTTAAAAATAGACAAGGGTTCTAATCAGGATCAAAATAGCCTGGAGAACCTACTTAAGTTCCACAATGAACATTTTGGGTGAATCTTCCCCAAAAAATTATTCAGGTCATTTTTCACCCTAATATCAAAACGAATTAGAATAAATAAATTCATAAATAAGAATCTAGATTTTGGATGCAGCATTATTTTTATGACATTATTATCTCCCCTTACTGGACAATCTCACTCTCACTCAGTCCCTAAGCAAACATTCGGACAAGATTTGTCCCGGAGCAATACATTGCTGTAGGTGCTGTTGGATCACAAGTTTTGAACAAGTTTTCCGGGCTTGGTGGTTGTGAGCCTTTGGTTTTTGAGGTCAGCTTCAATCTGTTTTGCCCAGGTTTTCTTGGGTGCAAATAGTTGGACCTTCCATTTCACAGGTCGCTGTGTGCCACCAAACCACTGTAGCCTGCACTTTTTGATTACTTCTTCGACTCTTGGTTTCCGGCATGGGAGGTGTGCGCGCAAACAAGGACGCTAAAGACTGCGGTCTCGTTCACGGCTTGAGGACAGGGGAGTGGATTCGAACCGCCGTGGGAGGCGGGCATGCAAACAAGGACTCTAAAGGACGTCTGCCGCTAGTTCACCTCTTGAGGCCAGGGGAGTGAGGTTTAGTCGCAAAGCTCTTACTAGCTGACCTCGTTACACTCATCCCCCTAAACCTCACTCCCATCCAGGTTCCGGCACTAATGTAACTCCTCCGGTTCTACTCGCACCGCTCTGAGCTGGATTCGAACCGCTGTGGGAGGCGGGCACACTAACAAGGACGCTAAAGACTGCGGTCTCTAACATCTGTTGCTAGTTCACCTCTTGAGGCCAGGGGGAGTGAGGTTTAGTCGCACAGCTCTTTCTAGCTGGCCTCGTTACACTCACCCACCTAAACCTCACTCCCATTCGAGTCATGGCACCAATGTTACCTCTCTGATTCTACTCACACCGCTCCAAGCTGGATTCGAACCGCCGTTTCCGGAATGGCAAGCGGGCATGCAAACAAAGATGCTAAAGACTGCAGTCGCTAGCGTCTGTCGCTAGTTCAATGCTTGAGGACAGGGGAGTGAGGTTTATGCGCACAACTCTTACTACCTGGCCTCTGTTACATTCACCCCCCTAGACCTCACTCCCATTCGGGTCACGGCACCATGTAACCCTTCCGGTTCTACTCGCACCGGCAGGGTAGTTTGAGTTTGTTCAAAATAATATTTATTATTATTATTATTATCATCATCATCATCATAATCGTCTGCATTCCTTTAATTCAGTACACAACAATAATACATTTCTTACCTGCATGTAAATACACCTGTAATTAATTTCTGTAGTTACATTTGTAATTACACTGTTGACACTTCCCTTACACCTAACAATATCAGCAAAAGTTTACATATGTTTTGATGTAAATACATAGTAGTTAAGGCTACCTAATATAAAGTGGGACCAAATACATATAGATTTTGAGGTAAAATACAACCTGAGATTCACCCTTCCAATGTCCAACTCATTTTAAAACCATTTATATACTGGTTGTGCTTTAGATAAACCAGAAAGAAACATTTGAAAGAACCTATAAATGTAACAAAACTTTTCACCAACCCTCTTCAACCCAATTCTTTGTTACCCTGTTATTATACATTAATTACTAAATATATTAAGTAACTATGTGTTCTTCTTACTATAGGGTTAGGATTACACATGAAGCGTCAATGTTAATGTTTGACGGAGGGCGTGGCTGAAGCTTGGTGCTGATGCGACTGTCATAGTGGCAACAGCCAATCACATTACTTGCCGCTTGGACCACAACACAACACAAAAAAGTCGCCTTTTGACAGCTAATGGTTAGTCTTTGAGACGAAATGGATGCCAGATTCACCAACTGTCTCTGCCACCTCCTTCCAGGCCTGGTCTCTCCCATTTGTGTCCCGGTATGTATACAAAGATAGGTTGTACAGAACCGGGTGATTACCCACCGCAATTATCACTTTTTCCTCCATTTTGATCGTTCTTCATTCACCTGTTTTAAATGAACGCAATTGGCTAGCGTCTGCTCTAGGGTTGCATGAACGCAATTGGCTAGCGTCTGCTCTAGGGTATTTGCATAGGGCGATATGATTGGATGACGCCTGTGATGGTGCTTGAAAAGTTGAGAAATCTTCAACTTCTGCCACTTGCAATGTAAGTGAAGTGCTCAAGTGACAGAACCCACAATTCAATTCGGCAGCGCATGACGTCACCCATTTAAAGTAAATGAGAAGCGTTAACGCAGACGCCCCGTGTGAATGCAACGTTAGGGTTTGGTTTAGGGTTAGTTGCATGTAATTATGCTAAATGTATAGCTATTACTATAGTAATATACACGGCGGTTCGAATCCAGCTTGGAGCAGTGCGAGTAGAACCGGAGGGGTTACATTAGTGCCGTAACCTGGATGGGAGTGTATAATATAGTAACTACATGTAACATTTGTAACAATGACACTGTAAAAAAAGTGTTACCAAATAAAGTGTCCCAGAGGTTTTTTGCAAAACCCAACAACCATTAAATAACCAGTGTATGGCGAGATTTAGCACAGATAACAGATGTCCTCTTTTAAAGCTCTGATCACAGAGGTTTACTGTACTGTTTGTGCCCTCTGGCTGATCATCAAACTGTTGACTCATTTTGCTACTTTCCCCTAACTTTCACTGCTGATCATAAACACACTCACATGAAAACACGAGAAAGTCTCTTGCCAACAAAACAACAAAAAAAGCCAACAACAACATGGCTAAATCTCAAAGACTGAAACCCAACACCAGGCAGCTGCAACTATTTCAAGCTCTTTAAGACCTGTCCTATTTCCACCAGAGAGCATTTATAGATCACTCATGATCCCTACTGGATGACAGTGATGAAAAAAAAATAGATATGAACTCACTCAGGGTGGAGCACAGGCCAGAAATTAGACTAAGAAATATGAAAATATAATGAAAAATAATATTATTTTCCACCAACAAATATATTGCTTTAAATGTCAATTTATTTAATTTAGACTGTGGCTAGGAGTGCAATAACAAACGGTAGTTAAGAAATATATTGGTTACACTTTATTTCAATGATCCACTTTTGACATTCTACTAACACACAGAGAAAAAGGGTGTCAAAATTGTACCTTTAGGAGTACAACAGCTTGTCACTGGGGCAGTACCCTTAAAATGACCTCTTTGCACCTTTTTTTTACCACAAACTGGTTCATAGTAGTACCTTAAGGTACGTATTTGTACCCTTTTTTGTACTAATATGCACCTTTTAGGAGGAAAAAAGGTACAAAGGTTTTCTTTTTAAGGGTACTTCCCCAGCGACAAGCTGTTGTACCCCTAAATGTAAAATTTTGACACCTTTTTCCTCTGAGTGAACTATAAGTAACTTTGCAACTGCATGTCAACTAACTATCATTAGAGTATTAGTAGACTGTTAGGTTAAAGTTAGGTAGGGTTCAGGTTATTAGAATAAGCTGACATGTAGTTCCAAAGTTACTTATAATCAATAGGATGTCTTTTGGGGAGCATCAAAATAAAGTGTAAGCAGATATTAAGCGTCTCGAGAGTTAGTTGACATGCAGTTGCAAAGTTACTTGCAGTTTGTAGAATGTCTGTAGAGTTTGTAGAGTGCTACCAATATTTATAAGAACTCATCTGAAACTGAAAAACGATAACTAAACCATATTTTAACATGTATTAAACATATTCAAATGCATTTACAGGAAATAAGACTTCTCTTTAGATCAATAAATGATCATTTCTCCTACCCGATCGAGTTTTTATGATTTCTCCGAATTCATCCTCAAAACCCTCCTCCAATTGGTCCTGTAGGCTCACTGCTTCAGCCATGACATAAGATCCAAACTGCCGTTGAATCCTTTGATCCTGTAGTTTTATCAACAGAAAAAGGAGAGACACCAAGACCCCACCAATGACGGGAATCACTACCCTCTGAGCAAACCGAAATTTTTGTGAATGACACAGGGACGAGACTGTCTGTGGACTGTTATGATAGGGGGAAACGAGCTGTCAAGGCATCCAGAAAAGCAGAGACAGGTGGCAAACTCTACTCGCCTTAAAATAGAGTTGGTATGAAGGCCTGCTTTATTTCACTCTCACACACAAATACAGATTTAAAGGATCAACAACCATGCCATTTGACTACAAATGACCAATAAATGCTCTTGCAAAAAAACTCAAGTTCACAGTTTTATCAAGCGTGATATCCTAACACTTAATTACAGCGACAGTCTCTACGGAGCAATCTGGGGTTAAGTGTCTCGTCCAAAAGCTCAATGGTTATAGCTCATAGATTACTCCCTGTGGGGTTCGAATCTCCAAATCTGTAGTAACCAGCCCAGACTTTTAACCCCTAAGCCACTCCAACTCTCAAGATCTTAAACTTCATATCTAATATGCTAATTTGAGTTCACTCAAAAATTAAAATTCTGTCATCGTTTATTCACCTTTAAGTTGTTCTTTATGGATTTCTTTCTTCTGTTGAACACAAAAGATATTTTGACAAAACATACAGTTGACCCACAGACTTCCATACACTAAACATAATGGTGCTATATGGCACTAAAAGTTGTTCTTGGCTCGTAATCATAGGGGAACCACTTTTGGTGCTATATAGCACCATATCTTAACAGGTTTTGTATATGGTAGCGGTGCTATATAGCACCTCAGTCATCCCAAAGAACCGCTGAAGCACCAAGACAGCACTTAAAGTGGTTCCCCTATAATTACGAGCCAAAGAACCACTTTTAGTGCTATTATAGCACCATTTTTTTTTTCTTTTTCCCTACTTCACTGAAAAAAAAATTCAGGTCTCCAATTGAAAATTTTCAAGTGACCGATCACATCTAAATTTTTCAGTTGGCCAAATTTAATTTCTGTGAATTGATGCTATTTAATTCACAGAAATTCAATTTGGCCAACTAAAAAATGTAGATGTGATCGGTCACTTAAAAATTTTCACTTGGAGACCTGATTTTTTTTTTTACAGTGTATGGAAGTCAATGGGGTCCATCGACTGTTTGGTTAGCCATATTCTTCAATATATCTTCTTTTGTGTTCAGCAGAAGAAAGAAATTAGTTTGGGTTTGCAATTTATTTTCATGATTCTTTGATGACTAGAATAATTTTTAATTTCTTTAATGCTCCAATATATATATACACACTACAAGTTGACTACAAACCTTCAGTTTACATTTTCTTTCCTGTTCATGTTGCTGAGGTGCTGAGCAATTTATTGGATTTTCATGAAATATTACAAAGACAACCGTATCCTTTGAAATAACATACTGATCAATTATGCATAATAGGAATAGGAACCTGCATCAAGCTTTAATGCTGCATAGAAACACTTTAGGAGGTAGATTTCAATATATAAGGTGTAGACTCATCAATATGTGCATCCATATGGGATCTGACTCGCCTAAAACACCACTCTTGGTTCTATCTACTGATGCAAGAACACATTTCAGAAATGTAAATAAAATTCAATTCTGCTTGATTATTGTAATGGCATGGGGAGCATAAACAAGTAAGCAGAATTCGCTGGCATGATATCAGTAAAATATTTGATCAAGGGGGAATAAGGCTTATACCAGTGTACTTTGTGATTGAGTTAATGGAAGGTCGAAAAAAAAAAGCCTGTCCTGCACTTATGTCTTTGGGATTGTTCGCCTTCTGAAGGTCTTTTCAGAGAAAGAATAAATGAAAAACAAAAACAATCTGTTGCCTGCTCACAGAAGAGGCTAAAAAAGCAGGAGACACAGATTCATTAACATAAGAGCAATATCACTCTGTAAACATGTTTTGACATCCACAGGATCAAATTAATGAAAAGAGGAAAATAAAAATATACAAAATTTTGTTTAATAAACCAGATAGCTGCTGCAATAGCACACCGTTAAATAAATCCAGCCTGAGGGGCATTGCATCCAAATCGCAAATCACAATATCAATACTTGGACTGCCAAACAAGTAGAGTGCATGCACAGAAAAGCCCAATACTAAAAGATTCTTAGATTTCTGCTTTTAGAGTTCATTGCTGTTTGCAAACAGTCTAAAAGCATGTTCATTATCCACAAAAATGGAATCTTAGATGCATTTGCGGGTGAATCAAAGTTTTCAAGCTTTATGAATACCCAAAGCAGAATAAATGTAGTCCACACATCTAGCTTCATTTAGAAATAAGTTGCATTACAAAAGCAGAACGGTTTGCTAATGGCATTTGATGCCGAATCTAAATCCAAGTCTTTAAATACACTCTTCTGTGTGGCCTGTAAGGTCAATCGCTGTTATTAACATCTCTAATTGTGGAGGACATTCTTTTTGTATGTAAATCACAGAATGATGTCAGCTGTGACGTAGTAATAAGCACTGTCCGTCAACCATAGCCAACTAGATTCCTCTTCATTCCTAATTTCCTGGACTGTGTCCAGATAGTATCATGATCAGAGTGCTGATCGTTTCAGTGCTATAAAATCACACTAATGCTGTGGGAGAAACGACATGGGCAGAGTAATTAAAGTTCACTGAAGCAGGGCTGCCGGTTGCGTTTTGAGTTTTTAAACCTGCCCATTGCTTTATAGCCTAAACATGGCAAGCAAATGGGCATCTATTTCTTTGCTTCAAAGACTTATTTCTGTTCTTTATGATTTTGTGGCACTCTACTTTGGGTTGACCTTGGTTGCATCATATAGTGAAGACGAAAAAACACAAGGTGTTATATAAAGTTACCTTGGCAAGGAGTCAGGGATCCATCATTCTCACTTGTATATCCAAGCAGATGATGTGGAACAACTGCCACTCAAGGTCTGTATGTTGGTTCAAGTCCTGCTACAGAAGATGGTCAGTAACAACATTGTGCACATTCAATATACACTTTTTGCACTCTGATGTGTTTGACTGTTACCTGGCTGCATTGCAGTAATGCTTGTGTACAGGAACATTCCTTCACTGACAGTTTTTGCGCATTCTAAACTTCCTCTCTGGGATCAGCAGAGCCCATCCATTTTTCTCCATGCAGTACAAGTCTTGTCAAAGGTCAGCACCATTCCTAAAATCTTCTCCTGTGGTGTCACGGCATTAAATCTTGATTACCTGACAGCCAGCTGACAGTAACAAATGATTAGCTCTACACAACACAAATCATTCTTCTGTTCACGTCTATATAAGAGATTGCTGGTTGAGCCTTTTGAAACATAACATACAATGAAGTTGCCACCATTTTTGGTATAGCATGTTATGGTAATCAAATTAATTATCTTAAATTCTTGTAACAGGTTCATTTCTGGCTTAATTATGCTACGTGGTTAAGAGGAGGATTTTCTGTGGAACATTTAATATACGGACATATAAAAAATAAAATAAAAAATATAGATTTCCAAACTCAAACCATAATGAACATCCATATCAAACTGAGCAAAAATGGGGGCCATGGAGCATCCCTGCCATTATTCACTCCATTTACCAAGATTGTGTATACACCGATCAGGCATAACATTATGACCTAATATTGTGTTGGTCCCCCTTTTGCTGCCAAAACAGCCCTGACCCATCGAGGCATGGACTCCACTAGACCCCTGAAGGTGTGCTGTGGTATCTGGCACCAAGATGTTAGCAGCAGATCCTTTAAGTCCTGTAAGTTGCAGAGGTGGGGCCTCCATGGATCGGACTTGTTTGTTCAGCACATCCCACAGATGCTCGATTGGATTGAGATCTGGTGAATTTAGAGGCCAAGTCAACACCTCAAACTCATTTGATACCACTTTTGATACTTTTGGGAACACCCCACAAGAGCTGCAGTTTTGGAGATGCTCTGACCCAGTCGTCTAGCCATCACAATTTGGCCCTTGTCAAACTCGCTCAAATCCTTACGCTTTAACATTTTTCCTGCTTCTAACACACCATCTTTGAGGACAAAATGTTCACTTCTGCCTAATATATCCCACCCACTAACAGGTGCCATGATGAAGAGATAGTCAGTGTTATTCACTTTTCAATGTTATGCCTGATCAGTGTATTTAGTAGTAGCATATGGGGCTCCTTTTTGTCATATTCTAATAGTTGGATTCATAACTGAACAACAGACAAGGACCCAGTCATAATAACAGACCAAGAAATGTAAATAATACGCGCAAACTTGTTGTGAATTGTGGCTACATTTTAATTATTATTTTGATTATATAAACGTCAATATATACACGAACATTTTAAACACTGAAAGGAACAACGTAAACAACAAGGCTGGAGAACCTAACACAGGAGATCATCGTGGATCTTCTTGAGGACTTTTGTCAGATAGTTCTTGGCTGGTTTGACTGATGATAGGATGTCTTCAATTTGACTCAACCTACAGAAGACAGAAAGCACAAAACACTGACACAAGAGCAACAAAAATTTTTTTATAAAGTGAACATTATTTTAGCTGTTGGTGATATTTACAGTTCCATGATCCAAGGACCCTCCTACAACAGGTTTACATGCATCAAAGGTCAAAAAACACTTTAATTTCTCATAATATACATTGCCCATCACCACATTTTTCAATGATTCTCAAATGACTCGATGGATGATTCAGTCTCTCTAAATCCCTCCTTCTCCTTTCCGCGAGCCAACTCTGATCTGATTGGCCAGATGGCCCGGTCTGTTGTGATTGATCTTGTGAGTGTTTCGGAAGCTAAACGGCCATTACCATAAACTGTACTTCAGCTCCACCCGGAAGCTTCCTAAAGCTCAGCGATTGTACACACTGTAACTTACACAATATAAAACACAAAACAATGTATTTTGAACACCCAGTAGAAAGTATATACATCAATAATTACTCGGTTTGTTTGGACCAGCAGAATCACAATCTTTCAAGAACAAGCGTTTTGCGAATCCCACATTGAACTTTTAACTTGATAAGCAGTCGTCAGTAAAATTATGTTTGAGAGCTGGTCAAGTTGTTCGAGGGTAGACAACTTACAACATAGGCGGGCAATATGCAAATGTATTTTCTAGTGACGTAGTACCGTCACGCAGTGAGATTCGAAATTCTTTCTTTTGGGAGACAACTTTATTTTAATATTACACTATATATATTATGTTATTTCAAATATATTTAAAATATTGCCACTCTCAGCACCAAAGAGAATTGCATTTTTCAACTAAAGTATAAAAGTGACAATTAGTTTGTGGTGAAGAGGACATTTTCTGATACGAAGTACTCTAGTCATAAACAACTTTTCTGTCAAACAGACAGTTACAATTCATATTACATTAATATTGTGTACTTTGACACATTTTGTTTAAATGATTAGATTCAGAAAGCTGTTGTGTTTCACTAAATGCTGCTTGGAGACTTTACAATATTTCTTTCTAATATCAATCCTGTCTAATGCAGGTGATGTTATTTCCACTCACAAAGCCAGATAACATTTAAGCAAAAATTGCTTTCAAACCTTGTATTCCCCATGTGTTTTTCGAAGTCCTGGATGTGAAGTGGTCCAAAGGGATATTCTGGAGTGACCATCAGACTTATCTCAAACTTTTCAAATGCTTTCAGGCTTGAGAAGACAACATGAACTCTGAAAAAGCAAAAACGATAAAGAAAAATATAGGTTTACAGATAATTATTTTTTTAAATTATGATTACAATCTTTTTTAAAAGCAGGTCTACATAGGAGGCTTTAAGTTGACACAAATGTTTCAAATGTTGGGATTATGGATTAGGGAAAGGTCACAACTGGAATCTGTGCCATCCATTTAAGCACCACGGCTCAACAGGCCAAGGAAAAGTGCATGAGCAGTAAGCTCATGTGTAGTAGTAAGTTAAATGTGCACTGAAAGGTGTAACATAAAGGTGCAACATACCGTGTGTCCATGCAGGTGATCTTCAGGATGCGAAGCTTCAATCCTCCCCACTTCTTCAGCCGATGAATCTCCTCACCTAAGAGCCTGAGACGACCCACCACCAAACTAATGTCATGAAGCAGCTGTTGAGAAATGATCAGACGACACTGAGACTTCTCATCTTGTTCTCATACACCTTTGTAGCGAAACAATGTCTACCAATATTTTAGACACTTTAGCCCTATTCGCACGGGATTAGTATTATCTGGGGACCTCTGGTGATTTGTAATAATTGCAGAGAATGTCTGTGATCTTAATCCCGTGCGAATCGGCCATGTCTGTAATATGTAAAGTAAAAATTCCCCCGCAAATTACCTACCATATTTCGCCAAACACCGAGGTCCTGTGATAATATTAGTCCCGTGTGAATCGGCATCTCTGTGATTTGGCCGGGATTAGGCGGATCGTATATCATTTTTGCAAGGTTTTTGTTTCCTGTGCGCATTTTTATCTTTATCTTTCACGAAGAATGGAGCTAGGCTGCATAAAAAGCGCACCGTTATGAATTCCGTGCGGGGGATTATACTTTCACTTTAGAATGAGCACAAATTTGGGAGTAAATTGCTTGAATGGTGTGTTTAATATTATTCTTAATGAAAAACACAAAAACAGAAAAGGACAATGACAAACTCGCTTAAATGGGTGCTTTTACATTTAGCTTTGAAACTGAATCTTCCGCCGTATATTGTTATTATTGCTCAGTTCAGTTTTTGATTGTAGCGTCTGTTCTCTAACTGAACTAAATAATTTGTATTACTATAAAACAAATAAAATGATATCGATACGACTGTTTATAACTTCATACAACTATATCTATAATGAAAAATCATTTACAAGTCTTGACATCATACCCGGGAGATAAGTCAGTAAATTTGAGTAAAATCACAGGCTTGCTTATACCGTGCGAATGCGCCACGCAAAATTCAGATGTGGGGGAGTCATTTCTAAATCACACGAGGTCCCCAGATAATACAAATCAGTATCCCCGTGCGAATAGGGCTTTACATTTAAATATTAATGTACAATGTACATGCTTACCTCTGACATATGTCGGGTAGTTGGGTACCTCTGTGTCCATTGAGTTTGAGACTGACAGTATAGTGCGAGTAACTTGTGAACCATGCTTGCATGACACTCAGAGTTTTCCACTAAAAAAAAAAAGAAAAAAAAAAGAAAAATACAAAGTAGATTTCAAATATTTTAAAATAAATAAATAAAATGAAAAGATTATGGTTCACTCACCATCCAGCTGCAACTGGAAGCAAACATCTATATTTCGCTCCACATCCTCAGTCATCCATTCCTTTCCTGATAGACACGAGAGTATTTTAAGCTACTGTTGTGTGAAGATAATGACGAAAAACCATTAGGAGTAATTATAAAGCGATAATCAGCTCACCAGCAGGTATTTGAAGGTTCACCTGCAGATGCACAGTGTTGTGAAGGAAGGTAAACAAAGCCCCCCTTTCATCTGTCGAATCAAGACGCCACTCATTCAAACTGAAAGACAAATCATACATTCAGCACAATATATTAGGGCTGTCACAATTCCTTGATTCAATTCGAGTACTCAATTTTAATTGATTTCAATGTCATAAAAAAAAATATTTAAAAAAAATCCTTAATTGCAATTTACCCGTGACGAGTAACCGGCAAAATACTGGAAGTGGCGCATTTCACGGATGAGAATCTATAAAATCGCACTATTAGACTGCTTTCTAAGGCTGCACGATAAAAACAATACTATAGCCTAGTGCTATTGTGACTTCACAAAGGCTTCAATTAAATTAAATAAATATATGCCCTGTAGGTTATATATATATATATATATATATATATATATATATATATATATATATATATATATATATATATATATATATATATATATATATATATATATATATATATATATATATATATATATATATATATATATATATATATATATATATATATATATATATATATATATATATATATATATATATATATATATATATATATATATATATATATATATATATATATATATATATATATATATATATATATATATATATATATATATATATATATATATATATTATATATATATATATATATATATATATATATATCCGCTTTAATTATTTACATGAGTGTTGGTTATACGTGTGTCTCAGAGCGGTTCACAGTAAATGCTGCTCCACATGAAGTTTTATAATTTACATGCGTGGAGCGCATCTCAAGCTCCAAGGCAATCTGGTGTAAGCTAGATATTTTACTTTATGATGTTTTAAATATGGACATTTTTCTTACAAAACCCCATCGATTTGCTTCAGAAGGCCTTTATTAACGCCCTGGAGCCATGTGGAGTACGTTTATGATGGGTGGATGTGCTTTTTTGAGCTTCAAACTCAATGGACCCCGTCACTGCCATTTATAAAGCTTGGAAGTGTTTATTAATTTATTAATATAACTCTGATTATGCTCATCAGAAAGAAGAAAGTCATATACACCTACGATGGCTTGAGGGTGAGTAAATCATGGGGTAATTTTCAATTTAAAGTGAACTAATCCTTTAAAAAAATGAAAGGATCAGCTGCAAAGTGTAACAATCACCAGGCTATTGGCACCATCTGCAGGCATGTGTTATAATACATAATGTACATAAGTTAATTGTTTATATTATAATTTAAGTATATTTTAAATATATTTACCAGTATTGTTTTATAAAACCACATGATTACTTGCTTTGTTTGAACCAAATTTTATTGCCTCTGTTATATTTTAAAGGCTATTGTTTACTTAGGTCTATTAAAATAAAAAACAGATTAATCGCTAAAATAATCAACCAATTACTCGATTACCAAAATAATCGTTAGTGACAGCCCAACAATATATATTTACATAGTAAAATATATGGGCTAGGTAAAGAGGTAAAAATTATAGTAATAAATATTTCACCTAACGAAACCAACCATCTAATATTTAGCAAAATAAAAAAACAATGCTAGAAATGTTAGCAAGCGATTATAATCAACAAAGCTGTGCTCACAGAGAGCCAGCGATGTTGCATGGTTTGCTGTGGTTTAGGACAGCTGTGTTGATTATAATAGGGATGTACATTTATTATTGTCACATGCGTGCTGCGCTTGCAGTGGAGACAGAAAGAAAAAAAAACCTGTTCAAGGTTGCAAGATGACTCTTAAGGCTACTAGATTCTCTTTGCATCTTTTCCTGTTGGCCCTCCAAAGTCCTCAGATGAATCTCCAGCTCACCAATTTCCCTGAAATGATCAGCATTTTCAGCATTCAGCAAAAATCTGTATCTTCAACATTCCTTATGGCGTGGATGGAAGAACATACCTCTCCTTCACAGTGATAGCTGAATTAAGCCTTTGCAAATCTGTCAGTAGAGAGACAAACCATTATATCTTTCTAGCGTCACAAAGCTGCAACATTCTGTAAAATAGAAGTAAACTTACCCTCTTCCTTGGCTTTTAAGGCTGGTCTGGTTTGAGGAGCATCACAATGATCTCCCATAATCATGGACTCTACAGTTGCAAGTTCTAGGGTAGAGGAAGCAGAGTGTTATTTCACTATGATTATGTAGAAATTTACATTACATGCATTCAAACATGAAAGAGCAGAGAAGAAAATCCATACCAGATTCTAAATCAGTAATGCATCCATTCAAGTCTTCCATCATTTCGTCTGTCTCTTTGATTTTAGATATCAGCCTCTGCTTTGCATCCTAATTGTATTGGGGGAAATTCAGATACACAGCAGTTAAGGCTTTTAGTTCATGTCGGTAAGCACAGAAGCCCTTTAACAAAATATAATGTGCAAAAATAAAATTTAGCAGATAAATGAAATCTAAAATGTACAATCCTTTCTTCTGGGAAAACAGACTGAAAATACAGATGACTGATGATCTTACTAACATTATTATGTTATTTTTATTATTTAAAAAAGGTTATGTCCTTCATTTTGCCCTAACTAATTATGGTTTTAATAGGAAATGCAGAACTGCCCTCATCAAGCAATTTCCTAGTGTCTATGTATCAGAATTTCTTTAATCTGGATGTTCAGATGAGAAACAAGGAGGGATTTTTTGATCTAAGAATAATTTCACTTATCTAACACTCAATTTCATTATAGAAATGGTTTAACAAAATCAACATTAAAAAAAAAGCCTTTACCTGTGTAGTTTTTATGAGCTCTGAGTACAAGACTCCTTTCATGTCATGACAATGTGCCTTGCTTCTCTTTCCAAAGTAAACTCTTCGCTCTTTCAACTTGGATCCAAAGCTTTTTAACTGAGGAAAACAAACAAGCATGAAGACTTTGTCTCAAAGATGAACGCTATATGCTATGATTTTAAGGATGTAACATAAAATGACCCAAGATTGGCTATAAAAACAACATACTTGTTCTTTAGAGAGAGTGCATATCTGCTGCTGAAGGGCTCCATTGATGCATCCCAGGGATTTCTCTTGTTCAGGCATGTGTTCTTTAAGTCTATGGTTTTTATGTATAATATTTGTCAGTTAAACACACATAAAAAAATCTGACAGCATTATCAAAACCAGACTAGTACACACCTCTCCACTATCTCTGTGAGTTTCTTACAGTCTTGCTCATACACTCTCTGTTTGGGGTGGTATATGTATTTCTCTTTGAGCAAATCTTCCATGGTGCGTGTATCACCAGCCCTACACTGAAAAAGAAAAGATGTATTAAAAACTGTCACATATTATTATCACAAAGAGGGCCAGACCACTTACACTGTCAGGCAGAGCACTTGGTCTAGATCTGTGGATGACGAAGTTGATACCAAAGTGGCTTAGGAACTCATTGACTGTGATGCTTCCGTCCTCAAGTTTCTGGGGATAGAAGAATGAGATAAACATTTTTAAAAGAAAATGTAAGTGGTGCTTGCACATGTAAAAGATGCAAGGGTGCCCAAGCACACCTTCTCTAAACAAAAGCACACCATTTAACATATTTTTCATGTCTGTCCCATTTACATTCTGGGGCGAGTTGCACAGCAAGGTGTAATACCTAGGCTTTGAGGTTTGTTCAGATCCTGAACATCAAGTATAGTAATACACAAAAAACTAAAAATCCTTCTAATATGGGAGATAATTAAAGTGTGTGTGAATACGGCTACCTTGTTGAAATCAAATACATGATCCAGCGTCCCATCCAAATGAGAGTCAAACTGCGAGTATCTGAGAGCTGTAAAACAGATCACATTTTATAAAAAAAAAATAAACCACATTGAAACCGTAATTTCAAAAAAGGTGCATAAACAGTTCACTGTGTCTGAGAACTGACACAAGCAACTCACTGGATTCAGACACTCCTGTCTCTTCAATTTTCTTTGCCTTGGGATTCTGAGCGGCATGCCTTGTAAAATTGCCTTCCCACTGTACAGCAGCTTCATGATAGTCAGGCCCCTGAGGAGACAGAATCTCAGGCATTAGCATAATAATGCACAACAATGGAGCACACGCTTAACACTTTATTACAGAACAACCTCTAAGCATGTAGCAGGAAATACCAAGCAAACAAAGTATTCAACTAAAAATTTACATTTTGTTCATACCATGTCAGAAATGTAGACTTTCTTGGTTTGTTCTGCTGTAATAGGGTCTTCCTCTGGATGTGGCCTTTTAAAACATGGACTTGTGCTTGTGATTGACTCAAAGACATCATCCTCTAAAAGCTGTTCAGCTTTAGGTACAGCCAAAGAACCATCCAGTTCATCTTGCTTTCTAACTGACCAATTTTCAAGACTCCCTGACAAGTCATCTTCACTGCTCATTTCAGGCAACTCTTCATCAGTAATACTGACTGTTTTGCAGTTGCTAATCGGTTTAACAACGTCAAAATGTTTCTCTAGTTGTAGACTTTGAAAATCATTAGTACTTATGGTCACAGTTTTGTTTGGAGTTACAGTTGTAGCTCTTTTCGGTAGTTTTGGCACGATACCACACAATGACATCCTTGATGAGAACGGCTTTTTAAGACTAAAAGGTGTGGTCTTCTCATTTTGAACAGAATTATTTTTCTGCTTGACATTAGGAGTGACATTTGAAGCTGGCACAGTAGAAATTTCCGGTTCATGTTGCTCTTTAAGGGAAATTTCAGGGAAGGAACAAGAAGGCAGAGGTGCAGTTATGCTTCCAGTCATCACTTTTTGCTCTTCCTGGATACGCCGTGTTATATTTTGAAGCTTCGTTTGAAAATCTGCTAGACTTCTCCGTCTTACTTTTGCATGTTGGGGTTCTTCTTTACTGAAGGAATCAGCTACGGACTCATTTGAAGAGGAACCTTCATGTTGGACTGAGCTTGTATTTTGTTCCTTGTTAGACCAAAGAGCTTGACCCTCCTCTTCATTTCTAGAACCAATGGAAGTGTTTATATTTGCTTCTCTCTGGTCAAACGAAACACTTTTCTCCATTTCAATGGGCGTTGTTAGGATCTCTGTAACCTGCATGTCGTTTTCTTCATCCGTCGTCATAACATTGTTTGGATGTGCCATTTCGCAGTATTTGTTCTCTTGCATGTCAGCTGGGTCATAGGGCATTGTCTCGGTGTTGTTGCATTTAAGGTTGTTTGTGCCATCAAAATCAAATACAGGTTTTGAGGGGAAGACATGGTTAAAAACACACTTGGCAGCTTCACTCACATCATTTTGTTCTTCACTTGACACTGTGCATCTTGAAACAGATGTTGATGCCCAAAGTGCACTTTCATTTGCTTTGATCTCTGAAGCACTTGCTGCCAATGTGCTTTTTAAGTCAAATGCAATCGTGTTGCATCCTGTTAATTCCATTTCATCATCAACACAGGGCATAGCTAGATTTGATGCACTGGCTTGACGTGTCAGTTCCATGCAGTCAGACTCATCCTGCCCTTGACAACTTTGTGCTGTAGGCATCAGACTTCTCTCATGCTTCCTTTCCTTACTGGATACAAGGCTCTTTAACATGATATTTCCGGTGAGCTCCATACCATCAACTTCAGGACTGGAGGATGTAGATACAAGGTTCAAACTCTTCCTTGATTTACAGAATGGTTTGCAGTTTTCAGACTCAAGCACAACAGTCTGACATTGTGTCATGTCCATGTCATCAGGGTTGGAGAAATTGGTCTGACAGTAAGCAGCTTCAGTGTTTTCAGGGTCGCATATCAAGGACACCATCCTTGCTTCTGACTTTCTTTGAGTCATAAAAGCTTTATGCTTTTGCTCACTGACTGGTGCTACATGTACTTCAGTCATCTCCATAGGTACAACAACAGTGATTGTTTGATTAGCAGAGAATGGCACTCTTCTTGTATCTGTATCAGCACTTCCTAAACAGGTCCGGTTTGAGTCAGTGTTAATAGTGTTGCATCCAGTCAATTCCATTTCATCAGGGCTTGGGGGACAAATCCCAGCAAAAGTACTTTGTTGGCATGTCAAATCCATACAGTCACTCTCATTATGTTTAGATGATGTAGTTGTAGCAGGTATCAGAATACTTTCACCTCTTTCCTTCTTGGTGGCTGAAAGGGCATTTAGTAGTATTCGCCCTGTGAACGCTTGAGTAATGTCCATCCCATCACCGTATTCAGTTCTGGATACCGACGTATGAGGAAAATTCTTCCTTGAGTTGCTTAATGGTTCGTCTCCACTGACCTGTTTAGGCTCAAGACAAATAGATTGACATTGTGTCATCTCCATATCATCAGAATTTGCAGTTTGGGTAACGGATAGGTGGTCTGATTTGTTGAGGTCTAATTTCTCTTCATTTCCAACCAAATTAAAGCAGGACATTTTGCTTACTGTGGGAATTGAATGCAGAGCTTCCTCCTTGATAATGCCTGCATGCTCATCTTCTCGAACAGTTCTGGACATAGAAGCACGGGGGAAACTCTTCCTTGAGTTGCTAGATGGCTGGTTTCCACTTGATGGTTTGGCCTCGAAAACAACAGCCTGACACTGTGTCATCTCCATATCATCATTATTAGCAGTTGGAGCTATCAAGCTGATGCCAGATTTGTTTTGATCCACTATTTCTCCATTTCCAAAAGCGGACATCTGACTTAGTTTGGGAAACAGAATGTCCTCTTTTTCTCGAACGGATACATCTAAAGCCCCAGTCATCTCCATGTCATCAGAATTAGCAGTTTGGGCCATTGAGAGATTGCTCTGAAAAGAACCAGTTTGGTTTTGATCCATTTTCTCTCCATTTCTAATCACATTAAAAAAGGACATCCTTCTTATTTTGGGAACTGGAGACTGAGACTGCTCCTTCATACTCATTGTGTGGTCCTTTTTTTGAACAGTTAAATCAAATGCCCCCATCATCTCCATCGCATTATCTTTCTCAGAGAAATAATGGGAACTATTGTGATCCAGAGCAGCCTGGACATTGCGAGTGATATTTCCTGTAACTTTAACGTTGAACGCAGCGGTCTGGCTTAGAGTGAGCTCCATGTCATCCGAGATGTTTGCCAAGGCAGATGTCATGAATGCAACACTTCCTTGATTTTCAGAAATGGAGGGTGCAAGAGGCTGAGCATTATATTTGTTTTCAATTACAACAGTGTGATCCATGGTTGCCTCTATATCATTATCTGCAACAAATGAAACACGGGATCGTCTACGTTGAAGTCCCCGTGGTTGTTTTGGGTTACCCTTGTCACCTGGATGTTGCTTCATTAAAAAAGATGGTAAGTGATTCTCCTTATCAATTTCCATTGTGCTTGTATTGGCTGAACAGAAGACATTACCAGGCTTATTTTCTGAATTTGGGGGATTAATGGTGTTAACAGCGGGTAAGCACACACCGGCGAGAAAAGCACTGAAGTCTGGGTCTGTTACAGCATTTTTACTCTCTGCTTTTGCTTCACGTTGCAAACCCTTCTGACTTGCAACATTTAGATCACCACAGACCATCTGAGCTACTTTGAAACTACAATCTGGGCTTGGTTTTTCTTCAATTTCATAATCCTTATCAATTGAGATTGTGTGACTATGGGTAATATCCATGTATCCAGTTTCCTCTCCGAGCAGCATTGTTCTATCCACACAGTCATCTTGTAAGACTGGGTCCGGGAAGAAATTCTCCTACAATTTGAGAGAAAGGTCAAAATTAATTTGCTTATTTAATTACTTTGTTCTATATATGAGAATATTTTTCTATTTTGCTAGAAAAGGTTGAGTGTTTATTAATAAATCAGATTATTTCCCAGTAGTGAGGTAAAAACATAGGCTAATCATTTGTGTATCTGACAGTATTCCATTTATGTCTGTTGTGATGATAAATAAAGCTTTAAAAACTGAAGAGTATTTCAACATGTCAGCAGGATATTTATGGACACAAACATGCCGTTACAGATGCAGCATTTGTACTGTACTTCTGCACGATATGAGAGCACTTTTATAATTTCTTGGGTCAAGAAAGAGTCAGAGTTTGCACGCTTACTTATTCCCTGAAATTTACTGGCTTAATATTTCTCTTGTGGGCCATATATTAATGACAGTGAAAATATTACAAGAATCAATATTTCTTGTTAAACAAGTTGTTGTTTTTTAAGATGGTGTTTAAAGCTGGTGTTGATTACTATTATTATTAATTTGGAATTGTATTGTTTTAGAGTTATTTGTGTCATTAAAGGTCCCGTTTTTCGTGTTTTTTTCACACAATTTACTTATCTGTATACAGCTGTTTTCACTGTCCTCAAAACGGCCTGAGGATTTCCCTGTTCTATGAAGTCCCTCCTTCAGAAATACGTAACGAGTTCTGATTGTGCCAGCGGTTCCCGTGTTGTGATTCGACAGCAGCTTAGTGCAGGTTGCCCGGAAAGGTCACGCCTCTTACCATAACGGGGAGATGCATGCGCTCAAACTACAGCCCCTGAAGGCCAAACAAAGGTGATTTAACTCCGGGATGAAAATAACAGCGTCTGAACGACATAGCGACAAACGCAACCGAACCGAACCGAACCGAACCGAACGCAACACTTCCTCTTCTCCACGCAGGAGCAACAAGACCACGCCCCCCTTTTCACGTATTCTTTTGGGCGGAGGTTAGTCAACAAACTGTTCTACTGACGTAATTAAAGCAGGATGTACCAGGATGTACTCCAAACCGGCCGTTCGTTGTAGGCTTTGAAAGGGAACTTCTGTTAAATAAAATATCTTGCTTGGCATTGAACTTTGAGCTTTAGAATTGTACAGGTATTATTTATGCTCTAACAGCAACATTACACACTAACTAAAGTTTGAAAAATGGGATCACGAAGAACAGGACCTTTAAATGTTTTGTCAACAAGCTATGGAATCAAAATGCAGACGAACAACAATGCCGTTTTCATCTTAGCTCAAACAACAACTGTGAATGATGCGTCTTTTATAACAAGCACTCTTTAAAATGAGTGAATTGATCATTTCAAATTTGATGTGGGATGTAGTTTTGTAGTCGGTTTTAAAAACATTTTTATTGAGTGCTCAATCCTCATGCGTCGGTGATGTCACAAGTGTGGTTATGTGATTAGGGAAGGCAAATGATTTGTAGGTAGCGTTGCCACCCGTCCAGATTTTCCAGGGATTGTTCTCTTTTTTTAGCGACTGTACCGGAAAATTTATATTCTTTCCCGGGACACGAATTGTCCTGTTTTTTTTGTGACAATGTACTTCGAAAGTAGAATTTCCTGGCTTCAAATTAAACCGTTTCCTTATACTGTTACTGTGTTTTCTTCATGGTTGTGTACATCCAATCCTGTGTCCGTAAACGGGTAAACAAACAGTGGATTGGCCAATGCCAGGCGTTTACTTTTATTTGATTGGAAGCTCAACTTATCGCCTAGCAACTGCCTGTGCTGTAGGTCGGTCGCACACATCCATCCACGCACATGCAGGATAAAATAGTGTTCAGTTGCTAGCTAGCTTTTTTAAAACATTATATTTTGCATAATGTTTTTTTTGCAACATTAACGACGTTAGTAACGACGTCTTTAGTACCTTTTATGGGTCTTGTGAGTGCAAGTTACATTGCTGTCAATGGAGGCCTTTCTGAGCCATCGGATTTCAACAAAAATATCTTAATTTGTGTTCCGAAGATGAACAAAGGTCTTACGGGTGTCGAACGACATGAGGGTAAGTCATTAATAATTAATGACTAACCCTTATTAATGACACACTAACTGGTGAACAAACCCTTTAACAGTCACTTGTCACCACCTACAGGTGTAATGAGGTAAAGATACAACTTCAATTACCGTAGACATCAGTGTTTATATTTGAAGTGTAAACTTTTATCCTAGTACTTCTGAATATTTATAACAGAAATAACTATACTGTGGTGTTGAAAAGACTGAAGCCGTTTTGTACCTATACATCATAAAAGCCTTAGATTAGTACTTACCTTATGCTGGGATAGATAAAGAGGAGTGGTCAACAAAGTTTCCAGGCCTGAAAGAAATGTAAAAGTTTAGTGGTTCACTCTCTGACTAAGAGAATATTTCTCAGGAAGCATGTAAATACAAGTATCCGATCAATAGATTCGGTTACAATGAACATTTATGCAATTATGCATAAAAAAGTGAACACACTGTTATTTTGAATGATAGCACTGTGAAAGAGATTGGATAACAATGGACACAATATTTTTTGAAAACATTACCTTTGATTTGGGGATTTCCCTCATCAACAAAACGCAGAATCCTGTCATTATAGGAAAAAAGTGTTACAGATTTTCATACATCTTCATGCATTTCATGCAGATAAAACCATCAAACATGTTTAAATTTGAACAACATATCAGTTAGAAAACAAATGAAATGGTTTAACACATTACTTACTTTTCATCTGGTCTATCTTCTGATAAATTTAACAGAACACAATAAAGCAAATAACAGTGTGTCAGTGTTTTGTATATGCAAGTTGAAACAGAAATATTTAATACTTTTCATTTGACAAAACTGGTACACGTAATAATTAAGCCAGGGACACACCAAGCCTACGGTCGGCCATTGGGCCGTTTTTGAGCGTCGGCCAAATTAGTTTTTCAGGTGTGGCTCTACTCAACATGTAGAACCGGCATCGGTGAGAGAAATCTGATTGGCTGTTCAGCTTAGCGAACGAGTCAGTGCACGAGAATAAGAGCAAAAGTGATGAAAGCAAGCAAAGCTATGACGGCAGAGACAGAAGGCTGTTCTAATTTTACGTCATCTTACCTGAGCATTCCACTGCACGAATATTTTAATAATAACATTAAATATTATATAAGAGTAATAGTGGAATAAAGGACATGATTAAGTCACCTTTATTTCCTAATATAGACGAATATATCTGCTTAAATAGAGTTATCTCCTTCACATGCAGGCGCAGAATGCGAGTGCTAGTTGACAGTCGGCTGGTGTCCTTTTGGTGTGTGTAGAAGCACAGGTTTTCTTCCCTGATGGAGGTGACGCGACACCACAGTCGGCTTTCATCAGCGCTAGTTCTTTGGTGTTGGTTTGGTGTGTCCCTACCCTTAACCATGTCCATGACTCACCAATTACATCAGGTAAAAAACTAGAACAAGTAAAATACAAGAAACATTTAAACAAGTAAACTGCTCAGTGCTTACCAACATGTGTGTTTTGTATGGATGCCAGAACAGGAGATTCACTTTTCGCATCGCTGTGAAATTTAAAACATTGTAAATGAATTATCTTCTTGAGTAAATTATGTTCATATTCAGTTTCTACTTTATTTTGGGTCAACATTATTGCACTTACTTTGTAAAGACTCGAACATTATTTGTAGTGGCAAAACTCACTCTCCGCGAATTTCTCTTCTTTTCTACAGGTTTGGCAATTTCCTCCTGCAAAAATATACATTTTGGAAAAATACATTTTTGTAAAAAAGTATTTTTGAGTAAAAGGAGATTTAAAAAAAAAAGTAACTTTAATCACCTTTGGTTCCTCTTGCTCAAATCCAAGTACTTTCATAGATGTTCGAGGAGCTTTTAAAATCTGTTAGAGGACAATCAAGAGGCACTATTTACTGTTTTGAGACAATTAGAAATGTATGCAAATTATTAAGACGTGTCTCACAGGTTGCAATAGAGTGAATAGGTAAACTGGGACACTTAAGCTTAATCACCATTCATTTATGTGTATATTCTTTCATTACTAAAAATCAGCATGAAGTTCATCCTAAACTACTATGTGACGACAGTGAAGCCATTCAAAGTATATTTTTTTAAAACAACAGAAAGGAAAAACAGAAAGTGTCACATTTTCACAACATACTGGATACGTACCGAAGAAAGTCTCCTTCTCGAGGATTTCACTGCATCATTGCTGGAAAAAGTAAAAGGATTTGTTACACAAGTTTTTTTTTTATAACATATGGAATTTACCTGAAAAGAAACCCATTCCCTTATTAAGCATGTCCATGTACATATATTAAGGAGATGCTTTTATCCAATTTGACTTGCAAATAGAGAACATCAAAAGCAATGTGTCATATTCATAGTGCGCAACACCATGTTAAAAATTTGAGTTGGATTAGTATACAAGTTTAGTTTTTGCATTGTCAAGGCATAGCAGTCATTTTATGAATAACTAATTATAAAGTCAAAGCAAAAGGCTACTCATATATATGTGTATTTACAGCATATGCATTTACACAATCATTATAAAATATATTAAAAGAAAGACTGTCCCAGAGTTTACTTTCACAACTTGCAAGTCAGCAGCTCATAATAAATGAAAAGCTGATGACAAGCAATATGTGCTGTTTTCCTGAATCATACCACCAAGGTGTGACAGAAGGCTAATGAAACCTGAATGCTTAGTATGCTAAAATATTAGACTTCTTCAATATCTGTGTCAATTGCACTAGAACAAAGCAATTGGAAATCTATTATCGGTGTATCAAAAACGTTAACTGAACTCTGTATTTAGTTTGAAGATGCTCACAAAAGTAAAACACATCAAAAAACGTTTGAACATGCGCTGAGACGACTAACGTTAAGTTAAATCATTTTTACAAAATCCCAAGCTGGTCAAAATAAATAAATAATACAGACACACACACACAAATCAACTTACCCTAAATTCAGCGGCTCCATCTTCAATGCATGTGCATAATACAACGAAACTAAATCTAAATGAAAAGAGAGAAACACTATAACCTGAAATGAAACATCAAATAAACAAACAAGGTTTGCTTTCATTAACGTTACTCTAATCTAAACAGAATCTACATTACAGTAACATTTCTGTAACGTTATGTCCTCAAGTTTTTGTTGAAGCCAGTGACAATGTATGTGTTTTGATTGTCAGACGATGCATTCATAAGCTAATAACGACAACAGCAACATTATACTAAAGAAAACAAACAGCCCTCGACATTTCAAACATGTTTTAATCTCATAAAAGCCAGCGCACGACAGATTTTCATTTGAAAAAAGAATAATAAAGCGCAATACCTAAAAGTAATTTCCCTCCATTCGCTGCTTGTCTTTTTTCTTTCGCAAAATTTGAAATCAACCGCCGCGTCTCTTCCTCGCGGTCAATGACGTGGCGTGCGACATGAAAAGCTCCTCTCGCGTCCTCTAGTGGAGCGGAAGATAATATTATTAACCAATGAAATAAATAAAAAAATATTTTGAAAACTTTGTTTGGATTAATTACCTATGTAATGATCTTATAACCCTGTGTATTTGTACATACACAAACATGCATGCAGTTTTAACGTTATGAATGAATCTCAGTCAAAACCAACGGGTTTGTAAAGGAAGCGGAAGTGACGTTATTTATTTTGAAAATCGATGGCGCTGGACTTTTAAAACGTTATTTGCAGACCGATATTAGCTAAGTGTGGTAAGTTTATTATACATTCATACATAATCTAAAATGTTTAATTAACGATGTGCAATCCTCTAGTAAAAAAATCGCATTGTTTACGGTAAGAAAAAGTTGACATGACGAGAGACAGAAGTGAAATGTGACATGTAAGTTAACGTTACATAGTGCTTATTTCCAAAAAATAAATAATTTTGAGCTCAACCAAACATAACGTTACTTTCTTACGTATTTATGTATATGTACACGGTGTTAATGTAATTCAGGCAGTCGATTTTTTAGTGTAATTTTATCTCGTCGCCTTCATATTCTTCTTAATATTAAAAGCGGTCATTTCGATTCTCTGTTTCTCCTAAAAGCTGCTTTCAGACATGAAGAGAGTTCAGATGAAAGACACGGCGATTCCTGTGACATCCCGAGTCGCGCCTTTCAAGAACGACACGGAAAATAAGTGGGCATCTTTGTTTAAACGTTCTGCAAACATTTCCTTTTCCTTACATACCTATTTTTTTTCTACTAAATTGAATATTTGTTTATTTTTTTCAGGAAGAGCCAGCACAGGGCTCTGAAAGTGTAAGTAACGTACTGTGTCAGCCTATCACATAAAAATGTAGTTACTACTCTACTAGTAAGATACTACTGTCCAGTCTGTTAAAAAAAGAAAAGAAAATGCATACTATTTTGCTTTTCTTAGGCCAACCACAAGATATGGGCAACAAAACGATATAAGGGAGCAGAATCGAGTCTTGACTTCAACTAATGAAGACCTGCAGAGACAGCTTCAAGAAATGAAGGTGATTACCCTAATCATTGATTTAGTGTTTTGTCCGAATGCACCCTCTGGTGCTCTTCGGTCATTTCTGACCGGAAAATGTTCTGTTTTGAAATGTTAAAAATCACAGCTTCATCGGAATGTTATGAAATTTGGTGACTTTTCTTGCATTAGGTATGTAAACACACAAAAAACATTGGGGTCATGATTCGAGCATTCTAAATGGTCGTTAAAAAAAGTAGCGTTCATTGTCTTCAGTAATAAATGACCGACCATAGGAAATGAATGGGATATCAGCAAAAACACAAAAATTCACAGAATATTTGTGTGTACAATCTACAAATCGGCCACAATGCTGATAAAAAGTACACAGCAGTAAAGTGGTGACACTCTAAAACATCAAGAGTGTGATATTGACTCATCCGCTCACACACACCTATGAAAAACTGAGCCTATGAACCACATTTGGAATTTTTTTAAATCACAGCTTCATCGGAAAAATATGAAACTTGGTGACTTTTCCAGCATTAGGTATGTTAACACAAAAATTTGAGGGCATGATTCGAGCATGCTAAGTTGTCGTAAAAAAATACTCCCACTTGTGTTCTTTGGTCAAAAATGACCCCCATAGGAAATCTGCAAAAATTCACAGAATTTGTGTGTGTACAATCTACAAATCGGCCACATCAAGAGTGTGATATTGACACATCCACTCACACACACATGCACACACACACACTTATACACACATACACATCTATGAAAAACTGAACCTATGAACCACATTTGGAATTTTTTAAAATCACAGCTTCATCAGAATTATATGAAACCTAGTGACTTTTCTAGCATTAGGAATGTAAACGCACACAAAAATTGAGGGCATGATTCGAGCATGCTAAGTGGTCGTAAAAAAAATACTCCCACTTGTACTCTTCGGTCAAAAATGACACCATTGGAAATTAATGGGAAATCTGCAAAAACACAAATTCACAGAAAAAAATCTATATTTCTAGCAAAAAAAAATTAAATAAAACTTTATAATAAATATTCTTTGAGATTTTTTAAATATATATTCAAATCCATCAACAAAAAAAATCATTAAATGTGTTCAAAACAGAACTAGGGAATTCTCCATAGAGACCTCTAGTGATTACACCCATGGTTGCATGATTTCTTAAATAATTCCAAAAGGGGGCGCTAATCTGCCTTCAAAAAAATTAATTTTGAAGGCCTAGTCTCTATTTTAACCTGAAATACTGCAATAATTAAAACTTTTTTTTTTTAAATGTAATAGATAAACAATTATTGCATAAATATTAAAAAATACCATCAAATAATGTCAAAATACAAAATTAAAAAGAACAAATATTATTGAAGAAAAATAAATTCCATTGGTTTTACTGAGGTGGAGGAAGTTTAATTTTTAGGTGTCCGGTCACTTATGACAACCAATGCAACCCCTAAACGAAGAGCACCAGAGGGTTAATCAAAGGGTGTACAGTGATATTTTCAGAATAATTGCTGAAGTCAGTAGAGTCAAATACATTTAATACTCAAAACAATCATGTTTCTGCAGGAAACAGTGACTGAACTGGAGCTGCGATGCACAGAAATCCAAGGAGAAAATCGAGAAATTCAAAATCAGCTGCGAGACTGCCACGTCCTTCTTGTTGCTGAAAGCCTTGACCCAGGTGATGATTTATTTTGTTGCTCTGTTGGATTGACACGTAAAGAATTGCAATGTTTTCTGTTGAGTTGTAATCTAAACTGCCTCAAATTCAGTTTCAGGGGAAAAGTTGGGTCAGACGGCACAGCTGAAGGAAGAACAAAGAAAAGAAGTTATGGTAACAAATCATTTTTTATTTAATAGTATTTATTTTATTTATAACATATTATATAAATGCTATTTCAATTATAAATATATTTTTGTATCCTATTCATTTACACACAGACACACATTTTATTTTATTTATTTATTTATTTTGCCCGGCCCCCCCCCCCAAAAAAGTTGCCGTTTGTTTTTAAATAAGCAAATGCTTAAGAGTCTGTAATTTAATCATTATTGCAGTGATTATGTTTCTAGCATGTTAAATGTTTGGCAACAGTTCTTCTAACACTAATTGATGGAGTGTGTAGCTTTTCATTTCTTAAACAACCATGTAGGAAGACACATTAGGGCCATATTCCAGAATGACAATGTCAAGATTCATTAGACTCAGATTGTGAAAGAATGGTTGAGAGGGAGCGAGAAGAATAATTTTCACACATGAAATGGCACCTCTTGAGTCCAGACATTAAAGTAATTGAAAGTTATTTCCAGCAAGAGGTGTATACATTTTTGGTCAAGATCTTAAGCCGCGTTTCCACCGCAGGAACTTTCCCCAGGAACTAGGAACTTTGGGGTGGTACTCGGTGTGTTTTTCGATTTCGACCGCAGGAACCGGGGTCTAAATGAAGTTCCGGGTAAATATTTCCCCCTCCAAACGGCCCTGCTCGCGAGGTAGTACTTTTTCAAAGTTCAGGAACTTTCGGGGGTGGGACTTGGGCGCTGAACATGCTGATCGGTTGAGCTGACGCAGCATTTTATTTTTAACCGTGATTTTTAAAAGTCTTGCGGGGTTCGTTCTGCGTTCAGTAAATATCAGTCTTGCTCTTTCTGTCCGATGGTGCGTGTTCGTCTCAGCCATCTCACGGTCAATGTCTGTAATGGCTGATAATAACATATGTATGTCTTATTTTAAATCTAGCTTTACGAGCTTTCAGAATACGCTTTAGTATCAGTGCTCGTCTCTTTTCCGTCGTTTTGTTAATGACCTATTTAGTAAACCAATACATAACTAGCAAAAGCAGCGCTGCTTGAATCTCCTCCATACTTGTTATTGTTGCAGACAGTAAATTATTATTGTTCGTCGCTGACTGGGAGGAGTAGCCGCGAGCAGTCCCACGTCTCTGGACTAATTTGCCTTATCTTCACGGTACTTTAGACCGCAGTGGAAACGCAGACAGTAGCAGGTCTGGGGGGAAAAAAGTTCAGATAAAAAAAAGTTCCTGGTACAAATTGTTCCGGTAATTTTGGTGGAAACAGGGCATTATATTGACAATAGAAGAGTCAAGCACTCTGTAAAGTCTCCTCCAGCACATCCCAAAGACTTTCAATGAATGTGTGTACATGCATACACACACACACACACACACACACACACACACATATATATATATATATATATACAGTGAGGAAAATAAGTATTTGAACACCCTGCTATTTTGCAAGTTCTCCCACTTAGAAATCATGGAGGGGTCTGAAATTGTCATCGTAGGTGTATGTCCACTGTGAGAGACATAATAATAAAAAAAAACATCCAGAAATCACAATATATGATTTTTTTTAACTATTTATTTGTATGATACAGCTGCAAATAAGTATTTGAACACCTGTCTATCAACTAGAATTCTGCCCCTCAAAGACCTGTTAGTCTGCCTTTAAAATGTCCACCTCCACTCCATTTATTATCCTAAATTAGATGCACCTGTTTGAGGTCGTTAGCTGCATAAAGACACCTGTCCACCCCATACAATCCGTAAGAATCCAACAACTAACATGGCCAAGACCAAAGAGCTGTCCAAAGACACTAGAGACAAAATTGTACACCTCCACAAGGCTGGAAAGGGCTACGGGGAAATTGCCAAGCAGCTTGGTGAAAAAAGGTCCACTGTTGGAGCAATCATTAGAAGATGGAAGAAGCTAAACATGACTGTCAATCTCCCTCGGACTGGGGCTCCATGCAAGATCTCACCTCGTGGGGTCTCAATGATCCTAAGAAAGGTGAGAAATCAGCCCAGAACTAAACGGGAGGAGCTGGTCAATGACCTGAAAAGAGCTGGGACCATCGTTTCCAAGGTTACTGTTGGTAATACACAAAAGCCCTATTCGGACGGGATTAGTTTAACATGGGGAGGTGGGGGTAAATTAATTTTACCTCAGGACGTCTGTAATATTAATGGCCAATTCGCACGGGATAAGACATCTCAGTAAAACTAGCAGAATTGGGAGGGATAACTCGCTTTACGCACCAACGTAACCTCCTTGTCGTCATGTGCGTTGCTTCCTGTTTTCATGTGAGCAAACACACAATATATATATGTGTGTGTGTGTGTGTATGTGTGTATATATATATATATAAAACATATAACATAACATATATGAACATAAACATTTAGGTCCAGTCTAACGATTCTGTTTGGATGGTATTGGTAATAGACGCTTACCTAAAGCTAAAAGAAGTGTTGTGCCTCTAAAAAGTGCTTTCGATCTTATTGTTGCTTTAAATTGTATGCAGAAAATACTGGAGGTTTGCCACAGAGTTGTCCCACCCAGTGACGCCGCTACCATCACGCGCTGCGCGTAGGGCACCAAGTGCTCCGGGGAGCACCACAAGAAAATGCTCTCTCTACCCTCCCGCGGCTCTGCAAAATTCGCGAACGCCGCCACTGCGGGCATCGTAAAGTGATCGCGCTTAGGGCATCAAAGCGGCCAGCGGTGGGACTGGTCCCACCACCTACAACGAAACCGAGTGCTTCTTCAAGCGCTTCCATGCTTGCAAAACGCGCCAAAACTACTTGAAAACAGGAAATGATGGAATTTTACCGTACATTTTTACACCGGGTCTATTCGAACGGGATTAGTTTTACCCAAGGTCATTTTTCCGGACCTTTTTACAGAAGGTAAAAGTCTCCGTAATCTTTACTGACATTGTCCGTAATGATTACCGAGATGGCACATTCGGACGGGACTAAAATCACAGAGAACCTCTGGTAATAATTACTTTACCCCCACCTCCCCATGTTAAACTAATCCCGTCCGAATAGGGCTTAAGACGTCATGGTTTGAAATCATGCAAGGCACGGAAGGTTCCCCTGCTTAAACCAGCACATGTCCAGGCCCGTCTTAAGTTTGCCAATGACCATTTGGATGATCCAGAGGAGTCATGGGAGAAAGTCATGTGGTCAGATGAGACCAAAATAGAACTTTTTGGTCATAATTCCACTAAACGTTTTTGGAGGAAGAAGAATGATGAGTACCATCCCAAGAACACCATCCCTACTGTGAAGAATGTGGGTGGTAGCATCATGCTTTGGGGGTGTTTTTCTGCACATGGGACAGGGTGACTGCACTGTATTAAGGAGAGGATGACCGGGGCCATGTACTGAGAGATTTTGGGGAACAACCTCCTTCCCTCAGTTAGAGCATTGAAGATGGGTCGAGGCTGGGTCTTCCAACATGACAATGACCCGAAGCACAGCCAGCATAACCAAGGAGTTGCTCTGTAAGAAGCATATCAAGGTTCTGGCGTGGCCTAGCCAGTCTCCAGACCTAAACCCAATAGAGAATCTTTGGAGGGAGCTCAAACTCCGTGTTTCTCAGCGACAGGCCAGAAACCTGACTGATCTAGAGAAGATCTGTGTGGAGGAGTGGGCCAAAATCCCTCCAGCAGTGTGTGCAAGCCTCGTGAAAAACTACAGGAAACGTTTGACCTCTGCAATTGCAAACAAAGGCTACTGTACCAAATATTAACATTGATTTTCTCAGGTGTTCAAATACTTATTTGCAGCTGTATCATACAAATAAATAGTTAAAAAATCATACATTGTGATTTCTGGATTTTTTTTTTGATTATGTCTCTCACAGTGGACATGCACCTATGATGACAATTTCAGACCCCTCCATGATTTCTAAGTGGGAGAACTTGCAAAATAGCAGGGTGTTCAAATACTTATTTTCCTCACTGTATACATATATACATATACATATACATATATATATATATATATAGATTGTGAATGTGAAAAGTTTGTTTGATCTTAGTAAGTAAGCTTAGTCTAGTAGAGAAAAAAAGAGTAAATTCATCACATTTGTAATAATTTTTTTTTAGAATATTTGCCTTTTGGCAACACGAGATACTGATAAATGGTCACTGCAAACACATTTAATAGGGATTGATTATATAATCATCCATATTGTACAATAAAGTGCCGTCACACCAGATTGTTTGCTTTCATGGTCTGATTACTATTCTGATGTAAAAGCAGATATAAGACTCCATTCTTGAATACAGATGAAGTCTAATTCTAGTCTATAGCATGTTTTCCCTGGAGAATCAGTCCTGACAGTGCAGAGCTTGTGTTAAACCAGAGTCACAGACATTGGCCCTCAATTAATTATGATTATTTATTTTTTTTGACCATTTTGTGTTTTCTAATGGCAGACTGTTTCTCAAAATCTCCTGACTGAGCTGAAACTGTTCGGTGAGACGGCACAAGAGCATGCGGCAAATTTACTGGTGAGTATCGGTATTCTTTGTTTTTAATAATCAAAAATTCTGGGTTATTTATCCTGATTTGAATGTCCTGCGGCACTGACCACACATTAATACAAATGTTTCACCAAGACATATTTATATGAGGATGAAATTACACACATTTTGCTCTGCTGGGCTAGAGGCTGTATAATCAATCATAACGCCAGGTCCGCAGCTGATAAAATATTCATTTGAAATGTTCTAATCCTTCTAAATGTTATTGAGTGCGCCTCTCCAAAACTACCAGAATATGGCATGACCTAGAATGGGTTCAGTGAGGATATTGTCAATCTCGGTTTGCTTCCAGGAAGTGCAGAACACCATGAGGGACCTGACAGAAGCACATGAAAAGCTCCAGCAGGAGAGGGCATTGTTCACTTTGGATGTGGAGGAAATGGAAAGAGCTTTGGGAGAGGCAGAGAGACTCTTGATGGAATAAATGAAAGAAACTCTTTCGTTGGCCATAAATACTGCAATGCCATATGGTGTTTTCTGAGATCTGTCAGTCTGAGAACGAGAACTGGTCGAAAAAAGCATTTGGATGAAAGTGTAACATATTGTTGCATTTAATGGAACATCCACCACTCCACCACTCAGCTACATTTAAAAATGTTTTATCTGAATGCTTTCTGTTTGTCTGCTGACAAGTTGAGATAATATAAACTCTTTTCATGTACCTCTAAAACGGCAAGGCACTTCTTGAACGATGCTGACTGTATAATGTTCATTTGAATTATCTGTGCAAACATGACCTTAAACATGATAAAAATGCTTTACACACTTTTGTGCTGTTATTTACTCTCATCATAGTATCTGAGACCTAAAGAGCAATGCCAGTTTTGACTAATAGTTATAAGTGATAAAATTCCTGTTTGACCCCCTTTCGCCTTCAGAACTGCCTTAATTCTACGTGGCATTGATTCAACAAGGTGCTGAAAGCATTCTTTAGAAATGTTGGCCCATATTGATAGGATAGCATCTTGCAGTTAATGGAGATTTGTGGGATCCACATCCAGGGCACGAAGCTCCCGTTCCACCACATCCCAAAGATGTTCTATTGGGTTGAGATCTGGTGACTGTGGGGGCCATTTTAGTACAGTGAACTCATTGTCATGTTCAAGAAACCAATTTGTAATGATTCGAGCTTTGTGACATGGTGCATTATCCTGCTGAAAGAAGCCATCAGAGGATGGGTACATGGTGGTCATAAAAGGATGGACATGGTCAGAAACAATGCTCAGGTAGGCCGTGGCATTTAAACGATGCCCAATTGGCATTAAGGGGTCTAAAGTGTGCCAAGAAAACATCCCCCACACCATTACACCACCACCACCAGCCTGCACACAGTGGTAACAAGGCATGATGGATCCATGTTCTCATTCTGTTTATGCCAAATTCTGATTAAATAATTATGGCAACATTTTTCCAGTCTTCAACTGTCCAATTTTGGTGAGCTTGTGCAAATTGTAGCCTCTTTTTCCTATTTGTAGTGGAGATGAGTGGTACCCGGTGGGGTCTTCTGCTGTTGTAGCCCATCCGCCTCAAGGTTGTGCGTGTTGTGGCTTCACAAATGCTTTGCTGCATACCTCGGTTGTAACGAGTGGTTATTTCAGTCAAAGTTGCTCTTCTATCAGCTTGAATCAGTCGGCCCATTCTCCTCTGACCTCTAGCATCAACAAGGCATTTTCGCCCACAGGACTGCCGCATACTGGATGTTTTTCCCTTTCACACCATTCTTTGTAAACCCTAGAAATGGTTGTGCGTGAAAATCCCAATAACTGGGCAGATTGTGAAATAATCAGACCGGCCCGTCTGGCACCAACAACCATGCCACGCTCAAAATAGCTTAAATCACCTTTCTTTCCCATTCTGACATTCAGTTTGGAGTTCAGGAGATTGTCTTGACCAGGACCACACCCCTAAATGCATTGAAGCAACTGCCATGTGATTGGTTGATTAGATAATTGCATTAATGAGAAATTGAACAGGTGTTCCTAATAATCCTTTAGGTGAGTGTACACCGATCAGGCATAACATTATGCAGGAAAAATGGGCAAGCGTAAGGATTTGAGCGAGTTTGACAATAGCCCAATTGTGATGCTAGACGACTGGGTCAGAGCATCTCCAAAACTGCAGCTCTTGTGGGGTGTTCCCGGTCTGCAGTGGTCATTTTCTATCAAAAGTGGTCCAAGGAAAGGAACAGTGGTGAACCGTCGACAGGGTCATGGGAGGCCAAGACTCATTGATGGGGAGCAAATGCTGGCCCGTCTGGTTCGATCAAACAGATGAGCCACTGTAGCTCAAATTACTCAAGAAGTTAATGCTGCTTCTGATAGAAAGGTGTCAGAATACACACAGCAGGGCTGGACTGGTAATCTGGCATACCGGGCATTTCCCAGATGGGCCGACGCACTTTGGGGCCAAATAAATAAATTGTACACAGACTGGCCCATCATGCAGAGACAGCGGCCCATGGTTTGTCTTCTGAATTGACAGGCTAAAGCAAGAGAGACCTTCCCTCCTCCATATTTATAGACTGTGTCCATATTAGGCACAGTTTAGTTTTTTTGGGCTCATGAAACTGCAAAAGGCGAATATCCGCATTACAGGTTCTGTGGTGAATCTAGCTGAAAACAGCCATGACGAGGTAAATTGGAAAACAGCAATACACACAGCTACAAACTTGTCACTCTAGCACAACCACAATTTACCTTGCAGCTACAGTGCAGAAATGGTGTTTTGGAAGAAATGTAGGCTATTTATTAAAAATGTTGCTATTATTGCGTACATTAAATGTTGCACAATATAAATCACTTTTATAGAGGCTGTTTTTGTATTTTCTATGTGTTTACAATATTTTTTATTACAAATTCAATAGTTTATTATTATTATTTATTTTATAAACCATATACCCATGGTAATGAGGAGCACTGTTTTACCTGTGACTACCATGATCTTACAGTTCAATGAAACTACAGTTAAACTCAGTTAAAATGTCAGGATAATTAAAGGATAATTCAACAAAACCGCTTTAAAGCCTGGATCTCATGAATTAAGGACAAAGCTTTTTTCTCCTTAAATGTTTTATGAACTTGTTCTAATGAAATTTAACTAAATGTTATTTCAATGAGAGCCTCATGAAAGATAGATATCAGTGTCTTTCATAAATTAGGTGTTAACTTTTGAAAAATGTTATTGTTTTTAAAGGGGTTGTTCAACCCAAAAATGTGATTGTTTACTCACTCTAATGTCATTCTAAACCTGAATGAATTTCTTTCTGTGTAACAAAAACTCTGTTTTTTTTTGTCCATACAATATTTAATGGTATAGCCTGTGGTTTGGTTGCCAACATTCTTCAAAATATCTTCTTGTGTGTTTCACAGAAGAAAGAAAGTCATACAGCCAGGTTTGGAATGACATGAGAGTGAGTAAATGATGACAGTACAGCACACCTTCAGGGGTCTAGTGGAGTCCATGCCTCGACGGGTCAGGGCTGTTTTGGCAAAAAAAAGGGGTACCAACACAATATTAAGAAATAATGTTATGCCTGATCGGTGTAAATGGGGTTTGTCTGACTTGTGCCGTCTCACTGCACAACACTCATATTCATAAGCACAGGATAGATTTTCCATCTTGTGTAGACTTGTTATACAAAAGTCACTTCACTTTAAGTCACATGTGTTGATTCCTGAATTGCCATGGCAACCAATGCAAACATTTCAGAAAATTACACCCAACACGCCTTAGTTGATCACTGAAAAACAGATCAGGTCTGAAAACCAAAAACTGCTGAACAGCATGAGAATGTTTTAAGGGATAGTGTGGTAGAGCCAAAAAAGGAGAACATTTTCTGTAAAATGTGTATCTCATCCATTTAATCATAGTAATCAAAACAAGTGCATTACAATGGTGAAGTCTCAATATCAGGAAATTACAGTGAAACATGGTTCTTACAGTAAGCCAAAAAAACAAACAAAAAACATCTTGGCCGGGTTTCACAGACAGGACTTAAGCCAGGATTAAGGCCCGTTCACACCAAGGACGTTAACTATAAAGACTACTAGCCTATATTAGTGTCCACACCAGCGGACGGTATTGTTCTGTTTATTCTAAGCGCGTGCTTGTCCGACGCTTTAAATGCTCGAGCTCGTGACAGTAAGATGGATTCTGATTGGCTGTCAATGTTTTTAATCGTTCATCAGCTGGATAAAAACGTTCTGAAAGTGATTCCAACTATATCGTTCTCTGTGCTGTTATCGTTATAGCTGTGGTGTCACTTTAAATTGTAATGTAGACGCATGCATTTTCTGTGAAGCTGCTTTGAAACGATATGTATTGTGAAAAGCGCCATACAAATAATTTTGAATTTAATTGAATTGGTGTGAACTCTGCTATTCTTTGATATTGATTTTTTTTTTTTACTATATCTTTATCATTATCTTTATAGTTATCGTCCTCTGTGTGAAGGCGCCTTTAGGGCTTAGTTCAGTTAGGACATTATATAAATGTGCCTTCGAAAAAACATTACTGGTTTGCATCTTAAGATTAAAAAAAATGGCCTTCAGTTAAAGCAGCTCAAACAAGCATTTTAGTCTGGGACTAGCTTAAGCCTTGTCTGTGAAACCATGGATTGGACACGTAAAAATGTATGAATGTCAATGCATTATATCATTATTGGTTCTGAGAAATCTCTAGTGTCATTTGTTTGCAGACGCCACTTTTTTTCTCTTTAATGTTTTGTTATCTAATGCAAAACATTCACACATTATTAAGTGTCCAAATATGTTTGGGGCCGCTGTGTATCTCATCAGTGAATGTGTCATAAGGAGATGACATTTCTGCAGTCTGCATACACACACACACAGTACGGACTCTTTTTGGCATTCAGTCACCAATAAGTTATAAATAAAAAGACCTGCCAGTGGGATAATGACAGCAAAATATGAACACAGTAGCTATTACTCATGTCATTTGTTTAAAATAAATATGAGTCACATTTTAGAGCATGTGGGGCTTAATGTGACCTATTTTGGGATTTTTAGTTGAACGTGAGTGGTACTTTCCAGTGCAAAATTGAAAAGATCCAGAAATGATGGGCAACATAATACTTTTTTCCTTACTTTTGAGTGCAAGTCACAATGCGCACACTTCAGATTTTGACCATTTCAAGAGAAAATCAGTTTAATTATGATGCCTTCATGTGCATATATAATGCAGTGTGGGTAATACAGCTGTACGACGCATAACGTTCCAGTAACAACTTCTCAAAGCAATTCAAAGTGTTATCATCCTGCTTTGAAGTGCATATTATTCTCTCTGACTCATTCCAATCAATAACGCCTTGCATAGCTCTTTCTGTCTTTGGATGGATGTTCAACACAGTAAGAAGTCTGTCCTTGACTTTTTCTCTGTTTTAAATGACAATTAATGCATAGAATAGAATTAGACTCTTTAGGCACCGAACCACACTCTACACAAGCCTGCAGATGTTTATGCAGTTACAATCGCAGTAATGAAGGGGACACTTGTATTCCCTTAAAGTCACTGAAATCAAATTTGACATATCTTTTTTTTTTTTTTATGGAATATTGCAGTATTTATTGTAAATGATTTATCCGTGCACATTATTATTGTTTTACTAAATTCATGATTCATTGATCAAAATAAATTCCCCTCCATCTTGCAGTAACATTACTACTGCGTCCCAATTCAGAGGCTGCATCCTTCGAAGAGCGATTGCGTCACCGCGGCGCGGCCGAAGGCTGTCCCAATTCAAACGTTCCTTCAAATGCAGCATCCAAATGCATCCTTCGTTTCCCATGAAATGAAGTATACAACAAATGGATCCTTCGTGGGCTTGCCCACCACAGAACTTTTTTTTTTTGGAGAGAAATTACCGAATTACACTTTTAAATGTAAGTATTGGGTTTCAGCTCACTCAAATATCTAATGATATAAATGTAAAAATAAAATAAAAACTTGAAAGCGGTTCAAATGTTTATTTGTATCTTACTAAGATGCGATTACCGGTATATTTAGTTTATACTCTTTATTATATACAGAAATGACAGTTTGTGAACCTGTTTTGTTTTCAGTTTAAAGGGATAGTTCACCCAAAAATGAAAATTAGCCCATGATTTACTCACCCTCAAGTCATCCTAGGTGTATATGATATTCTTCTTTCAGACGAATAAAATCTGAGTTATATTAAAAAATGTCCTGGCTCTTCCAAGCTTTATAATGGCAGTGAATTGTTGTTTTTGAAGTCCATAAAAGTGCATCTATCCATCATATAACTGCTCCACATGGCTCTGGGGGGTTAATAAAGGCCTTCTGAAGCGAAGAGATGCATTTGTGTAAGAAACTTATCCATATTTAAAACTTAATCAAGTAAAATATCTAGCTTCCGATTTAAAAAAAAACAAAAAAAAACGTAAATTGGTCGTCAGATGTAGCATAAACATTTTGAATTGTGAGAGGCGCTAAACTTTTTACATAAGTTGAATATACGGAAGGCAATCTGGTGGAAGCTAGATAATTTACAATTTAAAGTTTTAAATATGGATATTTTCCTTACACAATCGCTTCAGAAGGCCTTTATTAAACCCCCGGAACCGTGTGGAGCAGTTATATGATGGATAGATGCACTTTTATGGAATTCAAAAATGAAACAACAATTCAACAACTGCCATTAAAAAGCTTGGAAGAGCAAGGACATTTCTTTTATATAACTTACATTTTATTCGTCTGAAAGAAGAATGTCATATACACCTAGGATGACTTGAGGGTGAGTAAATCATGGGCTAAATCTTCATTTTTGGGTGAACTAACCCTTTAATATAACTTAAAAAATAAAAAATTCTAGTACAAATGTTACCATCACTCATCAACGGCAGCTGCCACAGTTGCTAAGCGACAAGAACAATCCTCCATAGGCTAGACCAGAGGTCTCCAAATTCGGTCCTGGAGGGCCACTGTCCTGCAGAGTTTAGCTCCAACCCCAATTAAACAAACCTGAACCAGCTAATCAGTGTCGTACAAGGCCCTAGTTAGACACTGATTAGCTGGTTCAGGTGTGTTTAATTGGGGCTGGAGCTAAACTCTGCAGGACAGTGGCCCTCCCGAACTGAGTTTGGAGACCCCTGGGCTAGACTTTCCCATGTAACAACGCTCAGTCCGACCTTCGTGGCCTTTATAGTCAGAGTCCTTCGAAGGATGCAGCCTTTGAATTGGGATACAGCCCTCATCTCTTCTCTAATGACATGTCCCGTGAGGGCGGGACAACCTGTCACTCTAGCAATCGACAACCATCCAATCAATTCTCGATCAGTCCTATCGCAACTTCCGTTTCATGCTACCTTTAAATGTTTTTGCCATTAACCCAAATGTTTTCCTTCAGGTTTCTAGCTATAAAAACGGCAAAAGTTGAACAAACTCGGTCACCAAAATTCTCTTTAAAGTGTTGCTCCACCATGACAGTAGTTGACCTGAAAAACACATCCGCTGCATCCGAAATCAAATACTTCCCTACTATAGAGTATGCGAAAAACAGTACGCCAGAAGAGTAGTATGTCTGAATACACAGTATTTGAAAAACCCCCCGGATGACCTACTACTTCTGCTGAGATTCTGAAGTGCGCATTTGATGGACACTTTACTATCCCATGAGGCCACGGGAGGGGATTTATGAACAGAAGTGAAGCGAACTGACGCTGGTAGGTCACATGACCATATCAACATGGAGGATGTAGCACATCTGAAATTCATTCATTCTTCCCATATTCATACTATATACAGCATACTTTTTTAACAGTAATATAAAATTCAAATGTAGTACCTACTCTCAGCGATATTTTACTTTTTGTTCTGACCGCAACGCGTGAAATTGATACTGCGTAACTGGAAACATGTTCATATACTTGCGTAGAGTATGTTTCAGGCCATATGTTGTGTTCAGAATGATCATACTTACAAGTTGCACATGAATGCCACCTTGAATTCGAAAGTGGGAAACTTGTATTCAAGCTCCATAGATTAAAAGTTACAATTCAAAATCATAATTATGACTTTTTATCTCATAATTTTGACTCGTCAATAGTTTTTTTATCTCAAAGTTTTGACTGTCATAATTGTTCGTCATAATGTTGACTTTTAGGCCCTGTTTACACCTGGTATTACGATGCGTTTTGGTTGATCGGATTCAGATCACAAGTAGACAAGTGATCACATACCCGTTTCTTTGAGGGGAGTGTCTATGGGCGGGTACACTGCAAAAAAACTGCTCTTTTTAATTAGTATTTTTTCTTGTTTCCAGTCCAAATATCAAAAAAATCTTAAATCAAGATGCATTTACCAGATAAGTAAAATTTACATTCAATTTTTTTGTCTTGTTTTCTGGGGGGGGGGGGGGGGGGTCCAAATGAAGTGAGTTTTTGCTTAAAACAAGCAAGGTAAGAAAAATAATCTTATTTCTGTTTGGGACGGTAATTTCAATCAGAAACAAGATTATTTTTCTTACCCCATTAACAGATATATTTTTGCTTGTTTGTATTTTCAAAAAAACAACAAGAAATCTCATGTAATTTTTCTTATCTAGTAAATGCATCTTGATTTAAGAATTTTTAGATATTTAGACTAGAAACAAGACAAAAATACTGAGTAAGAAGAGCATTTTTTGCAGTGTAATGTATGGGCTCTTTCAGATCTTTCCATCTAATGGACAAAATAAGCTCTGCAATTTACATATGAACGCTCTCGGACATACGGCGAGCATCAGCTTTCTGACAGCCGCAAGATGACGGCAAACGCGGTGAGTGTGTGTTAGAAATCAGGAATGGTGAGAGAATATTGTGCTTTTGTGGCTGTTTGAAAATATTCGACCACATGTGCGTTTACACTACGAAAGCAATCCGGTCAAAAGCGTTTTCGACTATCTCTGGAAGTGACTGAAAGTGGACAAGCTCAAAAGCATCATCCACTTGTGATCCGATCGACCAAAATTCTTCTTAATCCCAGGTGTAAACAGGGCCTTGATCTCATAATTTCGACTTTATATGTCATTATATTTGATTGACTTGAACACACGTCATGACATGGTTATGATTTCTAAACTCCTAAGTATACTCTCAGCAGGACTTGAATGCATCTTATAGCATAATAACCTTTTGGTTACCAGCCTAGATCTTTAACTATCGATGCACACCTACCAACAAAACCTCCGCACACCCGTCTTACCATCATGTGCACTAATGCTCTTTCATACTGAAATAAATATTTGTTTAACATTAATGAGATGAGAAATCTGTGTATATTTGGATTAGAGGGATGGAGTCACATTAAGATAAGACACATTTCTTATCATCTCTCTGGGCGACTGGATTGTACATACACCGAAAGCCAGTCAAACAAACAGTGTGGATTGTGACTTGCTGAAATGATCCGCTGTGGGTATCACTAAAGAACTACATCGACTTGGCACAAATCTACTCTACAGTAAAAACGTTTCGTTTTTGTACAAAATTGATCCTAAAAATATACACACATACAGCATATTTTACATACAGTATTGCTAACCTAAGAAAACGGTCCGTTGTGAGCACACATTTTCTTTTTTTCCCCACTTAAAGCATCACCCTTTTGGTTTAAGAGAGAGCAATACGTGTACAAAGGCAGTATTTTCATTGCTGCTTTTTGTCCAGAATGAAGCCGCCCGTCCCAAGACGAAAGTAAACCACACACAAAACACATTTTTGTTCCAGTCTACCACTCACTGTACAAGTTTCCGGTGACGTTTCAACTTCAGTTCGAGTTTTGGAGATCAGAGCGAGATTCAATGAATCACTCAAGCGTGTGTGTGCCCACACATTATGACTAATCCCGGAAGGTTGCTATGGAACGGGAATTCATAACAAAAGAATTTCCTTCATCCGTCTTTGAGGGTCTTTGAGCCTTTAGAATTAATACCACCTCTTGCTCAAGAGTCTCACAGTGCAAAGTCTCCGCTTCTTCTGGGTCATGTTTAATCTGCGAAAATCCACCCAAAAATCATTAACACGTTAACAATAAGATACTTCAATACCCCCTCCCTTCCTTGAAGAGAGGAGGCCTAAAATACACGCTTCGGGGGAAATGAGAGACTTTTGTGAAAAAGCATTCTTTTGTCGTTACTCCGACAGTTTGATTTGTCCCTTTTCAAGGGTTCTGCTTCCTGTCATCAGCTCCTCCGTTTGTTTCATCGGTTCATTAGACAAACGAGGAGAAGCCGGTAACTGGAGTGCGTGTTCCTGGTGCGGGCTGCCCTGTGGGGGTGTAGACGCCCCCTACACTGTGCTGGGTCACCACAGTCTGATAATACCCCCCCTCTGCATCCGTCATGGCACATTCCTCGAAGTCTCCTCCGGTCTTCATGCCTTTGGGCTGCCGCTTCCACGAGTTGAAATAGGTGGGGTCGCTCATGTAGTGATTTACAAACGAGTGCTTGGGTTGCTCATCTTCGTAGTCGCTGTCGCTCACCTTCACATGAGGGGTCGGGTCCAAACCAGAGAGAAAAAGAGCAGACGGTAAAGTTACAGCACGGACGTAATTATTGCCTGAATGTTTACAGGTGTACAAAGTAAGTTTTTGTTTGGCTCACTGATACAATGGTAGTCAATATATAGTGACACCTACTGGCATGGATGAAGCATAACGCAATGTTGTTTTAAAGGATTAGTTCACCCAAAAATGAAAATTAGCCCATGATTTACTCACCCTCAAGCCATCCTAGGTGTATATGACATTCTTCTTTCAGACGAACACAATCGGAGTTATATAAAAAAAATATCTTGGTTCTTCCAAGCTTTTTAATAAAGGCCTTCACATAAATTGAATCGATGCGTTTGTGTGAGAAAAATATCCACATTTAAAATGTTATTAAATAAAATAACTAGCTTCCAGTAGACAGCAAAAGAATAACAACTGAACTGACGCATGCCCAGAGGTTTTGCTCTATCCCCTGCGCATACGTAAAGGTTGCGCAGAGATTTTGCTCTATCCTCGGCGTGTGCGTCAGTTCAGTTGTTATTCTTTCGCGGTCTGGCAGAAGATAGTTATTTTTACTTAATAACATTTTAAATGTGGACATTTTTCTCACACAAAAGCATCGATTCACTTCAGAAGGCCTTTATTAACCACCCCGGAGCCGCGTGGAATGGATTACTTTTATGACGGACAGATGCACTTTTATGGACTTCAAAAATGAGGCAACATTCACAGCCATTATAAAGCTTGGAAGAGTCAGGACATTTTTTAATACAACTCTGATTGTTCGTCTAAAAGAAGAAAGTCATATACACCTAGGATGGCTTGAGGGTGAGTAAATCATGGGCTAATTTTCATTTTTGGGTGAACTAACCCTTTAACCCTTTAACGCGCCGGCGCGATCGACTCACTTTTTTTCTTATCAGTGCCAAAGAGACTCAAATAACTATGTAGTTTTTTATCATTCAGGCAAGTGTTATACATCATTATAATCTGTTAAGTTTCTATTTTTGTACAGTCACAATAAAAACAAAATGTTGTGCTTTTTGCAAAATAAAGAAAACAAACATGATGCGCGATCTGCAGCCTCTCGAAAAAATACAAGCATGTACTTTCATGTTGCTCACATATTATGGTAGCCCGGTTTGTGCTGAATACAGTGTAATTACACGTTTGCCATTAATGTGTTTATAAGCAACTGAAAAATGCACAAATGTAAGAGCATGTCAAAACTTCTAAAGGGCCCCAAAACAGCTCAGACTTCTAGGGGTTAAGTTACAGATGCCACTGTAGCAATACAATGGAGTCCCGTACATGACATACAGGAAAAAGAAACAAAATCATGTCCACGTTTTATTATTAATTTGTTCCCTCATGGCTTCGACTTATTGGCCACATACACACTGTAAAGTTTCAGGAGTGACAAAAAATGTAAATATGGGAGTGACTCCCCTAAATTATCATTACGCTTGTGTACGAAACAGAACTCACTCTCGAAATTGCGATAATTGACACTGTGGTAACCATAGAAACATTCTGGCATCTTGTGCATTTGGTATCCACTATTGGACATTGAACTACACGATTTGACTATAGTGTTGCATCTTTTGGCTTGTTGTTTGGGCTTGGCTCATTAAGTGATCAAGTTTATTGAGATAATAATGTAGGCAGGTGCAGTTCGGTCACAATATTGTGTTATGTGGCTTATTTCCAAGATAAAGCGTTTGATTGAAGTTTATTATGAGCCTGTCCTCATTTTTTTTTTTCTAGGAAGATCTGGCAACATAATGAGTCAAGACACCTCATTCCCTGTGATTTCCTGAGTCTGATAAGCATTTAAAAACTTTCGGTTCTGTACACACTGCATAGAATATTTACAAATGAGGTTGTCACTACCTGCATTTTTCTGGAGTTAATTTGGTTGAAGAATGCAGTTGTCACTCCCGTAAAATGACTGAACTGTGTGTGTTTGTACAGAACAGGATTAAGCACTAAAAGGTGAACTGACAACCGAATTTAGCTGCAGTCTGTACGTGGCCATTAATTCATTGCCTCGTTTTAGGTAAATCATGGCTATGTTGTTCTCTTGTTTTAAATCATGGCCATGATCAATTAGTGAATTAATTAATAATTTGTGGGAACAAATTTATTCATGGCCACATTATCTATTACTTTTTCCTGCATGTCAAGTGCTGGACTCTATTTGCATAATATTGCTCATTATAAATTCTTTCTATATTAATGTTGTAATTTCAATTAATTAGTTGTATTATTTATTTATAAATAACATAATATATTATTATAATTAACCATTATTATTACTTTATTTTACATTTTGTAAAGAAATTAATTTGTAGACAGAATTTTTCTACAAAATCTAAAGTATTTAAGGTTTTGACATTGAAACATGAAGCGCGTCCAAACTTTTGACTAAGTGCAGAATAAAACACCCACAAATGCAATATTGCAGTATTCATCTCATGTCATTTTAATTATTACATATTTTAAATAATAATATATATATTTCTTAAATGTATTTATTAATGAAATTCAGTTAATTAGGTTTAACATTTATAAAGTTTATTTAGTTCCTTTTTAGAGCAATTCAATTTACATTAAAGGATTAGTTCACTTCAAAATGAAAATGTCCTGATATTTTACTCACCCCCATCTCATCCAAAATATGCATGTCTTTCTTTCTTCAGTCGAAAATACGTTTTTGAAGAAAACATTCCAGGATTTTTCTCCACATCATAGACTTCAATGGCAACCAAAATGTTGAAGGTCCAAATCAATGCAGTTTAAAAGGGCTTCGAAGGGCTTCAGAGGCTCTGTGCGATCCCAGACGAGGAATAGGGTCTTATCTAGCGAAACCATCGGCCATTTAAAAAAAAAAATATATGCATACTTTTTAACCTAAATTGCTCATCTTGCGCTGCTCTGCGACATGCCAATGATTGCGTAATCACATCGGAAAGGTCACGCTAGACGTAGGCAGAAGTACCGCCCCCGTGTTTACAAGGCACTCATGCGAAGACTAATACAAACATCCTTTAGCAAAAAAAAAGGTAAAACAACCATGTCGGACGATTTTGAAGTTGAAGATGGAGTGTTTTTTGTTAAAAGGCGTTTGTATTAGTCCTCGCACGTTCGCTTGGGGCGGTACTTCTGCCTACGTCTAGTGTGACCTTTCCGACGTGATTACACAATCCTTGGCCCGTCGCAGAGAAAGTGCAAGATGAGCAATTTAGGTTAAAAAGTATATACATTTGTATTTGTATTTTTTTTTATGACCGATGGTTTCGCTAGATAAGACCCTATTCCTCATCTGGGATCGTGCAGAGCCTCTGAAGCCCTTCCTTTGAAACGGCATTGATTTGGACCTTCAACATTTTGGTTGCAATAAAAGTCTATGATGTGGAGAAAAATCCTGGAATGTTTTCCTCAAAAAACATTGAGATATTGTGTTACATAACACTGATATGAACATCTTGATGAGATGGGGGTGAGTAAAATATCAGGACATTTTAATTTTGAAGTGAACTACTCCTTTAAGCAACACATTTAATTGTTCATAAGATGTACTGATAATTAAAGCATAGGAGTCTCTAAAACTCCATCATACCCCCATGGCAGTTGTTTATGTGTGTGTGGTCATGTGTTATTGGTGTGGTGATTTTACCTCTGACTCAGACAGCTCAGTGGGTTTCTCTGTGAGGGTGGTGCTCTCTGTTAAAACAGCCCCATTGTAGTTGTTGCAGATGTCTTCATCAGAATAGTGAAGCCCACCTGGACTGGGCCGTGGAGGAGACCTGTGGACCAAACACAGCAGTTTTACATTTCTTTAGTGTGTATTGTTGCTTTTTGAGCATTAAAAAAGTCTGTGATGTTTCAAACACAAAGTTCACTCCACACGGTAAGTTTCTGAACTCCCTGAAATGCCTCAACTATGCTGAAACTCATGGTTATGATACCCTTAGTTGAGGCATTTCAGGGAGTGACATTTCCAAAACAAGCTCCAATCGGTTGACCAATCACAACACACTGGTCCAGCCGCCCAATCAGAGCACATTGTGCTTTTCGGAAGGAGGGACTTCATAGAGACAGGAACTATACAGAGTGTTACTGACACACTAGGAAGAGAGGTGCTGCAATTATGTAAAAAATTATGTTTTTTTAACACCTATTCTAGTAGACCCCCAAAAAACTAAATCAAGACTACTCTAATATAGCCTCTTTAACATTAAATAAAAAAAAATTTGGCAACTAAACACTGAATATATTCTGAAAAACAAATATATTTAACTGAATATAAATTTCCCATATGAAGAAGTCATATTAAAAATAAACTGAAGATGTATTCAAAGAAGAAATGTAAAGTATGTGGTGATAAATCAGTCCTGAGTTTTCTCAGAGCTAACTTCACTCTTCCGAACCATTTTTGAAAATACTTTACAGCAACTGGTGTCAAAGTGGTTTTTAGTCAATGCATGGTGTCAGTTTCCCTCAAGTACTGTAATAGTAGCCTTTATTTTACCATAATCTGACATATTATAAACAGCAGTTCAGATGAAACCCCACCTTGTTCCATTCTTCTTTAAGAAAGAGCTCTTCACGTTCAAATGTCTGCTGTTCAGCTCTAGGGCCGTGAAGCCACCGTTGTCAAGGGTTACAGACTCTTCTACAGTAGAGATGTGCTTTCCTGTGGGAAGAATTACATTCAAGTAATGTCAACAAACACTGGGATGTGTTGACTGATTAAATATATTCCCTTTCATTTTACAGTTATCCCCAAAAGTTACACAAATGCCTGAGTTGGAGCAACTACAAACGCTTGTAATCTTTAAGACTTCCAGAAACTGTCTAGGAAGCAAAATAATTGTCATAACAAGGGTTTTAAGTCCCACCTGTTCCACAGCTCCTGTACTTCTTGTTCTGTCCAAGCATGAGCAAACCAAACACAACCATCAGAATGAGAATGAGACTGATCAACGCCATGACGATCAGGAACCACCACTCCTCATAGAAAGGGGTTTCAGACAGAGCTACAACAACAGACAATGAAAATGCATTATTGTTCAATTATTGTTGACATTTCATATATGAGGTATTCAATATATATATATATATATACAGTAGTGGCCAAAAGTGATATTTGAAAAATAGTTGTGTTCAATGACAGTTCAGGTTCTATTAATCAATTAGAATATGATAAGTATCTTAAATTGGGGAAAAGAATACACTAAACTTGGTGTATTCAAATGAGAAAATAAAATCATTAGAATTATTTGTCAAGAAAGGCAAACTCCAGCATTTATTTAAATATGGGTTTATTGTATTATGCAAAAAAAGCGTTGAAAAACAAAAGCTCACAGGAAATGCATACACTGACTACAATGTAATCAGTTATTAATATTTTGTTGGCTCTCCCTTGTTTTTGATTTCAGCAGCCATTCTCCTGGCCACTGACTCACTAAACTTGATGCATGTGTTGTGCTTAACTTCTTTCCAATCCTTATATCCAAATTATTTCCAAAGTTGAGCTTCACTGGAAGACTTGCATGTCTTATCACAATTCAGGTTTATAATTTCCCAATGGTTTTCAATGGCTTTAAAGGGATAGTTCACCCCAAAATGAAAAGGATCCCATAATTTACTCACCCTCAAGCCATCCTAGATGTATATGACTTTCTTCTTTTAGCCAAACACAATTGGAGCTATATTAACCCTTAAAGACCTAGACAGTCGCCCGCGGCTAAAAAATAACTATCATTCTAAAATGTTTAATAACTTTTAAACTGCTAATCCAATATGTATGCTGTAAAATGTACCGCAAAGAGTAAAGAGCATTTATTTAAAGAGAATTTAAATAAATCATTTATTCAAATGAGCTAGATGGAAACTTCATGTTCTCTTCCGCCGGAACTAGACTCGCGCCTAGTTCGCGTCTTCCATTGCCGGAAGCCAGTGATTATAGTTTATAAAGTTATAAATATGGATATTTTTCTTACAAAAACACATCACTTCGCTTCAGAAGGCCTTTATTAACCCCCTGAAGCCGTATTGATTTCTTTTATGATGGACGAATGTGCTTTTTTGGGCTTCAAAATCTAGGGTACCCTACACTCCCATTATAAAGCTTGGAAGAGCAAGGATATTTTTTTTTATATAACTCCGATTGTGTTTGGCTGGAAGAAGAAAGTCATATACCTAGGATGGTTTGAGGGTAAGTAAATTATGGGATCATTTTTTATTTTTGGGTAAACTAACCCTGGTTTAAAGGTCAGAGGTGGCCACTTGAAGACAAAATGCTGAGCATGAACACTTTCATTGTGCGCAACTTTGTTGCATTCACTGTGTGTTTGGGATCGTTATCATGTTAGAAAATACATATTTGATCTCTAAACAGATCCTCCATATTTGGCTAGATTGTGTTCAGCAGGATTCCCTAGTATTGGTCTATTTTTAAAGTGCCAGCAACTTGGTATACTCTTTCAACACCTGCTGCAGACATGCGTCCCCAATACCATTATGTTTATGTTATGTTACGCCTAAAACATAATGCTAAACGGTGCCACGCAAGCATTTGGCATTAAAACACTCCAGTCGTCTCCTACGAACATACACCATCCAATGCTAGGTTGTTAAATTGTAACTTGTCGGACTGCAGAATGTGGCTCCAATCTTTGGCAAATGCAAGGTGTTTTTGGAGCAGTTAAAACAAATAAATGGTCTCTTTACTGGTACACAACCTCTCAATCCAGCCTCTTATAGCCGTTGGCTTACAGTTCAAGATGAAATTGGAGGTTGGAGTTCTCATCTATGTCTTTAAAAGCAGTGGTCTCACTGAGCTTTCAAATAATATTGTGGACATTGTGACCATTCACATCCAGCACATGAGCAATATCCAAAACCGGATTGACCAGATTTAGCCATTTTAAAAATATCCTCCTTGTTTGCGGAGGACAACTTCTTCCATCTGGCCATTTTCACAGAAAACTACAAAATAACATCTAATAATATAGTTAATACTTGCTACATAGTGATTCAATGAATTACAGGCTGGGAATAGTGCAAGATTGGTATGTCCACCAAAAATGACGTCCGCACAATTCGGTGTGTTTAATTGCGCCATGACAAATGATACAAGTGAAACGTCGAATGCGTAGCTAAATTAGTTTGACACTCCAGGCACAACTTCACAACATGCATAGAAAATATTTAATAAAAAGTTTGAATAAAGTGTGAAGAAGCCCATTTTCCTAGGTCAGACAAAATTTGGCCACTACTGCATACATTCAGCAAGGATGCATTAAATTGATCAAAAGTTACAGTAAAGACATTTATAATGTTGAAATCGATCTGTATTTCAAATAAATGGTGTTCTTCTGATCTTTCTATTCATCAAAGAATTAAAAAAAATCATGATTTCCACAAAATATTAACGAGAACAACTCTTTTCAACATTGATAATAATATGCAAATCAGCATAATAGAACGATTTCTGAAGGATCATGTGACTCTGAAGACTGGAAAGTGATGATTCTGAAAAGTTTGCTTTATCATTAGGAATAAATTGCATTTTATAATATATTAAAATAGTAAACAATTTAAATGTAATATTTAATATGTCTAAAACCATTTTAAATGTAATATTCCACAATATTACTGTTATACTGTAAATTTCAGCAGTGCGACACTAGATGGCAGCAGAGGCCAGAAAGTGAGTCTACAGCGCTCTATAGCTCAAACATCCTCTCAGACACTTTACACTGAAATGGTGTACTATGTCCAGACTAATACTTTAAACAGTAAAATTATTTTTTTAAATGAACTGATATAGTATGCAATGGATATTGGTCAGGGTAAATGCCATATCTAATTTGATATAAACAAAAAAAGCTGTGGGACAGATGTACAGTCTGTTCAATGGGTTGTCATTTGCAACAATTATATTCCGCAGTAGTGTGATATAATGGGAAAGATTACCAGACATAGCGGTGGAAGGCGGACTGGGGTCGCCATAGCCAAAGCGATTGACAGCGATGACACGGAATTCATAGGCCACACCTGAACGTAGGCGGTCCAGACTGATGGTGTACGAGAAGCTTCCAGGAGGCAGATGCTTGACAAATGTGTCCCATAATCCTTCATCTGAAAATGTACAATTTCAAAAGCGGGAGGGAGAGTAATTGGTTGCCACAGAGGAGAAGAAAGATGGAAGAGGTGGACGTGAGAAGAGGAAGGTTAATTGAGAATAAACCTGGTATTACAAGACCATGTAGTGCACGAGACGAAGAACTGATAATGGAAAGTCAAGGGTAGATCTGAAGTAAGCAGATGGACAAAGAATTGCTGCTTACCTGATGGACGAGCCTCAATGACATATCCTGTGACGGCTCCCGCCCCTTCCACACCCTCTGACCAATGAAGCGTCAAAGCTGATGCGGACTTTGTGACTGAGGTCTGCAAGGGCGAACCAGGGGAGCCTATAAAATATAAAGCACATTATTCCTTTCTGGACGATCAATAACACACAAAGATCTTAATGGTTCTAGCCATTTTTATCAATAATAACAGTTCAGACTGAATACAGGCTTCAAGTATCAGGCTGACGGAATGAAAATGATGGATTTTTTTTTATAACTGAATAATTCTTAAACATATTCTCTACAGCTTGCAACTAAGGAGTGTAAAACAGGCAGCTCTGCCATTTTAAAGTAGTTTAGACTGCATAAAGGTCACAATGAAGCCGTAGGGATACATCTTCTTCAAAACATGCTCTTTATTGGTTACTGTGACCTGACAACACATTCAGTATACTGTTATCACACTTCATTTCCCACAAATATTTTCACCTTTTAAATAATCTAGCTGATCCTAAATGTCATGATTCAATTTACTCGTTCCCTGTAACACAGACATAGACTGTTTGTGTGTGTGTGTGGTGGTGGCAATCACCAACCAAAATAGTAACATTGCAAGGAAAAAGCTACTATGGTATTACCATAGTATTTGGACATAGTTCTATAGACATGTACCATGGTAAAACTATGGTCTTTTACAAGTCTAAAATGTACTTATCTGCTCAATCCTTAGTATTTTCCATTTTTAAGAATGATAGTTTAGAAAAATAAGTCCTGTATCATGAAATAACACAAATGGGAGTATGGGAATTATGTAGTGACCAAAAATGCTACAGAAATAAAAACACGTATATTTTTTATGCTTGGTGAGCATAAGAAATTTCTTTCAAAACCATTAAAAAAAAATCTCACCAACCTTTTTTAACGGTAGTGTATAAACAACAAAAATACAGACCACAGATATGTCAAAGATTTGATTTGTATTAGTATTTATTTATTTATTTTTCATACAAGGATTATGTTCATTTGTAAACATGTACATTATCTTAAAGTTTAATCACCTATTTTGTAGTTTTATTAATTGATTTTTATCATTACTATTTGTGGCGAGCGAGAGACGTGGGAGGAGCGAGCGAGACCGGTGCGGGATTGAGAATGAGCGTCACCTGCGAGGCACACTGGTGTCGCTCGTCCTTATATGCCTCCGGACGTAAAATCACATTCCCATTACAGTGCACTAATCAAACCATGCAGTTCACACAGCCTTATTTTAATTTCCATCTCAAACTAATTTTAAGAATTAAAATAATGAAATGCTATCTCTCTAGTGGGTCCCAGGGTTTAGAAAAGTGTTTTTTACAAAAGCACTAGTTAAATGCAGTCATTTCATATTCAACAATTAATTTAATCCAAAGAAAGCCTCTGGCTCTTTTGTCTGTAACTGCAGGGGATGTTTCTTTATTTATTATGAGTTATTATTCACATTTACTCATACCTTCCACTGGCCCTGCAGTGATATTGGCTTCCAGTTCGGGTCCGTAACCAATGGTTCTGGCCTGAACCTTGAAGCGATATGTCACTGCCCTCATCAGGTCACGAACCTTCAGCCAGCGCTGCCAGTTCCCCTTGATCTCCACTGTAACTGTCTTACTGACACCTGTCAAATGAAGGGTCTTTATGAATATTGTATAATATACACTCACCTAAAGGATTATTAGGAACACCATACTAATACTGTGTTTGACCCCCTTTCGCCTTCAGAACTGCCTTAATTCTACGTGGCATTGATTCAACAAGGTGCTGAAAGCATTCTTTAGAAATGTTGGCCCATATTGATAGGATAGCATCTTGCAGTTGATGGAGATTTGTGGGATGCACATCCAGGGCACGAAGCTCCCGTTCCACCACATCCCAAAGATGCTCTATTGGGTTGAGATCTGGTGACTGTGGGGGCCATTTTAGTACAGTGAACTCATTGTCATGTTCAAGAAACCAATTTGAAATGATTCAAGCTTTGTGACATGGTGCATTATCCTGCTGAAAGTAGCCATCAGAGGATGGGGACATGGTGGTCATAAAGGGATGGACATGGTCAGAAACAATGCTCAGGTAGGCCGTGGCATTTAAACAATGCCACATTGGCACTAAGGGGCCTAAAGTGTGCCAAGAAAACATCCCCCACACCATTACACCACCACCACCAGCCTGCACAGTGGTAACAAGGCATGATGGATCCATGTTCTCATTCTGTTTACGCCAAATTCTGACTTTACCATCTGAATGTCTCAACAGAAATCGAGACTCATCAGACCAGGCAACATTTTTCCAGTCTTCAACTGTCCAATTTTGGTGAGCTTGTGCAAATTGTAGCCTCTTTTTCCTATTTGTAGTGGAGATGAGTGGTACCCGGTGGGGTCTTCTGCTGTTGTAGCCCATCCGCCTCAAGGTCGTGCGTGTTGTGGCTTCACAAATGCTTTGCTGCATACCTCGGTTGTAACGAGTGGTTATTTCAGTCAAAGTTGCTCTTCTATCAGCTTGAATCAGTCTGCCCATTCTCCTCTGACCTCTAGCATCAACAAGGCATTTTCGCCCACAGGACTGCCGCATACTGGATGTTTTTCCCTTTACACACAATTCTTTGTAAACCCTAGTAATTAGGGGTGTAACGATTCATCTACTACATCGATGTATCGATTTATTTTCCTATGATCTAACTACATCGATCTGTGCTCGGCAAGTTGGCCTTCCGGACGACATATATCTATCTAACATCGTTTTAAAAGGTAATCAATCGATTGTATCGATCATAGGAAATAACGCATTGGATTTAAGCACGTCAGACTTTATATGGATGTTTTTTCTTAGCACTTTTAATGATAAAGGCGTTAAACGTTACTCGATTCAGTCTGCCTATCTGTGACATCATCGCAACGCACCAGCAGCAGCGCTCATTGAAATGAATGGGATCGTGTCGCTTTGTCTCTGCGTGTCGCTGGCGGTGTGAACGGGGCTTGAGAAAACAAAACATAGCATGGCGGATGGCAGAGGAGAAGCCAACGAGCGAGAAATTATCAAGCCACCAAGAGAAAGAGCTACCTGTACTTTCAACCCTTGCTTATTACCTGTGCATTCCTGGCACAGGAGTTTTTAGTACAGCTGGCGACATAGTGAACGCACAGAGAAGTCTTCTGCGGTCAGATCATGTTGATATTTTTGAAAAAGAAATCTGTTGAGTCATTGAAGAGTAGTTGGTTACATTTTATCTTTTGTTAAATATTGTTTGTCTATTAAACTGAGAGTAGTAGCAGGTTCAGCCAGTTTATTCAACCTGAAGAAATGTTGGTTGCACTTTATTTTTGATATTAATATTGTATTTGTATTATTTTAATGTTGAAAAACAACACCAAAAGTAGCAGGTAAACCTACTATTAATTAAACCTGAAGAGAAGTTAGTTGCACTTTATTTTTGATATTAATAATGTAATGTTGGAAAACAAAAGCAGAAGTAGCAGGTTAACCTACTGTTGAAATGTTGGTTGCACTTACTGTGCTTTTATTGAAAATGTATTGAATATTGAAAATGAGAGCAGAAAAGGTTAACTTCCTGTTAATTCAACCTAAACTGTTGGTTGCACTTTATTCAAATAAAATTTGAATGCATTTGCCATTAATTGTTGTTTACTTGTTTGTTTATATCCATAATTAATTGATATACCGGATTCCCTTACAAGAAACAACAGGAATCTAGGAAACGTCACCTGCACTGACCAGTATCCAGATATTTATTTCAGACACACAATTTTTGGCTAAAAAGTTACTGAATCGATTTCAAGTCACTGAATCGTTTCGGATCGTATCGTTCTAAATGAACCAATATCGTCCTTGAATCATATCGACAACCTCAAATCGTGATACGAATCGTATCGTTGTTAAAACGAATCGTTACACCCCTACTAGTAATGGTTGTGCGTGAAAATCCCAGTAACTGAGCAGATTGTGAAATACTCAGACCGGCCCGTCTGGCACCAACAACCATGCCACGCTAAAAATTGCTTAAATCACCTTTCTTTCCCATTCTGACATTCAGTTTAGAGTTCAGGAGACTGTCTTGACCAGGACCATACCCCTAAATGCATTGAAGCAACTGCCATGTGATTGGTTGATTAGATAATTGCATTAATGAGAAATTGAACAGGTGTTCCTAATAATCCTTTAGGTAAGTGTATATATCTGAACTCAAAACAAAAACATTTTAATTCAAGACTTTATTACAGTTTCAATAAGGATTAAATAGAGTGACAGCAGTGCTGCTTTCTCTCCATCCTGCTCACCATGAACTGGTGCGGTGGGCTCATAGAGCACTCTGTAGCCTTCCACCACTCCATTGGGCTGCAGAGGAACTCCCCATGACACATTCACTGAGCTTCCCGTCACCTCCGAAAACACCACATGACTGGGTGGTCCAGGAGCTTGAGAGAGAAAGAGATGTTAGTAAAACCTAAATCTCAAAAACATTCTTGTATACACTTTTTTTACACTGATTTCCATAAAAACAAAACAAAAAAATATACAAATAATACAAATACACTACTGATCAAAATATTTGGGGTCAGTTCCACAAAAATAGTACCATATTGGAATGATTTCTGAAGGATCATGTGACACTGACTGAAGAAATTATATAAAAATAGAACGGTTATTTTAAATTGTAATAATATTTCACAATATTAATGTTTTAATGTATTTTTGCTCAAACACATGCAGCCTTGGTGAGCATAAGAAATTTCTTTCAAAACCAACCAACCTTTTCGAACGGTAGTGTAAAAACAACAAAAATACATATGGTGGAATCCAAAAGTCAAACTGAATACACTTTTAGTTTAAATTTAAAATAAAACGCATAAATATAAATAATATTATCAGCATCACAATTTGAATGAAAAATGTACGAATTACGTCTGTACATTTTCGAGTATAACCTTTCATGTAGTGTGTAATACAGCTGTTTGTGAAGATAAAAGTTCTAAAGATCAAAGTGCACAACAAATAAAGTTATTGTCTCCAAAAAGAAAGAATTGCCAAATGAGTCATAAGCAATTCCAGTCTCACTTCCTGTTATATACCCACGTAACAATGTAACACATTTGCATAATGCCTGCCTATGGTCTTCATTGGCTATCCACGAACAACTTCTGCTTTGACCCGCTCCTCAAACGCGGTAGTTGTAGCTAAGACTGGAAGAGTTTGGTACGTGTTGTCAACATGTCATGAAGACACTGTTTTCAGCGCAACGAATACACTTTGCATGACCTTCAAAAGGATGAGGACGACATCATCGTTACTGTTCGTATCACTGTGTGTATACAAGCACTGAGGAAATTCAGATATGGTAGTGGGTATTTCGCTCCCAACACACGCTGTAAGCGCTAGACCAATCACAACATACAGGGCCATCTGACCAATCAGAGAAGAACAGGCTCGCAGAAAGGAGGGGTTTAGAGAGACTGAATCTCCGCACAAATCATTTCAGACTCTTTGAAAAATTAGGTGATGTGCAAAGCATATTATGAAAATATGCATGAAAATCTATTGTAGGTGTCCTCTAAAACAAAATTAGGAACCTTTAAAATTGTATAATAGGGGCACTTTAAGTGCTCTTACAAAAATATGAGCAATACATTTCTACTTTTAAACCACAATGTCTTGCTCTTTAGATTTTCCTTAAGTACATTACATTAATTATCACTGAAAACAATTTTAGCAAAAAAATAATGCCACCAGTGAGTCGATAGAACTTGAGCCCAGAACATTACTTTAATTCAAATTGTCACAGTATGCCTGAATACATTTAATCTGCGTTAAAGCAAATGTCAATCAAAGGTTCAATAAAACTTGTTTCTATTTGCCAAATGTAGACTCTTAAATAGTGTTATAGAAACAAGCAGGCACATTTACTTTCTTAACGGAAGCAGTAATGCCAAAGGAATGACACGTCTAACAATGTTTTGGACGTCTCGGTTGGTTGGTTGGCTGGCTGGTGCGCATGCATCTGGATGAGCGTAACAGGATCTTAGCGGGACTCACCAGCCTGCAGGGTGCGTCCTTTACGGGCTGCACTGAGCGGCCCGTCCCCCGCCGTGTTAAACGCAGACAGTTGCACATGGTAAGTGGTGTAGGATGTCAGGTTCTTCAGGTGCACGGATGTATCTGGAACAAACAAAACGAGTTCCTTCTCCGTCTCATTCTGCCTGTCCTTTTCCCAGTAATGGATCTGTGGGAAGAAGTGAATGACACATACAAACTTAAAGGAATATTCACCTGAAAATGAAAACGTCCAAACTCTAAAAACTTACATTTTGAAGACTGGAGATTTATGACTTCTTCATAAAAGTCATTAAAGAGGTGTTTTATGCTAACCAAAGCTGCATTTATTTGAATAAAAATACAGTAGAAACATTTTTATACACTTTTTTTGGTTAAAAGTTTACAAGATTTAAGTCCTCAATACATCCTCAATCCTTCTTCCAAAATGTGCTTTTGTCTTACCCCGATTCAAGCCTGTTATAAGTGTTCATACTTTAGACCTGTCGGGATGTCTGTGTGTGTCTCGTCATATCCGTAAATAGAAAAAAAATTGCTCTGGCTACTTTGACGGATGTATGGTGTGGGAGTCATAAAGAGTGAGAAAGGTTGACATGGAACAGCAAAATCTCGAACCTCCGGGGAATCACCCGTTTTAAACAAACGCCGAACAGAGAAGAGTCTGTCGGCAAAAAGAGAATGCGACAGAGCTCGTAATAAAACGAGAATCAACATTGGCATGGCTTTTCGGAAATGAGGGATTTGAAATGTAGTAAGGTATTTTATTGAGCAGAAACATTGCCATGTGTAGCTCTCTAACAGAGTTCATTGTAAAGCATTATCTATTGTGAAGTGTCATATTCATGCGCACAGTCACGCAGACGCGAAGCACAACCAAAATAATGTTCTTCCGCAAAATGCAAGCAGTTTTTTAAAGGCCAAACGTTACATATTGTACCTTATTTTTATAATATAAAGTATGCACTATATTTTGGAAGCTTGAATGCTACATTCATCTTTCATTGGGCAACTAAGTACATTTTTAAGAATGTCTCCTTTTGTGTTCCAAGGCCAAGAAAATCATCCGGATTTTGAATGACATTAGGGCAAGAAAATGATTACAAATTTTTCATTTTTGGGTGAACTAATTCTTTAAATACACAAACACACACTGAAAAAGGAATGGAATATGAAATGTGAATTGATACTTTGTGTGTTTGTGGACAGAACAGAAGGATTCATAACCAATTCCCGTTCAAATGTCTGTGAGAGACAGATGTACAGATGGCGTAAATAGGAAAACAACGGTGGAAGCTAATGCGGTGAAATCAACAGATGACAGTGAGATAAGGGAAGACAGACTGCAGATGAACGACAGTTTATTTATGCCGGTAAACAGATGGACTGCCTGAATGATTTTGGAAATACTTTTCATAAAATTCAGGGCTCACAACTGACTAAACAATTGTGCATTACGTATTCATGCATTTCAACTTTTGGCACATAGTGTGCAATGTGCAAACACATAATGTGCATGGGAATTGTAGGTCATTTCTAGGGGTGAAAATATGCATTTGACAATTAAAAACATTGAATATAATAATAACCAATTATACTTATAATACCCAAATTACAGGATGGATTCTTGTGAATGACTGCAGTATTTATTCATTTTTGTGGGACAGACATACATCTTTGATCTTGTGCCTTTTTTTTAAACTAATTATGATTGTATTTGTGCATGAATGTGGGTAAAAAAAAGTTATTGTCACCTTGTATCCCTGAATATTTCCATTTTGTGTCTCGACGGGTGGAGGCTGCCACTCTACGTCCAGTTGACTGGAGGACACGGATTTCACCTGAATATTCTGAGGAGCCACTGAAGGAGCTGTGAACACACACATTATGATTTTAAATTGAGCAACAAACAAATCAAACGTGCATGTGTCTAGACTACCACAGTGGGAAAACCATTTACTTCCTAGACTGTCTCATATAGATGACATTTCTCTGCGGCAAAATGGACAGTGACTAAACTGAAAGGAAACAGAGATTTAGTGATTTATTGACACACTAAAATGTGTAAATTCTAATGTCTTTGATCGTGACAGCTGGCCTGTTTACAAAGATCAAAGGCTGGAGGAACAAATTACATTTACAGTTAGTTCAAAAAATATTTCATAATATTACAGTTTTTACAGTATTCAAATACATGCAGCCTTGGGTAGCATGGCTATAAACAATATAACGTATACACTATATTGCCAAAAGTTTTGGGACGCCTGCCTTTACATGCACATGAACTTTAATGACATCCCATTCTTAATCCGTAGGGTTTATCCCTTTGCTGCTACAACAGCTTCAACTCTTCTGGGAAGGCTTTCCACAAGGTTTAGGAGTGTGTTTATGAGAATTTTTGACCATTCTTCTAGAAGCACATTTGTGTGGTCAGGCACTGATGTTGGACGAGAAGGCCTGGCTTGCAGTCTCCGCTCTAATTCATCCCAAAGGTGTTCTATCGGGTTGAGGTCAGGACTCTGTGCAGGCCAGTCAAGTTCCTCCACACCAAACTCGCTCATCCATGTCTTTATGGACCTTGCTTTGTGCACTGGTGCGCAGTCATGTTGGAACAGGAAGGGGCCATCCCCGACCTGGTCCCACAAAGTTGGGCGCATGTAATTGTCAAAATTGTCTTAATACGCTGAAGTATTAAGAGTTCCTTTCACTGGAACTAAGGGGCCAAGCCCAACCCCTGAAAAACAACCTCACACCATAATCCCCCCTCCACCAAACCTTACACTTGGCACAATGCAGTCAGGCAAGAACCGTTCTTCTGGCAACCGCCAAATCCAGACTCGTCCATCGGATTGCCAAACAGAGAAGCGTGATTCGTCACTCCAGAGAACACGTCTCCACTTCTCTAGAGTCCAGTGGCGGCGTGCTTTACACCACTGCATCCGACGCTTTGCATTGCACTTGGTGATGTAAGGCTTGAATGCAGCTGCTCGGCCATGGAAACCCATTCCTTGCATTCCTATGCACTGTTCTTGAGCTAATCTGAAGGCCACACAAAGTTTGGAGGTCTGTAGCTATTGGCCACTTCTGCGCACTGTGCGCCTTAGCATGTGCTGACCCCGCTCTGTGATTTTATGTGGTCTACCACTTCGTGCCTGAGTTGCTGTTGATCCCAATTGCTTCCACTTTCATGAATGCACTTATTTGCACAGGTGGCAACCTATCACGGTACCATGCTTGAATTCACTGAGCTCCTGAGAGCGACCCATTCTTTCACAAATGTTTGTAGAAGCGTCTGCATGGCTAGGTGCTTGATTTGCCATGGTGAGATGGAAGTGATCGGAACACCTGAATTCTATGATTTCGAGGGGTGTCCCATTACTTTTGGCAATATAGTGTAGACCTATACTGTATATAAAAATATACAAAATTTCTTTGTATAATCACACTCCTTCCCCAGTCCATACAGACATATATTTTATAGATCTATTGTTTAGTAGGGCTTCATGTCTTATTCTGTGTCTGACTTTGGGCTGTATGTGTCAAATTCCCATTTCAGCTCATTCTACACTCCTATAAAGAGAGATATGTAATTAAGATAGCCTTGTTGTCTTTGTGTGTTAAAGTCATGCCAGAGGGACGTTGTATTTAATGATGTGCCGTCCCACTCTTTCGGAACTTTCGGAGAGGTCAGATGTGCACACTAATCTGATTTGTGCACATGGCTCATTTTTTAAATTAGCTTAGGTAATGGCCTTTCATAATGCTCTACATAGATGAGTTTATAGTTAAATTAGCTTTGACATGGACACACAAACACAGCCTATAGACTGAAAGAAGGTCATATCTACTCTATTTGACTTGTATACAGCATTCGTGAAAGAGCTTGCATATGGGGAGTATATAAATACAGCAACTTCTGTCTACATTTACACAGTGAGGCACAGATCCAATATTATAAAACATTTGTGATGTATGTATACCTTCAGTGAAGATATAACCAACTAATATAAATAACCTGCCAGGCAGTCTCTGGCTAAATTGATTTGCGCTGCAAAGTGGAAACTGGTCTATGGCGTGTATCAATAGGTCATGCAAATGGATCCGCTCTGCGTTGTCTAATAGTTTGTGCAGCTAATTGGTCCACAATAGGTGATTCAAGTCCCTCTTTTCTTTCCCATACAGCTGATAACCAGATAAAACAGGTGACTTTGAGGAATAATTGCATATAATATTCATCTCACTCATGTGTGAATGTACTTCTCATTAGCATTGCCTGCTCAGACCAGACCAAATATCGAATGTAGTGTTTAATTGTGGGTCAGATGAGAAGATATCAGCAAACAACAACTACATTTCAAAAAAGCACTTTGTGTTTACCATGAACTTATTGCAAGTTTGCGGTTCAAGTTTTAGACATAGGATTTATCCTAATAAGGCATAAACACATACCTGCTTCTCCAACAAAAACCTCTACAGGTGCACTTGAAGGACTTTCTCCAACAACATTAAATGCTGTCATAACAATCGTGTATCGTCTGTACTTGCTGAGCTCTGAAAAACACCATTAAAAAATAAGAAAAATAAGATGGAAGCTTAAAAGTGTGAAGAGTGCTGAAGTACTAGTTTAGAGAAACGCAGAGAAAGAATGAGAAAGAATTTAAAAAGATTTAAAATGAGGCGACGGAAGAGGGACGTGGATATGAGATGAAGGGTGTGGAAATGAGGCGGAGAACAAAATAGATTTACATTTTTCCCCTTCCTCACAGCAGATCATGACAGGACCAGAGGCTAAACAACAAAGCGTAAAGACTAGGGGAAGTGTTTGTTATAGAGGTAGAGGAGATCAGAGGATAGAACAGGGAGTTTGAAAGCCTTCGGGCTTGAATGTGACTCTGTTAACACTTCAAAGATTACAACTATTGAAACAACTCAGCAATTAAAATAATATCAAAAAATACTTACGCGTTAATTCAAATTCCGTTAATGAAGGGCTGCTCACTGTCTTAAAAGTGCTCTTAGCTGTTTGAGTAGTGAAATAAACCCAGAGAGAGAGAGAGAGAATAAGAGATAAATTACACAAGGGACACTGCTTAATATGGATTTTAGAATCATCAGTCATCTGGAACAAAAGTAGCACAACAATAACAAAACATATTTATCACATTTGTTTTTATTAGCATTATCATTATGAAAGCAAGAAATTTCACATGAAAAAAAAATACAATTCAAAAATATAATTTCAGTTTTAGACCAGAATTCAAGCATTTAATGGAAGAGAGAGAGAGAGAGAGAGAGAGAGAGAGAGAGAGAGAGAGATAAAAAACAGATGTATCAAAAGATAGAAAGACAGACTGATAGATAGCTAGAATGACAAAGATGATAGATAGATAGATAGATAGATAGATAGATAGATAGATAGATAGATAGATAGATAGATAGATAGATAGATAGATAGATAGATAGATAGATAGATAGATAGATAGATAGATAGATAGATAGATAGATAGATAGATCAATAGATCAATAGATAGATAGATAGATAGATAGATAGATAGATAGATAGATAGATAGATAGATAGATAGATAGATAGATAGATAGATAGATAGATAGATAGATAGATAGATAGATAGATAGATAGATAGATAGATAGATAGATAGATAGATAGATAGATAGATAGATAGATAGATTGATAGGATGACAGACAGACTGATAGATAGAACGATAGATAGAACGATAGATAGATAGATAGATAGATAGATAGATAGATAGATAGATAGATAGATAGATAGATAGATAGATAGATAGATAGATAGATAGATAGATAGAACGATAGATAGATAGAACGATAGATAGATAGAACGATAGAACGATAGATAGAATGATAGATAGATAGATAGATAGATAGATAGATAGATAGATAGATAGATAGATAGATAGATAGATAGATAGATAGATAGATAGATAGATAGATAGATAGATAGATAGATAGATAGATAGATAGATAGATAGATAGATAGATAGATAGATAGATAGATAGATAGATAGATAGATAGATAGATAGATAGATAGATAGATAGATAGAATGACAGACATATCAATAGATAGATAGAATGACAGACAGACAGATCGATAGATAAATGGATAGGATGACAGACAGATCAATAGATAAGATAGAATGACAAACAGACTGATAGATAGAACGATAGACAGACAGATTGATAGATAGAATGACAGACAGACAGACAGACAGATAGAACAACAGACAGACAGATTGATAGATAGGATGACAGACAGATCAATAGACAGATTGAACGACAGAGACAGATCGATAGATAGATAGATAGATAGATAGATAGATAGATAGATAGATAGATAGATAGATAGATAGATAGATAGATAGATAGATAGATAGATAGATAGATAGATAGATAGATAGATAGATAGATAGATAGATAGATAGATAGATATGATGACAGACAGATCAATAGATAGATAGGATGACAAACAGACTGATAGAATGACAGACAGACAGATAGAACGACAGACAGATCAATAGATAGATTGGATGAAAAACAGATCAATAGATAGATAGAATGACAGAGACAGATCGATAGATAGAACAATAGATAGATAGAACAATAGATAGATAGACAGACAGACAGACAGACAGACATACAGACAGACAGACAGACAGACAGACAGACAGACAGACAGACAGACAGACAGACAGACAGATAGATAGATAGATAGATAGATAGATAGATAGATAGATAGATAGATAGATAGATAGATAGATAGATAGATAGATAGATAGATAGATAGATAGATAGATAGATAGATAGATAGATAGATAGATAGACAGACAGACTAACCTCTGATCTCAGGACTGATTGTTGATTGGTTGGTTGTCGTCTTGGGCTCGTCTGGGTTGTTCTCACGTGGAAGTTCACGGTAATACACGCGATATCCCACAAGAATCCCATTGACAGTTCCCTCAGCAGGCGGCTGCAGACAGACATATCGACTTTCAGTCAGTCTCCGAGTGCCAAACTGCCATCTAATTACTCTATTTAACTCAGGCTAGGAAATATTCACCTGACTTTTCAGCATATGACCTGTGATGCTACTTAATGAAAGAATGTTGAAGACAGCGCCTATGCTGCCTGCTGCCAGCTAATTAGCAGTTAGAGACGTGACAGAAAGTAATTACCGCACAATGCACGTCAGCCCAGGAGATAGCACAGATCAACAGAGGACAAGTTAGCTGAGACCACAGGTCAGTAAAGGCCTGATCTGGTTGTTCTTACTCTGACTCTCTCTAACATGCGTTCTCACTCTCCTATTCTATTATGGACGTGTCTTATTTAGTATGTGATCAGTGTTATAGGCAAAGTTAATTAAGACGGGGTCAAAACAGGCCAGCTTTGTAAATGTATCCGTATGTGTGTGAATAGATTGAGGAGGTACGTGAAATGACTGCTGACTAATTAGAGGGTAAAGAGTAAGGCTAAGAACCTGCTTGCCAAACATAATTAACATTGAGAGGGCCAGCTGAATACTTTGCACACAAGTCTGCTATTAAACGGTGTTGGACAATTTGAACCCCTGAACCTTCAGTTAAATGGAAAGACAGGAAAAGTTCTTGTGACACCTACTCATTCTAAAGCTCTGTTCCACAACTTAGTGAGCATTTTAAGCCATCACAGGCGTTCTCTCCACATGAAGACTGTTCCAGCGTTACGCTGCCTGCTAAGATACCTTATTTAGACACTGGCCGATAAGGGAGTCCCATAATGCGTAGAAAATAAGGTCAGTGAAAAAATAAATTGGGAGTATAGTATAGAGAAATATTGATAATAAATATAGTTATACTATATCAAAAGTTTGGGACGTTTTTATGTTTTTGAAAGCAGTCGCTAGTTTTACCTGCCACTGGACAATCACAGATGTTGTGGTTGAAGGTTTGACGTTCAAAATGACGGGCGCTTCATCTGGCACTAAACAAACACAGACAAACATCAATCAATCAATGAATCAATGAATGAATTTGTCTGTTTGTCTGTCTGTCTTTCTTTCTTTCTGTCTGTCTGTCTGTCTGTCTGTCTGTCTATCTATCTATCTATCTATCTATCTATCGTCTGTCTGTCTGTCTGTCTGTCTGTCTGTCTATCTTCCTATCTATCTTCCTATCTATCTATCTATCTATCTATCTATCTATCTATCTATCTATCTATCTATCTATCTATCTATCTATCTATCTATCTATCTATCTATCTATCTATCTATCTATCTATCTATCTGTCTGTCTGTCTGTCTGTCTGTCTGTCTGTCTGTCTGTCTGTCTGTCTGTCTGTCTGTCTGTCTGTCTGTCTGTCTGTCTGTCTGTCTGTCTGTCTGTCTGTCTGTCTGTCTGTCTGTCTGTCTATCTATCTATCTATCTATCTATCTATTCACCAAACAGCTCTCAAAAAATAATAATTCACAACTCAGATTTTCTCACAAATACTCAGATCCAAAAAGCACTCTAAAAAAATTATAATTCACTTTGCAGAACACACAGAATCTAGTATTACCATCCTGCAGAGTGGTAACTGGCTCAGTTTCTTTGCTGAAGGCGCTGTCTCCCACATCATTTGTGGCCATCATTCTAAATTTGTAAGAGGTGTATGGCTTCAGCCTGCAAGAAAAGAGATACATCATTCCCATGTACCAACAGAAACCATAAGTGATGCATTTTAAGGCTTCTTTTGAGAAAATCAGAGAGAGAACTTGCTACTATAGGTAACCTGTGAAAGAAAATGCTTTCATGAATACAGTCAAAAGAATACATCCCAATCTGTTGAGTAGACACGTCTGCTCAACCCATAATGTCTTGCTCAAGTGCTGCTTCAACTTTGAACAGAACTCTTGAGTATTTCTTAAGATTTCCATGCTCATCAGGAATACTCATTATTCATTTATTATTCGATTAATATTAGTCAACTGCACAGATTTGTTATTACTTTTCAAACTTTGAGAAGACATGGGAAGGTGACACAGGGTTGTGGGTAATGTATATCAAAGTGGGTCATCAGGGAAACTTTAAGTCTGTGTGTGTGCATGTGTGTGAAGGGCGCAATTAGGGATTTGCTAATCAGGACTGTGAGGATGCTTGTGCCGTTCTGAGTGTTTATATATATGTGTGTGTGTGTGTGTGTGTGTGTGTGTGTGTGTGTGTGTGTTTATAATTAGGACGTTGGAGACAAGGACTGTTAGTGGCATTTCTGTTTTAATAGCTGGAGGCATTTACTCCTCTGAGAATCAAGATGGTTTGAACACAAACATCCTCTTGGTTCAAAACACTCGGTTCATGCAATTATGAAGAATGTGTGTGTGTGTGTGTGTGTGTGTGTGTGTGTGTGTGTGTGTGTGTGTGTGTGTGACAGAGAAAAACTGAAGCAAAGCACTGTACCAACATATAAACTATACTGGAAATAAACAGGCACAGAGATCTTTACATTGTAACTATTCCGCAACGTAATATTCAACTCTTTATCAATTCATAATGAATTCATTTTTAGCTGAACAATTAACAAAACAATTAGCAAAAATGGGAGAAAACAAAAAAACCTGTCGGGGTTATATTAAGGTTTTCTTTTTGTAAGCATGATTAATGTAGGCTTTTTAAGATATTGGTACATATTAAAATATTATGGGAATTGGGAAATGAAGTGGTCCTTCACAATTTTTTATGTATTAAATAAAATGATAAATACCATTAAATTCTTTTGGGTCAGTTAGATTTTTTTTTTTTAATAAACACTGTTCTTTTGAACATTCTATTCATCTGTATAGATGAATTCTGAAAAAAGTATATCACAGTTTCCACAAAAATATGAAGCAGCACAATTGAAGCACACTGAAGACTGGAAAATTCAGCTTTGCCATCAGAGGAATAAATTACATTATAAAATTAGGATTTTAATTATTAAAATGGAAAAAATTGTTTAAAATTGTAATAATATTTCAAAATATTTCTGTTTTACTATATCTTTGGTCAAATAAATGCAGCCTGGGTGAGGATAAGATAATTCTTTCAAAAATTGATTAAATTAATAATGTAATAATAATAAATGTATTATCAATTGCTCTAAAATATAAAAATACTAATTCAATTCAAATGAGATCATAATTAGCACTTTTAATCCAATTTTGTGTAAAAATTTCACAGTTCAATCAAATAATAAGCCAAGAATTATATAAAATCACATTACATAAGTACTTGTAAAATGAAAGGTCAAGTCAAGTGCATTGCAGCGTGGGATACAGTACCCAATGCATGTGCTCTGCTTTACATTTTAACAAATGTAGTAATCCAGCCATTCTCAAATCTGCATACCGTGCACAGTATGCAAACTATACATTGCAGAAATAGCATTTCAAACAAATTGATGGTTTTCCACGATTGTGATTTCTGGGTAAATACATTAACATACGGCTCTGTGCAAATGCAATTTTTATATCATACATGCCACTTCAGATTCATCGTCCGTGCCTCCTTTGCAGTAAGAAGATGGCTTATGAGTCGCTGGATGTCAGAGAAAGGCATATGTGGGTAATTAAATGGACAGGCATGTGGGCTGAGGGTAATCAAGTGGTACTGAATGCAGAAATGCTCCCATGGTTCCATTACAAAACGGGTTGAGAAAGATGGTGTTACGAGGAGGCAAGTCCTTTGACTCAATATATATTTTGCTTTAATGCAAGTGGACATTTAGAGACATGATCGAAGGCGACAGCATGAATCAAACAGGTGATGATGAGAAGAACGAACAGGCAGGGTGAAAGAATATGAGCTAGTACTGCAGTACTGGGGAAACGGAGAGCAGAAAACAGGTTAGTGAGCGGGTGGAGCATGAATGGATGTGTGATTAGACATCAGGCCACCTGACGGTCAGTCTGATTATAATTGCAGTCTCTCTCTTTCTCTCTCTCGCACTCTCTGTCCATCGATTTCTCTCTCTTTTTATTCTTGATGATGCCTCATCAGTGTCACTGCATGTCTATAATATAAAATGTACTACATGTTTTCTGTAATTTCATTCTTTTAAATTGAAGAGCTTTGTTTGATTCAGTCCAATTGAGGGTGTTTCATTTTCACCCATTGTCTCATTCTGACACAGTGCCAGTACTGTGGAGTAAAGTGATGGTATAATGGCACTTTGACATATACCACGGTACTAAATAGGGGCTTTCACATTGCACACTGGGTAATTATAAAAACTCTGTTAAAGGAAATATACTAGGGACATTTTCCTGGTTGCATTCGCACCACCAGTAGGAACTCTGAAGTGACGTAAGCCGACCTCCAGCAACGTCTTTTAAGCGCAGCATTCAACAACGTCAACAACTGCAGGTTGAGAAGTGCATGGACTTGAGAAGGCGGGCCGTTAAAGAACGTGACACGCACATCTCCAGGGCATCCTTTAGAATTCAACCAATCAGAGGACGACTTTGAAAATCCTGAAGTGTTTCCAGTTAAGTGTGCCATATGCATCAGACGTTCAGCCAGCGACTCCATATACAGCCTACTCTGAAGGGAGGAGCTAATTTAGTCCCCCAAAAGGCGTTCCTATAACTAAAATCATTCCCAGTTCCTGCAGTGTGAACGCGCCAAAAAGTGGGTACTTCTGGCAATAGATCATCATAATTGTGGTATTTATATGGTACTTCAGAGTAGGGCTGGACGATTAATCGAAAAGTAATCGAAACCGAAATTTAGAACCTCTAACCGACGTCATTTTCCCATGTCGGTTATTTCGGTTTTAGTCGCGTGACTTAGTCAAGTGCAGTTTGCAGGCACACGGAAAGATGCAGGAGCAGTTATCTTTGTTCATGGATGCTCACAATTACTATTGTAATTGCATGTTTTACACAGTTTATACAGGCAGGTTAATCGCCGTTCTTATTTGCGCTGATACACACACAGAGACGGCGCATATATGATTAATGTTCAAACTGGCAAGCCTTTAAACACATTTAAAGGGGTCATAGAATGAAATTTTTGTACAAGTTAATATGATTCTTTAGTGTCTAAATGAAAAGTTTGTAATATACTTTAATTAAAAATTCTCATTAGTATTGTAAGAAAACACTCATTTTACCTGGTCAAAACCAGCTCAGTTTTCAGCAAGTCATTTCAGTGTATGTGACTTTAAATGATAATGAGCTTTGCTCACCCCGCCCCCTCTGCTCTGTGGGGCGTTTGGTTCGACCCGACACAACACCACAACACACGTGGAGTGTTGCCTTGACAACATTTGAGGGTATATTTTCGAGAAATAATGGCAACGGGAGTCTCTGAAGACATATCTAAGCAACCTTATCATTTTGAACCGGAGTCGGACCAGGAACAGATGACGAACCCATCGAAGTTCGAACAGGACGTTTCTGAATGGTTGGTTAACGTCATGTCACTTTGATCTATCTTTGCACTGGCAGAGTAGCGTAGTTGCTATGTGTTTACTGATGTGTTAGTTCATTGACAGATTGATGTTATGTTATAAGATTTTTTTTTTTTACATTACTTCTTAATCAGTAACAGACACCGTTATAAACCATGTACAAAAATAAGCTTAGTGTAGTGTTACCACGTTAACTTTATCACCCGAGTACACAGTTTGCAATAACAAACATAACGCGTTGTTCATTATAAACGTGGGATTATGAATTATATTGAGAACGTCATACACAGAAAGCATGCCGTAATGTAACTTACCCTGTAAACTTTAGCCTCATTCATCGTGAAGCGTGCAAGCGATTTGCAAAGATTAATATAAAGGTTAATAAAACGTTACACTCACATCTTCCTGAGGTGCAGCAGGAACACAATCCTTTTTTCAAGAGCAGCTTATTAGCAAAACCTGCTTTATACTGACGCTCGTTTATAAAGCAGTCTGCTGAGAAATGATTGCGCAAACATTGACGTTGATCGGGGGGGAATATTCCCTTCTAAAACAAAACTCAGCACTGCAGCCACTGGGTCTTCAGCGGTTCGGATTTAGGAACATCAAAATGACTGCTGTGTTCGTTATTACACCCAACAACACAACACCACAATCGCTTAGACGCCATTCTGCTCCAGAGTATCAACAATGGCGGACTGATGACAGCTCGCTCAGGGCGTGTCTGTGTTGAAACGCTGCTGTCCACCGGGGCGTACACCGTGTAACGTCACACGGTCAGACGGCTCGATTTGAGACAGGGGAAAATATATAAGGAGATTAAAAAAAACACTGGATGTATTTTTATCATTATAGGATGGTTGTGTACAGGCACTGCCAACACACATTTCCGTATAATCAACTTGTAAAAGTGCATGTACCATTCTATGACCCCTTTAAAGTGATTGCGCACTATTCAAGAAACTCATTGTCAACCCAGTCCTGTGATTCATCACTAAAGTAGTTTAGAAACTCAAATGTTATAGCATAGATTTGTCTACCTTTGAAGTAAGTACAAACCACAGCTTCATAATTAAAAGAGACGGTATGACTAATTCACACACACAATCACTCTCTCATAAATGCAGTCAGATAAATGTAATGTAGGCCTACTGTGCTAATGTATCTGTATTTGATGTACAACCCCAAATCAGAAAAAGTTGGGACAGTATGGAAAACGCAAAAAAAAAAAGAAGTGATATCTAAATTTACTTTGACTTGTATTTCATTGCAGACAAAATGAACACAAAATATTTCATGTTTTGTCTGGTCAACTTCATGTCATTTGTAAATATGCAACCTTTCCTGTCATTCAGACCTGCAACACATTTCAAAAAAAGTTGGGACAGTAAAGCATTTACCACTTTGTAATGTTGCCATTCCTTTTCACAACACTTAAAAGACGTTTAGGGACTGAAGACACCAAGTGATGAAGTGTTTCAGGTGTAATTTTGTCCCATTCTTCCTGCAAACAAGTCTTAAGGTGGGCAACAGTACGGGGTCTTCATTGACGCATTTTGCGCTTCAAAATGCGCCACACATTCTCTATTGGAGACAGGTCGGGACTGCAGGCAGGCCAGTCAAGTACCCGTACCCTCTTCCTCCGCAGCCAGGACTTTGTAATGTGTGCAGAATGTGGTTTTGCAGTGTCTTGTTGAAATATGCATGGACGTCCCTGGAAAAGATGTCTTCTTGAAGGCAGCATATTATGCTCCAAAATCTCTATGTACTTTTCAGCATTAATGGTGCCTTCACAGAAGTGCAAGTTACCTTTGCCAAGGGCACTGACACAACCCCATACCATGACAGACCCTGGCTTTTGGACTTGTTGCTGGTAACAGTCTGGATGATCCTTTTCTTCTTTGGTCCGGAGCACACGGCGTCCATTCCTCCCAAAAAATACCTGAAATACTGATTCATCTGACCACAGTACACGTTTCCACTATATGATAGTCCATCCCAGATGCCTCAGAGCCCAGAGAAGTCGACGGCGCTTCTGGACACTGTTAACATAGGGCTTACTTTTGGCACAGTACAGTTTTAACTGGCATTTGTGGATGTAACTACGTATTGTGGTACTTGACAAAGGTTTGCCAAAGTAGTCCTGAGCCCATGTGGTGATATCGCTTATAGATGAATGACAATTCTTGATGCAGTGCCGCCTGAGGGATCGGAGCTTAGGGTTGCGCCCTTGTCCTTTACGCACTGAAATTCCTCCAGATTCCTTGAATTTTTTAATTGTGTTATGCACTGTTGAATGTGAAATATCCAAATCTCTTCCTATCTTTCTTTAAGGAACATTGTTTTTAAACATTTCAATAATTTTCTCACGTATTTGTTGGCAAACTGGCGATCCTCTGCCCATCTTTGCTCCTAAAGGATTAGACCTTTCTTGGATGCTGCTTTTGTACCAAATCATAATTACAATCACCTGTTGACATCACCGGTTTCAAATCACATCATTATTTAACCATTTTACCTCATTACTAGCCCTAAATTGCTCCTGTCCCAACATTTTTTGAAATGTGTTGCAGGTCTGAATGACAGGAAAGGATGCATATTTACAAATGACATGAAGTTGACCAGACAAAACATGAAATATTTTGTGTTCCTATTATCTCCAATGAAATACAAGTCAAAGTAAATTTAGAAATCACTTCTTTTTTTTTTCGTTTTCCATACTGTCCCAACTTTTTCTGATTTGGGGTTGTAGACAATAACTGCTGAAAGTGAACCGTTTGCTTCAAGTATTTTAAAATCACAAAGAAATGCACTTTTTCCTTAGAAAAAAATATCCCACCTTAAATATTAAAAAATATTTACAGTACAAATCTTATCACTGATCTATGAGGGCACAAAAAGGAAAGCAAAAAATAAAATAAAAAGAAGAGCAAAATAATCGTCCATTAATCGTAATCGAGGTAAAATGTTCAATTAATCGAGATTTTTATTTTATGGTCAAATCGTTACAGCCCTACTTCAGAGACTAGCATGGTGCATACATATCTAATCAAAAACAGAAAAGCCCTTAACCCTCATCCTTTCTTCGGGTCATTTTGACACAAAACTACTTTTTAAAAAAAAAGTTCATCGGAGTGGTCCAAAACCCTAGGACTTTTGCACTTGAACCAGGAATGCACAAAAAAATTACTGGATTCGAGGAGTTGTGTGGTTGAAATTAAAAAAAAATAACAAATCCTTCCCTCACAGGTCAATTTGACCCCCATTGGAACGAATGGAATGCGAGGAATGCTTCAGTACACATAGAAAACCCTAAAAATGCTCAAAATTCTAACTAAAAATGCTAAAACTTTTCCACAAAAGATTTTATAATGGCTACATCTGTATCTGAATGCATACTGAAGAGAAACGGACTATTAGGACCCAGCAGAACAGCTCATTTGCTCCATATAGAGCTAAAGGCCATCTGTGGCAAGGAGTCATGAAATATCATTATATAATTTTTTTCCCCACAAGACGTCGACAAAGACACCCAATGTAAAATATTTTGAGCTGAATTAAAAGGGTTATGCATGAAATTGCGAATTATTTAAGTTGAAAGAATGTGAAGAATGTGCTTAAATTACAATTTATTTATTTATTATTTATTGATAAAATCTAGTAATTTAAATATAAATAAAATAAAAAAAATAGAATTAATCAAATTGAAATGAAATAAGTTTTTGAACAAAACAAAAAGTATAATTTTAGGGCTTAAAAACGTGCTAACATGGTACATGTCCAGAAAAACATGATGCAACATAGTACATTAACAAAAAGAAAATGGTACTACCATGGCACGTCTAAAAAAAATCAAACCAAACAAACAAAAATGGTATTACCATGGTAATTAAACAAAAAACAAAAAGCATTTTTTGTAAAAAACAGAAAGCATGGTACATGCCTAGAAAAAAAAACGACAAAAAAATGGTATTACCATGATATAAGTCCATATCTGGTACTACCATAATAAATGTCAAAAAACAAACAAACAAAGCAAAACACAAAACAAAACATGGTGCTAACATGATATTACCCTTGCAACTTTTTTGTTGTGCAATATAAAAGATTTCCTTGCTGAATTATAACCTCAATTATTTCCATATTTCCATGTTTGCATACTCTGAAATCCAAACAATGACCTCAAGCGTAGCTCCATCCTGTGTGTTTTAATGACTTCTGTCTGTCAGAGCTAAAGCACATTTTGCTATAAATAGTGACTGTTCTTGTACCAGCCGTTGCCCGCACAGGCAGTTATGACTAATCAGAGAGAGATATGTGCGCGTGTGTTACCTATCCACCTCCCAGGAGGTGTTATTATGACCGATGGAGGATGTGTGGGTCTTCCACTCGCCATCCGGCAGCTCTAATGTCTGCAGGGTGAAGTAGCGCACTGGGGAAGAGCCGTCTCCTCCCGCCGTCCAATGAAGTCGAAGCTTATGAGACTCCACCCCTTTCTGTGGCACCGTGAGTCGACGAGGGGGCTGTGGACGCTCTGTGGGACATGTGTAATGAGTCACTGATGGGCATATGCATGTGTCACAGACCCGGCTCACGGCTAATTTTGAGCTCGGGTTTAAATGCAGTAAAGCCTGAAAGGGCCACATGCTGTTTTGACGGTATGCTTTATCAGCTTTATGACTGACATTCAATTTGGACAGACTCCACGAAACATGAGCATTTCAGTGAATTACATGAGTAGTTTTTAGCCATAGTCACATTCGATTGGTCACTGTTTATGCAAATGATTCAACAACAAACAAACTGAGGTAACACTTTATTTTAAGGTGTCATTGTTACAGTGTAATTATATATGTAAGCACTGAGTAATATTAATGAACTACATGTACTTGCTATAGGGTTAGGGTACACTCTAAAAAATGCTGGGATAAAAACAACCCAAGTTGGGTTGAAAATGGACTAACCCAGCAAATGGGTTGTTTTAAGCAAACATTTAACCCATCCGCTGGGTTAAAACAACCCAATTGCTGGGTTAGTCCATTTTCAATCCAACTTGGGTTATTTTTAACCCAGCATTTTTTAGAGTGTAGGATTAGGGGTTGGTTGAGGGTAAAGGCCAATTTATACTTCTGCGTCGAGTGCACGCAGAGGGTACGGCGTACCCTACGCATAGACGCGTTGGATACGCCGTACCCTACGCCGTAGCCTGACCATAGACTGTAAAAAAATATGGACGACGCGACTCCATTGACTTCCGCTGACCAAAGTTGAAGCTTTCATAGGCCCGCTCACGGCGCTGACATCTTGGGACCGAGTCTGCGCAGTAGCGATCTCGGGACCGGAGTTGCGCAGTAGAGAACAGGAAGTAGAGGCGCGATTATCAAAAGCCCGCCCACACTCTCACAGATGCAGAATAATTAATTATGTTGGTGTGAAATAAACAGTTATGGAAGTGTAGAAATGAAAGCTAAAGCTCCAATCTCCTCACAAAAATCCAGAAAAAAGTCCGTTAGTGCCTCAGTGACAACTTCACTCAGAGAAGCCGTCAATCTCAGCTGTCAATCATGACGTCACACCCCCGTTTTTATAGCATCAAATAACTCACTAAAACTAAACTTATTTAAAAAACGAACACTTGAAATGAAATTATTGTAATAAAAACTGCCTAAAATGACAGAAACCATCTTTAGGAAACAATTATTTGAAGTGTAATTAAATAGTTTAGTGTGTCTCGCGCCCATTGAAATACATGGAGAGGCGGGGTTTAGGAGCTATACTGGGACCGGCCACCGGGGGGCGATCGAGGCGCGAAAGCTTCAATTTCTGACTGGAGCACTACAGGCTTGAGCCTGACGCGCACCTCTCCAAAAATGTAACAACGCGTCAATTCTACGCGGACCGCAAGCGCTGTGATTGGTCTGCCAGAACCCTTCCCTCAGGTCAATAAATAAATAAAAAATCTGCGATAGGAGTGTGTGTGTGTGTCCAGAAATTGGATGATAGTTCGTTACGTCTGCTATAACACACTATTTTGCAGTCCAGCGATTCTTTATGGTAGTAAATAAATACATAGATCCGCTGAATATAGTTTATTTATTTTCTCATTAAAACCAAAGATGTTAATCAGTAATTGTATATCAAGAACAGGGACACATTAGGGTATATTTCGTGAATGAAGTCTCCGCAACAACAATCGCTTGCTGAGCCACCGCTGCTGAAAACAGCGGCCACGAGCTCCGCATGGTTTCACAAATGCATTCCAGCGCCAGATCGCCTTATTTAGCTTTACTAATCAACTAGAGATGCTTAATTTGTATTAGATACAACAACTCAAGCAGCAAGAAAAGCCGCTCTCTCACTGCTGCTGATATTCCGACATGAATGCACAGATTCTACACATCAAGCTGCTTCTTCTTCGACTGTTGTCTTGATTACACCAACATGCCCGAGGACACTGCCTTCTAGCGTCTGCATGTGGAATTGCACATTGACGCAGACAACAGCGCAGAAGTATAAATGCTCACGACGGCGTCGGCTACGCGCGTAGCCTACGGCGTACACTACGGCGTACACTCGACGCAGAAGTATAAATGGGCCTTTAGTTGCATGTAATTATGCATAATTTACTTTTATTACTATAGTGAGTACATGTAACATATGTAACAAGGACACTGTAAAATAAAGTGTTACCCAAATTGATAACAACTCAACTATGATAAAAAATATTATATGAAATAATAATCAGAAATGGAACAGTTTATTGAACCTTTTTAGACAAAATATATTAAATAAATCTTTAAAAATGTTATGTTATATATGTATATGATTGTGTATATTTTGTTGCGTATCATATTAGATACATCAGGTTTTTCTGGCTCATATAGTTTGATATATACGAGAACTTGGAGCTCATATTTAAAGAAAAAAAAAAGAGTTTTTTACAGAGGCACAAACTGAGCAGTTGCTGATATGTATATGGCGAAAAAGTATATGAAATTCTGATAGCTTGTAATGTACATTGATGGTATCTTTATAACGGTATAGCTTACATACTGTAAAATGGATATAAATATCAGTTGTCACTCTATATCTCCCAATCAAACATCTTAATAAGATGATATCTAAATGCTTAGTTTTATAGCTCTTTAGTTTTTATTGTGGGGGATAACAGAGAAATGTCCAAACAATGTTCCTCTAAAGCCTGATGTATCATACTTACACTTCAACATGATTTTCCTAAAAAATGATGTATGGATAATCAAGTACACCTCAGTTGCTTCAGTTAAATGTTGAAATATTACCAATAATAAAAAGTTTCTTACATTTACTCATACTATGGCCTTTCCTTGCTAAAAAATTATACTGTAAACTTTCAGTCGATGACAGAATGTTCTAGGAAGGTAGTAGATTGTGTGTACAACAGGTTTTTCAACAGTTTTGATCATGATCAAGCTTAGAAATTTGCATATGAAATATCTTGGACCAGAAATGCACCGCCTACAGGAATAGCAGCTGGAGGACCTGGTTTCGACTTGTTAGAGCATCCTTAATTCGATGTGACCTTCAAAAGTACCTCTTTTTTCTGTGGTTACGACGATGGCCTCCTCCGGCAGTCCCCAGCCCTGTTGAGTGCGCGCTGTGATTTGGAACACGTACGCCGACTCTGGGATCAGTCCCGTCACTGTGAACTGACGTGCGTTTGACCCCACCTCAACCATGGTGAACTTGTTGGGGTCGTTGACATCCAGACGGTAAGAAATCTGATAACCTGCAGTAAGAAAGCCAAAATTGGGTAAAAATTACTGGCGTGCATAATATACAATCTTGATATATAATATGATAATATAAGTATCTTAGAGGAAATGAGTGTAGTGCTGTGGACTAAACATCAAATGTGACATCTTTTTATATTTATATTATATTAGTGACAATAACTAATAAATGAATAATCAATATAATACAAATTATTGATATATATATATATATATATATATATATATATATATATATATATATATATATATATATATATATATATATATATATATATATATATATATATATAGTATATTAATTATAATATAGTTGATTTTAGTAAAATATCATTTATTTATAATAATTATTACTAATTATACAAATTAATATTAGTAAATTATAATTAATATTAATAGTTATATTTTAATATTTAATTAACACATTCATAATCTTTTTTAATTAATATATTATTATGAATTATTTCAATATAATAATAATATTTGTATTATACATTTTATCATCATCATTATATATTATATATTAATCACACATATTGTTAATATTAGTAAAATACCATACTATAATTACTACTATTAATTACTATTATTATTCATACTAATTACAATTATTATTACAACTAATACATATAAATATTAGCAAATTATAAATAATAATCTATTAACAATTTATTAACATGTTAATAATATTAATAATATTTACAATTAATATATTATTATGAATTAAATTATCTGAAGTAAATATCTCTCAATATAATAATAATAATAATAATAATATTTTTATTATACATTTTATTAGCATCATTATATATTAATTATACATATTGTTAATATTAGTAAAATACCATACCATACTATAATTACTACTATTAATTACCATTATTATTAATACTAATTACAATTATTATTACTAATACATATAAATATTAGCAAATTATAAATAGTAATCTATTAACAATTTATTAACATGCTAATAATATTAATAATATTTACAATTGATATATTACTCTTAGTAATTAAAAATGTTACACATTTTAGTAAATATTAATTATATAACAACAACAACTCAACTTAATTCATTCATTCATTCATTAACAATTTAATAATTTTTTTAATTAATATATCAACACTATCACATTATTATTATTATTATACAAATATGCAGACATGCAAATAAGAATTAGGGTAAGACTTTTAAATATGTTTTTGGTAACACTTTACAATAAGGTTTCATTTATTAACATTAGTTAATGTATTAACTAACATGAACTAACCATGAGTAATACATGTATTACTGTATTTGTTAATCTTTGTTAACGTTAGTTAATAAAAATACAGCTGTTAGTTCATGTTAGTTCACAGTGCATTAACTAATGTTACCAAATACAACTTTTGATTTTAATAATGCATTAGTAAATGTTGAAATTAACATTAACAAAGATTAATAAATGCTGTAGAAGTGCAGTTCATTATTAGTTCATGTCAACTAATGTAGTTAACTAATGAAACTTGATTGTAAAGTGTTACCATGTTTTGTTTTGATTTTTTACTATAAAGCTATCGTAGGGCTTCAGAAGACTTTGAATATGACTCACAAATTAAATTGACTATTTTTATGGTGCTTTATGGTGTTGCTTGTGAAAAGAACAGCGTCGACATCCTGGCATAGCCATATCATACAAACCATACAGCACATTTCAAAACAGCTTAGAACAATTCATCCGATGTGTATCATTACAACGGTCTAAACATATGAGGCGTCACATTTCAGCTAAATACGAAAGGTCATTATGCAAGTTTGCAACAGCAGACTTCCTTCATAAGAGTTAATAATCCTCTTCTAACTGCAGATATGGCTCATTTCATTTTAATGCAGATGCTAAGACCAAAGTGTCCCGTGAAGGATTTCCAAAGAACATGTCTTAACCTGGAAGCGTTTATTACAGTTGTTTTTGACACGAGGTGGTGGAGAGATTGAGAGAGTTAAGTGCCTTGTAAATGAGGGAATCCACAGAACGGCCGAGAGAGAGGTTTTTATCTCTGTCATATGGGACGCTCTGTGTTAGCGTGCTCCGTTTGGAGGATTAGCACGGCGCTACAGAGCTGAGGATGGTTTTAATTCAATGCTTTTTTCCCCTTTGCCTTGTCTTCTCAGATTCTTATTCGCCCTTTCTTTTCGTTTCCCTCTTCCCCTCTCCGCTCGCTAAGATCCTCCTTTATTAAGAGGCCATCGCCAACCCAACCCAAAAAGCCCAGAGGGGCCTATGCAAAATCCTCTGCTTTTCCCGTTTGTTCCTGAGCTCTCTCTTTTGATGGTTTTTCTTTTCTTTTTTCCTTTTTTTTGCATTACGCTAGAGGCAGAAATCAACTTGAACACTTTTTTCTTCTTTTCTTCGCTGTTTGAGAGTAGCTTTTGCCCTGCAAATGGAGAGAAGGAGGCAAGAGGACAAAACACGGGCAACAATCAACTGTTCAGGCTTTGTATTTTCCCTCATCTATCATGGTAGAGCTGTGACCCATGCCAGGTGGTTCGGTACTCATTTTTTAATGTCTGGGTTGCCGTGGTGAGAGCAGTAAGCCGTGTAATTGGTCAGATTGTTGCCCTCTCGGTCAGGCACATTTTTTTTGTGCGCCCTGTTACCACAGCAATCACTGATCCCTAACCACAGGACACATTACAGCGGACACTCAACACTATGAGAGAAGGAGAGCAGGAAAGGAGAGACCATTACAAAAAGAACTATGGTTCTACCATGTTTTTGGGACACGTTCATGGTGGTAATACCAGTCATATTCTAGTACCTTAAGGCCCCATTTAAATATCATGGTACATGAATGTGGTAATAAAAAAGTACTGTGGGATATACGTTTCATATTAGGAAGTTGTTTGTTTTCCATATATCCAGGCTGCATTTATTTGATAAAAACTACAGTAAAAACAGTAATCTTGTGAAATATTACAATTTTAAATAACTGTTTTTCATTTATATATATATATATATATATATATATATATATATATATATATATATATATATATATATATATACAATTTTATTTATTTCTTCGATTGCAAATATGAATTTTCAGCAGCCATTATTTCAGTCTTTTAGTGTCACATGATCCCTCTGAAATCATTCTAATATTTGCCAAATGTACAGTAGCTATGTTTTCATCTCAGTTACAGATACAACTCTTTTTATTGTAAATGTAGGCCAATCTGTTGTCAAGCTAATTAAGATCCACATTGTTTGAAAAATGATAAATATGGCTGTGATTTCAGAAAAAAATATTGGTCACACTTTAGGATCCAATTCTTTCTATTAACTACAAATTTTGCCTCAATAAACTCCTAATTACTGCTCAGTAAGGTAGTTTTTAAGTTTAGGTATTGGTTTGGATCAAGGGATGTAGACTATGGTCATGCAGAATAAGTAATATGTGCTTTATAAACAGCCAATATCCTAGTAATATGCATGCCAATAAGTAACTAGTTAAAAGTGGGAATTGGACACTATACTAAAGTGTTACCAAAATATCCAAATTAAATATTTACAATGATACTGCCTTTTAAATGTCTTCAATGTATCTACCTTTGGTACCTTTTAGTACACTAATAAAGATGAGCTTGACTGTAAAAAGTAGCTTCCCCCAACCCAACCTACATGAGTCTCTGAAAGAGGACAGTGATAAGATGAAAGCAGGTATGTCACGCTGCCAATATCTCATTAATACATGAAGAGCTGCGTACACAGCTACTGCTTAAACTATATCTGTTTTTACAAAAGCAACAAAGAGATTAAAGGTATGCAATTTTTTTCAAATGTTAAAATACTTTCTCCTATCCCAGCTTAAAGGATTAGTTCATAATTTACTCATCCTCATATCACTCCAAACAGTTTCTTTCTGGGGTACGTGAAACATTTTTGAATAATGTACCGCTCGCTTTTTCCATGCAATTACAATGTATAGGAAGCTTTTAAGGTGCAAAAAGGATTCACACGCACCATAAAAGTATCATAAAAGCAGCACACAAGACTGTGTTCCACTGAAGTTTTACAGGAGTAAATAGTGACCGAATATTAAGTGAACTAATAATTTAATGTGGCAAGCTGACTATAAGTAAGTCATTCTTACATTGATTTCCTCAAATGTTTGAACATCCAGACCAACTGTAGGACCTTTGAGCAAATCAGACTGTGATGACTTTATCAAAACAAAGCAAGAAGCAGAATGATATTTTAATGACTCATTGTTTATGCCATTTTGAGTAACTACTGAATAGTTTATAGGAGGTATGCAAAGTTTGGCATGTGCGTGAATGTGAATTCAATTTGCAAATGTTGATATTAATCAAGTCTGAGTAAAACGTATAATTTTCCCATTAAAGAAATCATGATTAAATTATACTCTGCAAGGGTGGGAAAATTAGGAACCATGTGACCTAGAAGACGACGTGTTGATTAATGTGAATGGAGGGCAACATAGTTATGCCCTGAACTAAACACAATGTCTAATTGGTCAGAATCCCTTTTAAGGGTTGGTTTAAAAACTCATGACACAAACAAATTGCTGCTCTGTTCTAATCTAGTCTAAGATGAAGAAACAAGTTTTCTAGTCTTATGTTGTGTGTCCACCAAAGCGTTTTTTCACACAGCTGGCTGGCTTATTCAATTGTTTTCAATGGGAGTGTCGAATTTTTAGAACGCCATGAGCGTAACGAGGTATTTCACGCTCAAGTGCTGAGCGTTCAGTGTTTTTTACTGGTCGCCGAGAGTTGAAGAATGTTCAACTTTGAGTAAAACGCAGCGCTCATCACTGTCACTTTTCACCCAGCCGTCCAATCACAGTGGAGGAGGGCCTGGACAAATACAACACAGACCACATTCTGCTTGTACTGTACAACGTCAACAGATGACAACAAGCAGTATAATAATGGAACAAAATAATTTAAAACAAGAGCCAGAGCAAACACTTTACACTGTATCAGCATTTTTGTATAGAATCAATACAGAAACAATCTATATGTGAAATGAGATACTAGTAACTTCCGCAGATATTCCGTATCATAACAAGCAAAGAGTCTCAACTGAAAAAAACGCTGCGCTGCCAAAACGCTCTCAAGCGCCCACAGTGAGACGTTTTCAGCAGAGCGCCTAGCGTTTTCAGCTGGATAAAAACGCTTTGGTGGACACGCGTCCTTAGGGCCCTATTATTTTAACAATCTGAGCGCATGGTCTGAAGCGCATGGCGCAGGTGCACTTAGAGCGTTTCCGAATCCACTTTTGCTAGTTTAACGACGGAAAAAGTGGTCGGCGCACCCAGCGCATGGTCCAAAAGGGTTGTACCTAGTCTCTTAATGAGTCATGAGTGTGTTTTGGGCGTAACATGCAATAAACCAGTCAGAGTCTCATCTCCCATTCCCTTTAAAAGCCAGTTGCTTGCACCATGCCGGATTCACTATTTATAGTTGTGGTCAGAATTATTAGCAGCCCTGGTAAATATGATCAAAGATGGCTGTTAAAATAAATCTGCATCCTTTTTATCTTTTATGAAATACTTTTAGCAACCTCGAGATAACAGCTCTGAGTCTTCTCCTATAATGCCTGATGAGTTTGGAGAACACCTGACAAGAAATCAGAAACCATTCCTCCATAAGGAGTCCCTCCAGATCCTTCAGATGTTGGCGCTTCTCCTCTTCAGTTCACTCTACTCATTTTCTAAATAGGTTCATGTCAGGGAACTTGGACGGCCATGGCAGAAGCTTCTTTTTGTGCTCAGTGACACATTTTTGTGTTGATGTTTGTTTGATGGACGATCCAACCACGGCCCATTATAAGATTTCTAGCAGAGGCCGTCAGGTTTCGATTTTTATTTGTTGGTATTTGCTAGAAACCATGATGCCATGTATCTGAACAAGATGTCCAGGACCTCCAGAAAAAAATAGGCCCACAACATTAAAGAACCAGCTGTATTTTTAACCGTGGACATGAGGTACTTTTTACCCCAGTTTGCATCAAACCCATCTGGTGGGTTTGCTGCCAAAAAGCTATTTTTATAGTTTAATTTATAGAAAGGTCCTTTTTTTTTTTTTGAATGATAGATCAAAATGATAAACAACGCAGATTTATTTTTATAGCCATCTTTGATCATATTTACATGGGTTGCCAATCATTCTGAACACAATTGTTCATGGCGGAATTTGCGAGCGGAAAAACTGAACTCTTCTCCAGAGAGGAATCCTTTTATTTTTAATATTTAAAAATGTTTGTGTGCTGCTGCGCGTCCCTGTGTGTGTAATAAGCAGAGTACACGCGCGCTTTGCACCAGCCAATAGGCGCACATTACTAACGTGTCCTTTAAATAACACAAAAAATACAGAAAAAAAATGTATGCAACTGAAAATGACCAACAAAAACCTGGTCTAAAGTCAATGGCGCAGTCATTTTCAGTTGCCTCAAAATAGCAATGTGCCTGAACACACCTCGTTCCCATTCAGTCGGTCACGTTCGACGTACGTCGGACGTACCGACGAATTGGGATCACTTCAGGGAGCCCCTATCAGCTTCGAGATATAGAGAACAGGCCAATGGGCCATTGGCGTGCGAGATTTGCATCTCGCGCTCCGCCCCGCGCCGCGGGTATAAACAGGAAGCGAGAGCGAATGCACGCTGTCATTCACTTCGGAGCCGAACGGCGTTGATGAAGCATTACATTACATTTACATTTATGCATTTGGCAGACGCTTTTATCCAAAGCGACTTACATTGCATTCAAAGTACACATTTTACATTTTGTCAATTCTTGCTTTCCCTGGGAATCGAACCCATGACCTTGGCGTTGCTAGTGCCATGCTCTACTGTTTGAGCTATAGGAAAGCTGCTCAAACAGTAGCAAGACTGCTTTTCTAAAAGAGAGCCTATCTGCAAGAGAGATGCTCCAGAGAACGAAAAGGACGCTCTGTGTTGGCGAAAAGGCACAATCAGCGCGACCGCATGTTCACCGCTGCATCAGCATAACAAACTGCTGTTCTCACAGCAACTGTCGGTTTGGTGAGGGCGTTTGTTTCAGTGAGTGCACCACAGGACTGCACTTACCACCTGTGTGTTGCTGCGGTCTTCCCCTGCGTGCTTCAGCACTGTTTAAAGAGCGTTTCCTCACAAAAGAGCAACACGGGTGTGACACTGCGTCTTTTTCAAGACGTCATTCCACTCGTGCGTTTCTGGATGCGGTTGTTTCCTGTCCAGACGGCCACGATCCCTCTCGCATAAACATGTTGAGACTGTGTCGTGGGTGATCCATGTTCTCTCAGGGATGACGCGCTGGTCATCTCACCTTCCGCGTGAGGGTTTGAGTGTTCAGCGCGCCGTGTGCCGTCTGGCTGCCGGGTGACAGCGCGGGTTGCCACGGCAACTCTGCACGCGTCACTCGGCGCCTCCGATGCGTGGTCGAGACTATGATGCCTCAAACGGGGTTGAGTCCCTTCGCTTATACCCCGATCTAGTCTCTTTTCTGGTGCACCAGAGGGGGGACTATTTTGGCTGATAAGCCTGGGTGGCCTGAGGATTACAGTGAGGCTTCCCCGCCGCGTACATCTCTGTGGGCCCCTCACTCCTCTATCGCATCGCAAGCATGTTGAGACTGTGTTCGTGGGTGGTCTATGCTCTCTCATGAGAGCATAGCCACGTCGGCGCGCTGTTCGTCTTGCCTTTTTCATAAGGGCTTGAGTGTTCAGCGCGCCGTGTGCCGTCTCATGGCCACGCCCACTGTCTCATGGCCACGCCCACTGTCTCACGTGTCTGCTGGTAGCTTACAGATGGGATTGCTGGTCCTTGAAAGGGGACCTAGCGTTTCATTTGGGGCTCTAGCAGAGGACAGATGTCAATCGCTGCATCGGAGAGAGGGCTGTTATGTGTTGAAAATGAAGATGATGCTGAGATTCCCACCGTAATAGTGGGCGCTCGTGCTGAATCAGATTCATACTTGACAGCCATGCTTTCCCGGATGGCTGAGGCATAGTGCAACGCGTAAATCGCCTTGCCTGCCCCTTGCCTTTTTTCCGATGTGCATTGGAAGGCTTTGGCATTGTGGAACTATTGGTGCCAAAATATGGAACACCAATAGGGCCATAATCTGTATAAAGTTTTCCTCTCTCTCACTACCCTCATCGGTGGGGTGGCAGTGCCACTGGCAGGCCACCTCCGCCCTGCTTAGTGCACGAGGGTAGTTCTGAGCCGAGGTTGAGCTGGGCACAGCGCTGGCCCTTGGCTAGACGATGTCCACCCTGGTCCAGAAACACAATTGACCCGGATTTGGTCTGGAACTGTTCTTCCCCGGAGGAGGGCCGGGTGGAAAACCATTAGTAATTCTGTTCCGCCACTGATGTTAAAAACAGCCAGTGGTACCCAAAAAAAAAAAAGAGCAGTTCCAATACCTCTGGGTCTCGGGAGTTCAGGAATGGCAGCGTGTGACGCTACAGAGCCTCGCCGCTTTCATTCCCCTCCCCACAAGAGGGCAAGAATGGCAGTGTGTGACGCTACAAAGCCTCGCCACTCTCATTCCCCTCTTCTCAGCGGTGCGTGGACAACAGTGCGCGACGCTATGCCTCGCCACTCTTGTTCCCCGCTGAGGAAGGAGGTGAGGCAGACCGTGCGCAACGCCACAAAGCCTTGCCACGCTCAGCCCCTCCTTCATTTGGGAGCGCGCTTGGCGGTGGTCGACGCTCCCATGCCTCGCCACCCTCAGACGCCTCTCCCTTCGCCAGCAGGGGGCGCCGGCTGTGGGAACGCACTCAAGCGGCCTCCCCACACTCGCACGCCCCCTCCGCGGACGCAGGTAAGTGTTGCACAGCACACTCAGATCCCACTTCGGGCCGCTCCATGCCGTCCGAGTCGGATCCCTGCATTCCGCGTCGCTGCCCTGCTGCGGGTACGTCTGTGGTTAATCCCCTTGCTCTGTGTCTGGAAGCCTGGCTAGAGCTTCCCAGCCCGTCTCGGGGCCGTACCATCAGACTCGGCTATGCGATTCAGTTCGCCAGGCGTCCCCCTAAGTTTGGGGGCGTTCACTTCCCAGTAGCGAAGGAGAACGCCCCCATGCTCCGGGCGGAGATCGCAGTCCTACTGGCGAAGGACGCGATGGAACCGGTCCCTCCAGCCGATATGAGGTCCGGGTTCTACGGCCCGTACTTCATTGTACCCAAGAAAGGCGGCGGGTTATGGCCGGTCTTGGACCTGCGATTCTTGAACCGGTCCCTTCACAGGCTGCCGTTCAGAATGCTAACGCAGAAGCACATCTTCAAGTGCGTCCGTCCCCAAGATTGGTTTGCAGCGATCGACCTGAAGGACGCGTACTTCCATTCTCGTTTCCCCTCGACCGGCCCTTTCTGCGCTTCGCGTTCGAGGGACGGGCATGTCAGTACCGCGTCTTGCCCTTCGGCCTGTCCCTGTCACCCGCGTCTTTACGAAGGTTGCGGAGGTGGCCATTGCCCCCATGAGAGAGCATGGTGTTCGCATTTTCAACTACCTCGACGACTGGCTGATCCTTGCCCAGTCGTGAGAGCAGTTGTGCGAACACAGGGACAAGGTGCTCAGTCACCTCAGCCAGTTGGGACTTCGGGTCAACTGGGAGAAGAGCAAACTCTGTCCCACACAGAGGATCTCTTTTCCCGGTATGGAGATAGACTCGGTCGCCAAGACAGCGCGCCTCACCGAGGAGCGCGTCCAGTCAGTGTTGAACTGCTTGAATTCGTTCAAAGGCAGGACAGCGGTACCACTGAAACATTTTCAGAGGCTCCTGGGGCATATGGCATCCGCAGCCGCAGTAACGCCGCTCGGATTGCTTCATATGAGACAGCTTCAACGCTGGCTACACGATCGAGTCCTGAGATGGGCGTGGCACAGCGGTTCCCTCCGTGTCCAAGTGACTCCGAGGTGCCGCCAAACCTTCGGCCCATGGTCGGACCCTTTGTTTCTACGGGCGGGAGTTCCCCTAGAACAAGTGTCCAGGCACTCCGTTGTCTCCACGGATGCCTCATCCACGGGTTGGGGTGCCACGTACAACGGGCTTGCAGTTTCGGGTCTGTGGACGGGGCCTCAACTGCAATGGCATATCAATTGCCTCGAGTTGTTAGCAGTTCGTCTTGCAATCAGCCGCTTCAAAGTTCTGCTCAGAGGCAAGCACATTCTGGTCCGTACGGACAACACTGCGACCGTTGCGTACGTCAAAAAACAGGGTGGTCTACGCTCTCGTCGCATATCACAACTCGCCCGCCATCTCCCCTTATGGAGTCAGAAGCATCTGAGGTCGCTTCGTGCCATTCACATTCCGGGCCTGCTCAATCGTGCAGCCGACGAGCTGTCACGTCAGCCGGTGCTTCCGGGAGAATAGTGACTACATCCCCAGGCGGTCCAGCTAATCTGGAGTCGTTTCGGGGCCGCACAGGTAGACCAGTTTCCCTCCCCAGAGACGACCCACTGTCAGTGGTTTTATTCCTTGACCGAGGGAACCCTCGGTCGGATGCCCTGGCCCACAGCTGGCCCCGGGAAGAACGCAAGTATGCGTTTCCCCCAGTGAGCCTTCTTGCGCAGACACTGTGCAAAGTCAGGGAGGACAAGGAGCAAGTCCTGTTGGTCGCTCTATATTGGCCCAACCGGACTTGGTTCCCGGAACTAGTGCTCCTTGCGACAGCACCTCCCTGGCCCATTCCTCTGAGGAAGGACCTCCTGACTCAGAGACGGGGCACCCTATGGCACCTGCGTCCAGACCTCTGGAAATTCCATGTCTGGTCCCTGGACGGGACGCAGAGGTTCTAGGTGACCTACCGCAAGCGGTAGTTGACACCATCACTTCCGCTAGAGCCCCCCTACGAGGCGCCTCTATGCGTTGAAGTGGAACCTGTTCGTCGATTGGTGCTCTTCTCGCCGAGAAGACCCCCGAAGATGTTCGATCGGATCTGTGCTTGCCTTTCTACAAGATGGGTTGGAGCGAAGGCTGTCTCCCTCCACCCTCAAAGTCTATGTTGCCGCTATCGCCGCTAATCATGAGCTAGTAGATGGAAAATCTCTAGGTAAGCACGATCTGGTCGACAGGTTCCTTAGGGGGGCGAGGAGGTAAAATCCGCCTCGTCCTCCCTCCATACCCTCTTGGGACTTAACTCTGGTGCTAACTGCACTACAGAGAGAACCCTTTGAGCCTCTGCAGTCAGCTGAGTTGAAAATTCTGTCGTTAAAGACAATACTCCTGACTGCGTTGGCCTCCATCAAGAGGGTAGGGGACCTGCAGGCATTTTCGTTTGACGAATCGTGCCTGGAATTCGGGCCCGGTAACTCTCATGTGATCATGAGACCCCGGCCTGGATATGTGCCCAAGGTTCCCACTACTCCCTTCCGGGACCAAGTGGTGAGCCTGCAAGCGCTGCCTTCGGAGGAGGCAGACCCAGCCCTAGCTTTTCTCTGTCCCGTCCGTGCTCTCCGGACTTACGTGGATAGAACGCAAAGCTTCAGGACCTCAGAGCAGCTCTTCGTCTGTTACGGAGGACAGCAGAAGGGAAAGGCTGTCTCCAAGCAGAGGATGGCCCACTGGATAGTGGATGCCATCGTCTTGGCTTATCAGTCCCAAGACGTGCCCTGCCCGCTCGGGTTAAGAGCCCACTCCACTAGGGGTGTTGCCTCTTCCTGGGCGCTGGCTCGTGGCGCCTCGCTGACAGATATTTGTAGAGCTGCGGGCTGGGCGACACCTAACACGTTCGCTAGATTCTATAGCCTCCGTGTAGAGCCGGTTTCTTCCTGTGTGCTCACTTCCCATAGTCAGTAACACCGAAGTGCCCGTTCTAGTGTCGGCTTGCTGCGCCATTCCCTCCCCTATGGTAGACGGATGCGTGCGCTTATTCTGCTCCAGTCGAGTTCCCCGGATCGGCGAACCCTGTTGAGTCCTCCGCAACCCGCGGCAGTCGGACGTGGCGGAGCGTTCAACGCCAGGTCTAACACTCGTATGCATTGGTGGAACTTGTGTTAGGCTGGGTTCCATATGTAGTGACCCCCACGGCGGTCCCATGTGTGTATTCTTCCACGGTACGGCTCCCTACGGCAAGCCTGTGTCTTTCCCTCGGCAGAGTGTCCTCTGCCGTCCCAGGTACGTGTTGTCCCCCTCCACGAATTGGCCGGGGCCACCCCTGGGACTTCCGTATGTTGTGCTGCCCACGGCCAGCCCATACGTGTATTCTCCACATGTTAACTCCCTCTGGGCATGATGTGGCTTCCGCAGCTGCCTTCACAGGCACGCTTCCCAGCGTTATCCGATACAGTCAGCTGAATGGGTCTTGCGGAACAGCAGCTTGGACTCTCCCTGCGTGAACTTTCCCGCCCGCATCAGATCGGGGTCTGAGGGGCTCATCGCTGGGCGCTGGAAGTGGTAGTAACTGTGGCGTTTTCCATAGGGGATCCCAATTCGTCGGTACGTCCGACGTACGTCGAACGTGACCGACTGAATGGGAACGTCTCGGTTACGTATGGTAACCCTCGTTCCCTGAAGGAGGGAACGGAGACGTACGTCCCGTCGCCACAGTTGCTGTACCATCACTGCAGGTTGAGCCACTAAGTTCGGTTCCTCAGTGAAAAACAGCGTGCATTCGCTCTCGCTTCCTGTTTATACCCACGGCGCGGGGCGGAGCGCGAGATGCAAATCTCGCACGCCAATGGCCCATTGGCCTGTTCTCTATATCTCGAAGCTGATAGGGGCTCCCTGAAGTGATCCCAATTCGTCGGTACGTCCGACGTACGTCTCCGTTCCCTCCTTCAGGGAACGAGGGTTACCATACGTAACCGAGACGTTTTCAGACCAGCACGCCCATGGGTGAACAGATGGGCGCGAGTGCATTTGCTATTTAAACAACGTGGTGCTGGATGTGAAAATGATAACTGCATTGAGTTGAAACTAGCAAAAAACACATTCCACCGGGTGTATGATAGGGCCCTTAGTCTCCTTTTTCTTTTCTTTTTTTGATTTGGTTTCTTTTCAAAGTTTTGATTTAGCTTTCTTTTCAAAGTTAGGTTGACCCTTGTCTCAAACTTCAACCTGTCTACGTCACTTTGCATTTCATCCTCAGCCAACGCACCATCATGATTGGCTTCCCTAGACGTCACCAGACGTTACCAGACCACCTGCAAACCAGCGAACCTTGGAAATTCCTTAAAGAGAACAACGACAGATAAGGGAATCCCCATTCACAGACACAACCCAAGAAACGCAAGAATTGGTGCATTAAAGGGATTGCTATGATACGGAATATCCGTGGAAGTGTTATCTCATTTCACAGAGAGTTTGTTTCTGTATTGTTTCTATATAAAAATGTTTCTACAATGTGAAGTATTTGCTCTGGCTCTTGCTTAAATTATTTTGTTCCCTTATTATGCTTGTTGTTGTCATCTGTTGACATTTTACAAACAGAATGTGGCGGTTGGTCGGTGTTGTATTTGTTCTGCCCCTCCTCCACTGTGTTTGGACGGCTGGGTAAAAAAGCGACAGTGATGAACGCTGTGTTTTACCCAAAGTTGAACATTCTTTGAATCTTGGTGATTGATAAAGCAAGCAGTAAAAGACGCTCAGCGCCTCATCACGTTTCAAGAAGACGGCGCTCCCATTGTAAATAATTTGAATAATACGCTAACTAGCCTCAACTAACGCAACCTTATTGTAAGTGTTACCAAGTTATGGAATTTCATTCTTTCATTCTGTTAAAATTCTTTCCTTGCTTTCTTTCTTTCTGCAACTCGTGTGTGTATATTTATGTGTTAGATTAGTTTCTGTGAATTATAACAGCTCTTGTAAAGTCTTGTTTGTATTTAAAGAGATTTATCTTGTGTTTTTTCCTTACAAGTTAATGTCTTAAACTGCTGATCCTGTTACTGGGCAAATAAATTAATATCCGTTGATAGTTACAGCTAATCAATTGATTGCTGGTCTATTCATCTGATCTGCTGTAAAACAGTGATTCACAGCAACACTGGCTTAACCAATGGCACAAGTTTGATGTGGGATGCGGGTGCCTGTTTATCCAAATAATGGCAGATGGGGCGGTGTCTTTAAGTCCATAAATCAATGCAAAGATGAAACCGAGAAAAAAATATGAGAGCAATGAGAGAGACAGAGAGCCTGACAGAGAACAAGAGAAAGAGAGTGATGAATAAATGAGAATGATAATGTGTGAGAGAGATACAGACAAAGAGAGAGGGAAAGAGATATTAAATGCCAGAGAAAAAGAGACACCAGAGAGACCTCATTCCACCAATCAATATTCGCCAACAGGCTTTCAATACATTATTACTGAAACTCATTTAGGAGCTATAATAAAAGTTACACTGCAATAAAACAACAGCAACATAAACAGATTATGATGTATGACTCGTTTAACATACAATATACACTGCAAAAAAAAACAATCATTTATTTTTGTATTGTTTTCCAATAAAATATCTAAACATCCTTAACTTGGGGGGCATAATAATACATTCACGCATAAATTAAGAATCACAATTTGTTTTTGGTTTAAAACAGAGATCACGATTCTGAACAGACAACTAAACAAAATAACAAGAGGTTCTGACAAAATGTTAATTATTGCAGACTATTTAAAATGTTTAATTAATATGAATAAATTATTTAAAAATTTCGGTTTGAATAAATGATTAAATGACTTAAGTACTTCATTTCATTACTGGATTAATCAGCGTTTTTTTGAACAAATCTGTTTTAACAGTCATTTGTCGCCACCTACTGGCATAGGTACTCGATTCAATCGTTATTCGCAATGTTACTTTGTGTTTTTATTGCGTCTTTTGACATCAGTATTCATATCCAAACTATACATTTTTATCCCAGTACTTCAGTGTTAATATGAATATGTAACAGAAATAATGATATTCTGTGTTTCCTACCTATACTGTAGGCTACATGATAACTGCTCTCTCTGGATCAGCTTCAGATTCGACACAAATTTGAAGGTTCTAGTGTGATTTTGTCAAAGGTTTAATAGACACAGGAGAATCGTTGTTATTTAGGAATAAGATTGCGTGAGTGATTGAATCGAGATTACGATATTTGAACGATTAATCGTGCAGCTCTAATATTCAAAATGTTGACTTTTTAAGGTTTTTGAAAGTCATTACAATCAACAGTGTCACATAATCCTTTAGAAATCATTCTTATATACAGTGTTGGTGATTAAGAAATATTTCTTCTTATTATTAATGTTAAAAATAGCCGTGCTGCTTATTATTTTTGTGAAAACCGTAATATATTTGTTTCTTTTATGAATTGAAAGTTGAAAAGAACAGCATTTATATATATATATATATATATATATATATATATACTAATAAATAAATATATATATAAATATATTGTTGTAACCGTTGTTCTTTGATGAACATTAATGACAGACATCATCAGTGCTGCTGTCACTTTAAGATCTACTGCCGAACATGACGCGGTCGCGGATCTCACGCACTGTCCCGCGCATCTCATTTTCTCGTTATTTAACTAATTTAAGACTCCTATTATGAGAATACTCGACAAAACTGGCATTTTGGCAACATTCTCTGTGTTGTTGTTATTGTTTGTTCAAGAGCAAAAGAGAACTCGATGTGTGCACGAGACTGGCGTGCACACGCGCGCGTGTGTGTGTGTGTGTGTGTGTGTGTCAGGGTTATGAGGGGTGTCCCTCGGCTAGCTTCCTAGGTGGTGAATCAGTATATCGAGGACATGAATGTGGCCGACTCCCAGACAATGCCCTGACTACTGAACTAGGGATCTGATTGAGACGCATCCACACAGACAGGACATTGACATACAACATGTTCTCTAGCGTCTTGTAAGCATTTACACGAATAAGAGCGTGATCATATAATGTAAAGCTGTGCAAAAATGGATATAAAAACGGTCGCTGTGTTAATTGCGTTAAATATTTTGAATGCGTTAAACTAAAAAAGACGCCCGCGTTAACGCATTAATTTGCCCAGCACTAATATATATATATATATATATATTAGTGCTGGGCAAATTCATGCGTTAACGCGGGCGTCTTTTTTATATAATAACACAAACTTTTATTTTGGATGCGATTCATTGTGATTAATCATTTGATAACCATATATATATATATATATATATATATATATATATATATATATATATATATATATATATATATATATATATATATATATATATATATATATATATATATATATATATATATATATATATATATATATATATATATATATATATATATATATATATATATATATATATATATATATATATATATATATATATATATATATATATATATATAGATGATATGCTATCATTTTTATTTTATTATTTATTATAAAATGCTTCACATAAAAAATTCATACAGGTGAGTAAATGATGAGTTCCATAAGAAGAAAAAAAAATTGTATGCAGTGCACTGATGATGATTTGATCTGTTCTTGAATCAGTTTATAGGTTTGCTACCTGAAATGCCTCCAAGGTCACTTAAATGCATCGATGCCTCATTCATACCGTACAGTCAGACGTGCAGTAATTGCGAGCGTAACTGACTGCTGTTGAGGAAAATCAACACAGAAGACCCCTTGAAAGTAATGTGTGAAAGTCACTTTATCTGCGTATCCTCACGTATGAAATATATTACAAAGATCTGGGAGGATAAAATGAGCGCTGGAACACTGACAGCTCTGCTCTGATTGAAGATCTTTGGTTTATATCGCTCAATCCTACAGGGAACGATTGATCCAATCAGCAGAGAGCTCTGTGTGCGAGTGTGTGTAGAAAAAGAGACAGAAGGCAAGAGATCATCCGAGGTAAAGAGGCTTCACATTTCTATCACTATTAAGGGATTATATGATCCATCACGGGTGGTTAAGTGTCCATAATCCAGTCATCTATAGCTGCGCATCAGTACGGCCCGTAATCTTGATAACGGCAAAACTGAGGTGGTTTAATCTCAATACACGGGTGAAATCCCAATACACAAAATCTCATAACGCACACAGATACAAACTGACTCCAATGTAATACACAGCATGTCCTTGCAATAATAACATTTCAAATGGCTCAGGACGCAATGGGAGCAAACTGACCTTTGTTAAGTTCTTAAACGTAATTTTTCCTGGAGACAAAATTACATTCTTGTAACCTTTTCAAAGATATGTGTACTTAAATAGCTTTATATAAAAACAACTGAACTGAGATATCCTCAAGGATATCCTAAATGTAATTGTTTTTTTAAATTAAAATATTATATTGAATGTATTAAAACAGCAGAAGTCCTCATTTATATAGCTAGGTGAATGTGTGTGTGGCTGGCTGTGTAACGTTTATGTTCTCTTACCCATAATGATACCGTTTGGCTCTGAGGGAGGTTGCCAGACAACCCTGACAGACGTGAGACGGACTTCTGGAAACACCAACCTGACAGGCGGACCAGGAACTGGAGAGAAGAGAGGGAGGGTGAGAGAGAGAGAGAGAGAGAGAGAGAGAGAGAGAGAGAGAGAGAGAGAGAGAGAGAGAGAGAGAATACACAGTCGAACAAGGTATTTAAAACAGATTACTGTAGTCCACACTCTGATGTCTGCAAAACATATTTCAAACACTTCAAAACCTGATTGTGCGACCAAGCTTTTATCTCGGCCATGATAAATATGACATTTTAATCTCTTCACACACACATACAAAGTCTCCCTGTAAACTTCTAATTCCTTAAATCCATAAAAATAAATATTAGTGATTCATAATCCTTCATCAAACACATTTAACTCTGCCAGTGGACACTAGGCCAACAGCGCTGGTAATCCACTAGTTCTGATGTGTGTGTGTGTGTGTGTATGTGAGTCAGTGTGTATAAAGAATAATCACATAGACATTCCAGTATCTCGTATCCCTGGACTCCCTGTACATTTCCGAATGAATGTTGCTAAATTGAGCCGATTAAGAAAAATGACAGAAAGAGGGCATTTGTCATTCCTCTGGCAAGACTCCACAGTCCACATATGAACACACTCACTCATTTCAAAAGGGAAGATGGCAGCGCTTACTTCCCTATGCTGTGGATATATGAATGCAAACATGCGAGTATATATTTCTGAGAGAAGCTTCCCGAAGGAAATTTTATTGCTCAGAAGTTGCTCTTTTATAGCTCAGTAGACTTAATGAGGTTCCCCACTTGGTTGAATCTCATGGAAACTGTCAAGTAATGCCAGTGCCATATTTCACTACAGATTCAAAAGAAGTCTATTTTTTTTTCCCATTATGCCATTAACTTCATGATAACTATGAGATATTTTTCAAATCATGGAAGGAAATGTGCTCTCTCCTTACTGCAATGTGAAAAATTATAATTTAGTAATAATTTCACAGCACATTTAAAAAAAATCAATTATAGTAATATTTATTGTAGTAAATATACAAAATAATAATATTTAATCCACAAAATTTATAATTTTTATTATACTTAATATTTAATATTTAATTATAAATAAATTAATGATAAATAATTACAAAATAGTATTCATGTAAATAAAATAATTATGAATGCAATAATTTTAATAATAATAGTAGTTGAATATGGAATAATGTAAGTTATTACTTTTTTAATAAAAAACGAGCCATTGTTTTACTGTATTAAGGACATTTTTATAATTACAGACCTGAGAAGGCTTTTAAGCGTATGTTTATGTGACACCGTTTTCAACTGAAAATGTAAAACTTGTGTGTTTTGGCCATTTATTTACACGACAACAGCGTTTTGGGGGCCTGAAAACGCAAGCATTTGAAAACGGGTTTTTAAAAGTGCAAGGTTTTGAAAACTATGCCTTTACCGTCTCCAAAAACGCAACAAAAACGCAAATCCGTGAAAACGGTGACGCCATTGGCATGCGTACTACGTGTTCGTGGGGTGTTTCTTGACAAAGCGACATCTCCAACTACTGGCCTGGCATGCATAATTCAGCCTTTTAGTCATTTTCATACATCAATGTCGTGTAAACATACTCTAAATGGGCCATAAAACCAATTTGCTCATACTTTTATTTGCCGACTTTGTCAATTGCAAGCACAATTTGAGTCTCTAATGAGAAACAGGGAGATGGACGTGAGAATACTGTGGTGTTTTTCTCAGAAAAATATCTGAAATGCAACCACCATTTAATGTCATTGCTGTCTGGGAACAAATTGAGATCTCATTAGCGATTTTTCTTTTCTACGGGTGAGTGAGAGTTGGTTCAGACAGGTGACTCAAGCGATACAGTGATGCAGGAGGAGGTTTCATGCAGTGGGGGCACCAGGAGGCCAGGCGAGTGTGTGAGCGAATATGCATGTGTGTTTGCCTGTGTCTAGAGCCACGTGGGAGGTAATGCCAGTCTGAATGTCGGGCACAGCTGGAAACCACCAGAGCATGAAGCAAGACATAACTTAGAGCTACCATTATGAATGTGTGTGCGTGTGTACTGGTGTGTGAGTGTGTGAAGGAACATCTGCTAAATGGGTAGCTTTCACTCAAAGTCTAATTTTGACCCAATGTGTGTGCGAAAATTTATTTTTGCTTTTATTATGCGTGCACGATTTGTCATAACCAGTGGGAACATCTGAAGAAACAGATGATGCATGTTGCTCAGTGGGCGATGCATTGATTTTATTGGTTGCTTACCATCATCTTTGGTTCTCTCAACTGTGGGGGGGAGGCTTGGTGGTCCATCTCCGACACGTGTAAATGCGAGCACCTGGATTTCATACAGGATGAACTTGCCAAGGTTCCTTAAAAGAAGCAAGTGAGTCTGGTTCCCGTTCACCAGCTGGACCTGGCGAGCCCGCTCAGAATCTTTTTCTCTGTATAATACCTAGAGATAAAATGGAATATAGGTCACATAGAAACATGTTGGAACATCCTAAAATCAACAACAACCGTACAAGTGTGTAGTAGTGCTTGCTAATTGCTAATTACTATGACTCGTACTTAAGGTTAGGGATTTGAACAAACCCCTGGTGGAGGATAAAATAGACCAGAATATCATAAAGAGGCAGATATGACCTTGGGTCAGTGGATAACCACACAGCAACCGTCCAAAAAACCTTAGCATCGCGGCTCAACTTTTGCATGCCTAAACATCACCGTTTCTTCAGATATCAGTTCCAGTTTTTTTCCGAACTTGGGTCCTGACTTCAGAAGAGATCAATAATTAATTGTGTTATTTCATTTCCCCCAACTTTTTACAGTCTAAGCATTTTATCAATTGGCTTCTTCCGACAGTGTGTAAAAGGAAAAACTGTTTCAGCAATTTCATGATCTTGCATCATGTCACTCGACACAGCCTAAGCAGAAATTTGAGATAGCCTTATACAAGCAACAGTGCACATGAGTTTCAATAGCTTAACACAGTTTATAGATATGTTCAAAATGAACTCAATATGAACTATGTATGTGCATTAAAGCATGAGGAAGAACTTTTGTAGTTATGCGTATAAGCAGCTCTTTGTGGTATAAAGTGCCTTTGGCGCATGATACAAACATTACATTAGATGTGCGGAAGTGTACTTTTTTTGCTATGGTGCATCAGAGTTGCTTCTGAGTGGTTCTGCTATGTGGTTGTTAGGGTATTCTGGATGGTTTCTTACTTTCCCAGATCAAAAGAGCCTAGGTACCTACATGGGAATATGGCTCAGGTGCCTATTTCAAAGGAAGCTCATGGGATTTTTTGCACATTTTAAGACTTAACACTTAAAGTCTGGAAGTAGCGACCAATCTTTTCTACCATACTGTGTTCCACTCATCTGAGTGTAATGGATTATCTGAAAATATGTAGGAGGCGGACTTGGCATTGGTTGCCATTGGATGAAGGTAAATCTGAATGTGAGCTTGCTGTCATGTGTGGAGGGGCAGAGTTTAAGCGGGGTAAATGATTGGAGAGGTCCGGCATACGACACTAGAGAGAAGTGTGTCGTTTCGCCAAAATATCAAGTTATACCATTTTAATTAAACATTGCAAGGTCAAAAAAAAAAATTGGAAAATGAAAAGTATACACATGGATGAATCCTCTACAATAAGATCTATAACATGCATAGATAGGGCGAACTCTCATTTCATTAATATAATTCACCCAAAAATTATAATTCTGTCATCATTTAGATAAGAATGGCATGTTGTTTTAAACCTGTGTTCTTCTGGAGAAAATATATTTTGAAAAATTGCTAAGTGTGTTTTTGTCTATACTATTTTGGACCCCACAAAAAAACAACTGCCGAGCCATTTTTTCAAAATACCATTGTGTTACACAGGAGAAAGAAAGTGATATAGGTTTTGAACAACATGAGGGTGAGTATCACCATTTTTGGGTGAACTTTAATAATAATGGTTAAAATTATTCCAGTCAGACATTTTCATTAGGCCGGGACACACCAAGCCAATGGTTGGCCGTCGGCCAGTAGAAGAGCATCTGTCTGGCTAGTTTTTGCGGTGTGTTCCACGCGACGACGGCAGTTTGCCCGATTCAGCATGTTGCATCGACGTCGGGACCCTTGGTGAGAGTGGGAACTCTAATTCACCCTTCGCCTGGAGTTTGATTGACAGGTGATCTGACCAATCATAATCCGCCATCCGCCATTTTGTCCGACAAAGCAGTCAGAAGAGTTAGTAGGTTTAAAGTCAGTAGACTTGATCTTGAATAACGGTGCATACTCACTTCTTTCCATAGTTGAAACAACATTCCTTCTGCTGTTCATTCATGTTTATTTGATGCTATAAATTAACTAGAAGGAAGAGATGATCGGTTTACAAGCAGCCTTAACTGAGGCGCTACAGCGATCTGTCACGGCACATTGAAGAGCCACAAAACGGTTTTGTTTAAATTTCTGAATAACTAGAAAAAAATTGACAGTTGAGACTTTTTTTCCATTTCAAAAGTACTTGCTCTGTCTTGTCTGTCGGCGCCCTTGTCAGTATCCTCTTTGCTCCGCAATGTTTTTTTCACTACGTGAGAACATGCTTGTCAGACATAACAACAGTAAGTAACTAAAGGGGGTGGGTCTTTGCAAACACTAATGAATCAGTGCAAGAGAGGTCAAACGAAAGCGATGAAACTAATGTTATGTTATCCTACCCGAGCATTCCAATATGCAAATATTTTCATAGCAACATGAGCCGCTTAAAATTAAAGGGATAGTTCACCCAAAAATGAAAATTAGCCTATCATTTACTCACCCTCAAGTAATCCTAGGTGTATATGACATTCTTCTTTCAGACTAATAAAATCAGAGTTACATTACAAAAGTCCAGGCTAATCCAAGCATTATAATTGGAGTAATAGTGGCTCTGTTTTTGAAGTCCATAAAAAGTGCATCTGTCCATCAAATAACATGCTCCACGCAGCTCCGGGGTGTTAATAAAGGCCTTCTGAAGCGAATCGGCGCGTTTGTGTAAGAAAAATATTCATATTTAAAACTTTATCAAGTAAACTTTCGGCCGACCGCCTTTCGTGGAAAAGTGTTGAATGTTGAAAGTGAAACTCAAGATGCGTACGTGACGTCATGACGAGCCTACCTGGTCGCATTAGTCTTTCGATCGGCGGGGGACACTTCAACAATTTTTCCATAAATTGAACAGGGAAGGCGGTCGGCCTAAAGTTTACTTTATAAAGTTTTAAATATGGATATTTTTCTTACACAAACGCATAGATTCGCTTCAGAAGGCCTTTATTAACACCCCAGAGACGCGTGGAGCAGTTATTTGATGGGCAGATGCACTTTTTATGGACTTCAAAAACAGAGCCACTATTACTGCAATTCTAATGCTTGGATTAGCCTGGAATTTTGTAATATAACTCTGATTTTTTCCGTCTGAAAGAAGAATGTCATATACACCTAGGATGACTTGAGGGTGAGTAAATGATGGGCTAATTTTCATTTTTGGGTGAACTATCCCTTTAAGAAAGTTATCAACATTACTGATATTCACAATGGTAAGCAAGCACCGCTTTGTTTACGTTTTCAATACCTGCGCATATCTTGTATATTCTTGTTTCGGTTTCTTCTTTTGAATGATGAATATAGACTATTGATACCTGCTGATATAGACAGTTAATTCCTGTAGTCTCTGCGGTGTGTTCGAGCGCAGCTTTTTGGTCCAGACGCAGCCGATGCGAGGCGACATCACCGTCGGTTTTCACCGCCGCTAGTTCTTTGAAGCTGGCTTGGTGTGTCCCAGGCTATACAGTACAAATTCACCCTGCTACAGTGTTTCGGCAGATAGAACTCTCCGGCTAAGTCTGTGGGGAATTTTAAGGGTCTTAAAGCATTCCCTTTGATATAGTAATCGTACCTTGTAACCAAGGATGTGTCCATTCTTCTGGTGCTCAGGGACTGAACCCCAGGTGACCAGTACACTCGTGGAGCTCATTGCTTCTGTGGTCACATTTTCTGGGGCACCAGAGGGAACTGAAAACACACCCATATAAAAAGCCATTTTAAAGTAAAGCAAAACCTACTCAAGGCTGTGCGTTACAGTGATTTACACCACTTAAAAACAATTTTTTCGCATATTAGAACAACAATATGACAAGACACCAATAGTGACATTTATCATTAATAATAATAAGAATGAACAATTGTAGCAATTAATACAGTTCATTAGCCTAAGCCCAACGTCTCAACAGCCGACTAAAAACAATTCATTTCGGTCAGGGTTTCGCATCTACTGACTGTTTTTGCTGAAATCTCACCCTCTTCTATAGCAGTCTGTCACATTCACTGATTAAAAACAGAAGAGGGCTGACAGCTTAAACAACAGCCTCTGACTTTTCTCTCAGATTCCCTGTCATGTGAAGCTCACCGAAATAAGAACAGGAGAACTGCGTGAGCATAAACACTTGTAATGGACTGATTTAGGATACAATTCGAAGCTTTACCCTGTGAATGTGTGTATTTGTTCCTTCAGGGCTTGCCGGCATATGTTCATGCACAGCTTCAGTGAGAAAAAAAGATTTGAATTTGATAAACGAAGCGACAAGACACTTTCTTATTCTGTTAGTTAAATGTAGTAGAACTGCAGAAAAATGTGTTTGCTACTTTTAGGTCTGCTGAGGAAAATGATCCAAGTTTGTCGGTTTTTCAGAGCGTGGTTTCTAAAGTGTGATATTCTAGGGCTGGAAAAGTCTTGAAAATGTATAAAATCTTCAAAAATCATGAAAAGGTTGTGGAAATTTCTATAGTCAATTAAATTTTTTGTCTAGGTACCCTACTGTTCAAAAGTTTGGGAACGGTAGGATATTTAATATTTCTGAAAGAAGTCTCTTAAGCTCATCAAGGCTGCATATACAGTATATGATCAACAATGAGGTCAAAACAATTTGAGCAATTTAAAATAACTTTTCTACTTTAATATATTTTAAAATGTAATGTTATTTCTGTAATGGCAAAGCTGAATTTTCAGCATCATTACTCCAGGCTTCAGTGTCACATGATCCTTCTAAAACAAATAACATGCTGCTTTGATGCTGCATTTTTTTATTTATTTTTAGAAGTATACATATATTTTTGTATTTATCGTGACTTCTGATCAATGTAATACCTTGGTGGATAAAAGTATTAATTTCTCTCTCAAACAATAAATAATTAAATAAATAAACGTACAAACCCCGAGACCAGTTCTTGTGACTCTTTATGAGTGTGATCTCTATAACATGATGTTTTAGAATGCTTATTGAGTCACAAACAACAGAAAAAGTATTGGACAATCAGATGTTAGAAACCTGTAAATGGTCACTGCCAATGCCACATCATTTCAAACTTTCTAGATGTTGTCTAAGGGTTGGCAGGATCATTAACTCAGCAGGGAGTCGCTGGGGCTGCTGACGGCCACCCGCAGAGAGATGTGGCCTCGGGCAAATACTCCATCCGAGTCTCCAACGAATATGTAAAGGAAGCTTGCGACTAAAAATCGGCTAGTGAGATGTTGGCTAAACTGTGGCTTGTTTGGAGTTCCTAAACAATGGAGCAACTCGTGGCATCAGTATAAAAAACAACTGACATATCTTAATATGAATTTTATGTAAATACCTGTATTATATTTTATTTATTTCTTATAAAACACAAATGAAATGATCAAGATGGAAATGTGACCATGATGCATCAACACAATGATGCTTAAATTAACATAACTCATTTGGTTACATGCAAAACAGCAACTATATTTTGTCTCTTTTCAACAAATGACATTAAACTATGTTGATCATTTTATTTGTATCATTACGTTTTGTAAAATCAAAAGTGAAGATGCTACATCTAAAGCGTCACCTGACTCTTTAGTTTTGCCCAGCACAGGACTGCTCCAGGGTCCAGGGCCGATTCCGTTGAAGGCCTGAACGCTCAGCTCGTACTCCGTCCACTCCTCAAGTCCCTCCACTGTCACCTCCCGAGACAGACGCTCAGAAACCGTCTCCATTCGGGGCTGCCCAAGCCCGTCTGCTCTCTGTGCACGTACACGGTAACCCACACTTTCAGGATTTCCGTTATAAGCTGGCTCTGGAAGCAGCTACAAAAGATGAAGAGGAAAACATTGAAGCAGGAGAGACTTTGATACACCTACATCAATAAGAAGGATTGTAAATAGAATGGCTAACTGTGTGACAGGATACAACATTTTGAACACTTTAGGCACTCAATATAGGAATTTCATTCCATGACAAGATATCAAATCAAGTGATATTTGAACAAAAAAAAAATGCAGTATATATATATATATATATATATATATATATATATATTTATTTATTTATTTATTTATTATGTCAGCAATCTTTTCAAGCATTGTAATAAAACATTTTTTTGAAATAAATTTTTTTTTATTTTTTTGTAATTTTGTATTTTGTATTGTCTAATGCAATGACATTAGACTAGATTCACCACAATTCAAAAGTTAAAATTTCACAAAATTGTTTAAAAGTGACAGCAAAGATCTTACATTGTTACAAAATATTTCCATTTCAAATACATGCTGTTCTTTTGGACTTTATGGAAGCTTGTTTCCTTTTTTTTTTCTTAAAATTGCGTGATATGAAGTCAGAATTGTGAGATATTAAGTCAGAATTGCGAGATGTAAACTCACAATTGCGACTTTATATCATGCAATTTTGAGAAAAAAGGCAAAATTGCGAGATAAAAATGTGGCGGAAACAAGCTTCGGTTCCACTTTATATTAGGTGGCCTTAAAGGGATACTTCACTGCTGGAAAGATGAATGTGTATTTAAATTGGGTCATTTATGTAGTAGAAATGTGAAATTATTTTAGAAGTTGGTGCCTTCTAGATTGAGAAAAGCCAGAAAATGTATGTTTTGGCTCATATGGATGAAAGACAACAACTCCCAGAATGCACTTGCTTAGCTGCCCTACGAGGCCACTCCCACCGGTTACATCACTTGCCCACCGCAGGCACCCCCCCCCCCTCGTTTTTATTTTTATAGTAATAAAATAATTCAGTTCAGTAAGAGAACAGACACTACAATTAAAATCTGAACCTGTCAATACAGAGTGAGCCGAACGAGAGTCGCAGCACAAACGCAGCAGGAGTCAGATTTCATTCATCACAAGAGTGAGGAGCTGACAGACGATCGCGGAAGATTTGGTTTCAAAGCGAAATGCACCTACTTAAGTGAGTTTATCATTGTATCGTTTTGTTGTTGTGTTTTTCATTAAGAATAATAGGCTAATACACCCACAATTCAAGCAACCCGCGCCAGAATTGGCATTAATTCTAAACCGTAACTAAAATGAGCAAGTCCACATTGTCATTCAATCACAGTGCGTGTCCAGTCTGGTGTGTTTTCAGTTCATGCCATTGGAAGCTTAACTTTCATAGGAATTCATTGCAAACACTCGCTTTGCTCCGATCGCTCCGTTATGAATGCCCGAGTGGCCGTGCTCATTTTACATTCTGTGAGTGAGATCCCAACCCTTTTTTGGGTGGGGGGGTGGGCACGATCATTCGAATATACTACCGGGTTTCTACTGATACAAAGATTAATGCTAATCACTGAAGTAACCCTTTAATTAAATTATTACAGATGTAATTCGATGCAGGTGATTTTTTTTAATGTAAGTACAATGTAAAAACATGTGTACACAATAAGTGCATTGTATCAAGTTATTAATTTAAATGTTAGTACATAGTAGTTAAGGCCACCTAATGTAAAGTGGGTCCCAAGCTTCCATAGAACTTATTATTATCATTTATCAAAAAATCCTAAAAAAACCCAATCACAGTTCCAACCAAAATATGAAGCAGCACAACTGATTTTAACATTGATAATAATAAGAAACGTTTCTTGAAAACCAAATCAGTACATTAATGAGTTCTGAAGAATATTTCAAAATCTACCTTAATATATTTTAAATCGTAATAATATTTCTGTATAATACTATTATATATTTATTTTAAGAATAATACTGTATTCTTCAAATAAATGTAGCCTTGGAATGCATAAGACGTTTCTTTTAAAAAAAAAAATCCTACCGACCCCAAACTTTTGAATGGTAGTGTATAAAATCAGACTTAAAAACTTTAAAAGAGAAACTTAAGTTGTCCAAACACATTTTGGGCAATTATATTGATATAGTACTGAAATTTAAGAGCTGAAATAGTTGAACTAATTTTCTGCATGTTAATCTTACTCAACAGGAATTGTAAATGAATGTCACAGAGCTCATCATCCCAGTGGCTAAGTTATACGATGATCTGGATGAATGAAAACCTTCACAAGCGTCAAATTGTGTGCAGCAAACAGAAAGGAAGTTCCTTAATCTCCTCATAAACATAAATTAAATGACATTTCAAATTGGCTGTAATGCAGCTCAGTCCCTCGCCTGCTTCAGCTGTGCGTTGCACATTGGCACACGGCTCCGAGACATTTTCCAGAATCAGATGCCAAGAGTTCGCACATGGTTGCTCGCCTAGTACTTTAATGCACACTCGAAACCTTACGATGTTCACAGCTTCAGTACATTGACTGCTTGAAGCGTTTCAATTAAAATGATTTGGCTAGACGACGAATGCAAGTGACTTCATAAACAGTAAACACGGGCCAAATCAATCTTTCAGTCCTAATGGTCTTCACAATAAGCTGATAATCTTTAGTTGGTTGCAATGTCATGTTTTGATATATGATGTGATATTAAAACAAACGCTAAAAGCTATCTCATCCATGTACATTTTTTGTGTTTTTTCTAGCCAAGTTAACTCTTTCCCCGCCATTGACGGAAACGTTTTACTTTTAGATGGTAGGGGGCATATTACGCATCTTCTGGGGGCGCTATTACGCATCTTCTGAAAGAGTACAGAATCTCTGCATCAAAACAAGCAAAAAGGATCAAAAACAAGCGATAAAAGCAATGCGAATTCACGTTGTAGTCTTTGAAAACATTTGATTTTCTCAGCTTTTGGTTCAAAATGTTGCTTTTTAATGACAGCATTCAAGTGTTGATAAAATAATGCATGAAGCTATAATATATATAAAAAAGGCTCCGCACTTTATTTTGATATATTGCATGTTCAGATATTCATACAAAATATTCAACCTGGGGGCCATTACATTTTTGTGAAAATTATCAAAAATGCTTATCAAAAAACGCTAGTGGGGAAAGAGTTAAACTACACTGTAAACCCTAACGTTCAAAATATTTAATTGGTTTGAGTAGAACAAACTTACATTAAACAAATTAGTTCAGTTAAATTAACTGTTATGAGTATTTAGAACTCTATTTGTCTTTTGAGTTCACAGCACTGACAAATTTCAAGTAAACTGAACTGTTTCATTGTTTTGAGATGTATGAACTAATTTCCTTTAATTTAGACTAACTTAAAGGGATAGTTCACCCAAAAATGAAAATTCTGTCATTTACCAAGCAGATAGAGCAACCATTGACTACCATAGTATTTTTTCCCTACTATGAAAGTCAATGGTTGCTCTATCTGCTTGGTTACAAACCTTCTTCTAAATATCTTCTTTTGTGTTCAGCAGAACAAAGAAACTCATACAGGTTTGGAACAACTTGAGGGTGAGTAAATGATGACAGAATTTTCATTTTTGGGTGAACTATCCCTTTAAGTTTAACTGAAACTGGGCTGTGATTTTTTATTTCCCAGCATGCTTTGCCCATGGTACTCGAAAGGGAGAGTAAATGCTAAAATTAAGTGTTATATAATGTTTTTTGTACAAGATTAATGGTAAGGGAGATATATGTTTTGTTATGCTAATTTAGAAGAGTTTCTGTTAATGTGGGTTTTTGGAGAGTTTCCATCATGGTGACAAGCGGCGCATGCTGCTTGGTTTGAGAGCAGGTAAGTTATATATTGCTATACCCCGCTATTGTTAACATGTTAGCAAATTAGCAAATTGGCATTTTCTGAATTAGTTTGTTACAGCTAACACAATATTTATATATTGTGATAACCTGATAATTTTAAGTTAAAGGGTTAGTTCACCCAAACATGAAAATTCTTTTTTTAATTCCTCACCATCATGTTGTTTCAAACCCGCAAGACTATTATTCATCTTCAGAACACAAATTAAGATATTCTTGATGGAATACGAGAGTTTTCTGACCCCTCCACAGACAGCAATTTAATTAACACTTTCAAGGCCCAGAAAGGTTGGAATTACATGGATAAAATCGTCCATGTGACTCCAGTGATTCAAACGTAATTTTATGAAGCGACAAGATTACTTTTTGTGCGCAAAAAACAAACAAAAATAACAACAAAAATAACAACTGTGTCAGTCTCCTATGCTATTGACATAGTAAATACAGTAAAACGCTTCCGAGTTACGCCAGAGCGACCGAATCGGTTCACGTGAGCACCACGACGCATGCGACTGACACAGGCGAGAAGAAATTGTTGAATAAAGTCATTATTTTTGTTTGTTTTTTGCGCACAAAAAGTATTCTTGTCGCTTTATAAAATGAAGGTTGAACCACTGTAGTCACATGGACTATTTTATCCATGTCTTTCCAACCTTTCTGGGCCTTGAAAGTGTTAATTCAATTGCTGTCTATGAAAGGGTCAGAGAGCTCTCGGATTTAATCAAAAATATCTTCATTTGTGCTCTGAAAATTATCAAAGGTCTTGCTGGTTTGGAACGACATGAGGGTGAGTAATTAATGACAGAATTTTATTTCATTTTTGGGTGAACTAACCCTTTAAATGTATAAATTAGTGTACTCAAATATTTCAAGTTAAGAACAATACAAATGTATGAGTACAAAATAAAATCTTACTTAAACTTTGAGTTTCTTAACGTTTGTTGAATTCTCATTCAACTTTTTGAGTAAATAACTAATTTGATTTGCAAGAACTCAAAATAAAAAAGTAAATTTACTAAACATTTTATGTTAATTGCTATCAAAATTCATAAGTTAGCTAACTCAGTACTTCAAGTTAGGAGCAATTAATGCACGAGTACTCGAGACGAGTACTACAAAATCAAAACTTGATCGTCCTGCTTACTTAAAATTGGGAACATCATAACTGATTACATAAAATGTTTTGAGTTAGCCCAACTTATTCGGGTTTACAGTGTAGATTATGTGTGGATAGGGAATAAGACTTCAAAATGTACAGGTGGAATGGTTTAGCTAGTTCATCTCAGTATGAGAAATGAAAAGTGTAGCTGTCTAAATACCTCTGAAGCTCAATGCATTTCCACAGCAACCGCTCATGAAACACATCTTGCAGTGTAAATTCTCCTCATTGAAGACATTAAAAACTCAAGAAACTTGGGTTACTTGATAAATGACAGAGGAGTGTTAAAAGTAGAACCTTTTATTCAATGGCAGCTACATGGAAGTTTTAGTATGAGCGTAACAAATTATTATCCATAAAAAAAGAGGTTAGAGGTCACTGTTTTCGTTTTCAGCGATTGTGAAGTACTGCATTAAGCTCTATTATGTCCTGAGGGTCATTTTTTCAGCACCAGCACCCCACAAATGTGTTACTACGACCAGCGGAGGCTTTGCAGAAGCTGTTTTTTTGGATTAAATGGAGTCCTGTCTTATGAAATGACAGCTGCATGTTATGTGCCTGTACAACTCAAATTTTTCGATCGCTCTTCAGGCTTTGAAAAGGTGAGAGGGGAAAAAAAGGAGAAGTGAAGGAGAAAATAACAGCAATTACATCTGATACTGACAGACACTATGGCTCGTGATAGCAGAAAAACAGAGAGGAAAAATAAGCTGTCAACCTCTTCCAGCATATCCTTCACCTATAAAGTGTATAGCAGACAGTATTTCTGTCCATCTATGCATGTTTGAGTGTGCGGAAATCGCTATATTTGCATGAGTGCTCCAGTTTTAATAATAATGTTCACACAAAAATCCATAACCACCTCCATTCGATGCAGCAGAAAACCTTCTTATAAATGGAATTTAAATGTTAGAGGGAACGATATAAGAAAAAAACTATAATCAATTTGTCTGGAACTAATGATATAAGCTTTTATCAATTTTATAGAAAAGTAATTTTAAAACGGCCAAAAAAAATTCTTACTCATGTGTGCAAATCTGATGTAGACTTCACCAATTAAAGGGCATGCAAGTTTGATTTATTTGTAAAACCGCTCAAATTGTTGATTTTAACAATTTGTTTGTGTCAACAGCAGTTTGGGGTCTGCACGAGTCTCTTATGCTCAACAAGGCTGCATTTATTTGATCAAAATAAAGTAATATTATGAAATATTATTACAAATGAAAATAACAGTCTCTTATGCTTAACAAGGCTGCATTTATTTGATAAAAAAATAAAGTAATATTATGAAATATTACTACAAATTAAAATAACAGTCTCTTATGCTTAACAAGGCTGCATTTATCTGATAAAAATAAAGTAATATTATGAAATATTACAAATTAAAATAACGGTCTCTTATGCTTAACAAGGCTGCATTTATGTGATAATAAAGTAATATGAAATATTATTACAAATTAAAATACCTAATATATTTTAAAATGTATTTTATTCCTGTAATGGAAAAGCTGAATTTTCAGCAGCTATTACTCCAGTTTTCAGTGTCACATGATCCTTCAGAAATCTAATCCATCACTGCTGAATAAAAGTAATATTTTTTTCACAAAAAAAAACAAACAAACAAACTTTTTAACAGTATAGTGCAGAACCCAAAATCACATTTACATGCAAAAAAAGCTGGACTTGGTGTGAACTTGAGGAATGTGTGTGTTGTGTGTGTGTGTGTGTGTGTGTGTGTTGGCAATATCCGAAATCCTTGTCCTCGTAGGGACATTTTCGTCCCCACGAGGAAAACACTTGGGGTTACTTGACTGTAACCCTGTTCCCTGATAAAGCGGAACGAGATGCTGCATAAGCTTATGCAAATGGGAATGTCTTTGACATAACCAGCTGTGAAAATAGTGTGAAAACACGTCAATGAAATTGACCCGGAGGTATTTATAGCCTCGGCCGGTGACGTCATAGGCGCACCTGCTGCACGAGGCTATAAATAGATGAGCTTCAGCTGGAGCAAACCAGATCTTCTTTGTTTGAAGACCAGTCCTGAAGCATCATCAGCACGGCCTAGCAATGCAGCATCTCGTTCCGCTTTATCAGGGAACAGGGTTACAGTCAAGTAACCCCAAGTGTTCCCTTTCAAAAGCTACACTCAATGCTGCATAAGCTTATGCAAATGGGAACGAGAATACCCACGCCGCCGTGCTTGATGGTGCCTGGACCCCTTACGGTTGTGTAGGTGTGCACAAGAACGCAAGAAGCCTCAGGCATTAGCCTGTGATGTCGACTCAAGGACATGAGAGCCCAGAGTGGCATGAGCATCCAAGCTATAAAGTCTTAAGAATGTGTGCGGAGAGGACCAACCTGCCGAATCACAAACACTTTGTAAGGGAGCACCCCTTGCTAACGCAGTAGAAGAGGCGACTCCCCTGGTGGAGTGAGCCCTTAACCCTATAGGCGAAGCTTGACCGCGCACCTCATAGGCAAGAGCAGTAGCATCCCTGACCCAATGTGACATTGTTTGATGGTGGCAGAACCTCTGTTACGGCCCCCATGGCAAACAAACAGTTGCTCTGACTTACGCCACTGGCTAGTGCGGTGGACGTAGGCCTGAAGAGCATGGACTGGACACAGTCTATGAAGTTTCTCCTGATCCGGCGTTGTGAACGGCAGAGGGCAGAAGGTTTCAAGAGTGACAGTCGACAAAGGAACCTTAGGCAGGTAGTCAGGGTGGGGATGCAAAATCACTTTCACCAAACCTGGGGCAAAGTCTAAGCAGGATGGCGATATTGACAGAGCCTGCATGTCCCCAATTCTTTTCAGAGAAGTTATAGCCATAAGAAAAACCATCTTTAGAGTCAGAAGTTCGTCATACGCTGATTCTAGAGGTTCAAAGGGGGTCTCAACCAGACCCTCGAGGGCTAAAACTAAGTCCCATGAAGGGATCTTGGCTCTTAATGGAGGCCACAACTGCCTGGCACAACAAAGTGAGCAGGCAGAAGATGCCTCCCAAGCGGCACCCCATCCACCAGGGCGTGGCAAGCCAAAAGAGCGGCCACATAAACCCTGAGAGTGGAGGGGCAAGCTAATGTTTCAAAGGGGGTCTCAACCAGACCCTCGAAGACTAAAGCTGAGTCCCATGAAGGGATCTTGGTTCTAACAGGTGGCCTCAACCGCCTACCCCACGAATGAAGCGAGCGAGTAGAGGATGTCTCCCGAGCGGCACCCCATCCACCAAGGCGTGGCAAGCCGAAAGAGCGGCCACATGAACCCTGAGAGTGGAGGGGCAGGTGATGGAGGGGCCTGATGACAACTTTTCTTGCAGAAAATCCAGAACTGAAGTTACCTGGCAGTTGACTGAATCTACATTGTGTCGTACACCACCTTTCAAAGACACCCCATTTATTAGCATAAACTTCCAAGTGGAGGAAGCTCTAGCACTTAGGATGGTCTCAATAACTGCAGGCGAAAGCCCCGTGTCCCTCAGTTGGTGCCCTTCAGGGGCCAAACATGAAGGTTCCACAGGTCGGGCCTGGAATGGAATATCGTGCCCTCTGCCTGAGACAGAAGGTCCCTCCTCGCCGGAATCACCCAAGGCGAGCCGTTGAGGAGAGACACTATCTCCGAGAACCAAACCCTGTTCGACCAACGCAGCGCTATCGGTAAGAAGCAAGACCCTTGTTGGCGAACCCCGGCTAGAACTCCCAGGAGCAGAGCGACTGGAAGGAGGGCATACAGACACATTTTGGGCCATGTATGAACCATCACATCCAGACCCAGCGGGGCTGGGTGACAGAGAGAAGCAGGGACATTGCGCTGTCTGAGAAGAGGCGAAGAGGTCCACTCCCTGTGGTCAGCTCTGTAAAATCTGATACAGATCTGCTTGACTACTTCTGGGTGGAGTTTCCACCCCCCCATCTGTAACTCTGTCTGGACAGTAAATCTGCTCCCACATTCAACCGCCCTTGAATGTACACTGCTCGAGTGACAGGAACTTGTTCTGAGCCCAGAGAAAAATCTGTCTCGCTATTCTGATAGCGTGAGCACAGACCCCCCTGGTGATTATATACAAGATATTTAGCTGTACTGTCCACCCGCACTAGGACATGACAGCCCCTCAATTGGGGGAGAAAGTATTTCAGGGCCAGAAATACAGCCGTCAACTCGAGGCAGTTGATGTGCCAACTGAGTTGATGACCCTCCCATTCCCGTTGGGCTGGACGACCACTTAAGGCCGCACCCCAGCCCGTCAGGGAAGCGTCCGTCGTTAGCAACTTGCGACGACAAGGTACGCCTAGAGTGGGACCCAAGGCAAAAACCGGGGTCTGAACCACATAGTTAGTGTACGAAGCCACATGGCGCGCCACTTTATTTGCCTGAGGATTGGCCCTAAGTCCTCTGGCTTTGAGCCACAACTGAAACGGTCTTATGTGCAACAACCCCAAAGGGAAACCCGTGGATGCTGATGCCATTAGACCTAACACTCTGGTGCTGATGATCAGTAAGATCTTGGTCTAGCCTGACTTTGCTCAGGGAATACTGAATGGTCTTGATTCAAGCGGGAAACCATTGTGCCCACCTTGTGACCAAAAACCGAACAAACCCTAGATAAGTCGTTCTCTGGGCAGGAGAAAGAACACTTTTCTTGGTGTTGAGTCTCAACCCTAGAGAAACTAGATGAGCCAACACACTGTGTTGAAGCACCATCTCATGTGATTGTGCTAATTTTAGCAATCGCCTTTGTAATTCAAAATTTGAATGCCCCGGAATCCCAATGGAGCCGGTAATACATCCATACATTTTGTTTATGTGCGGTTACAAGGCTAGCCAAATGGAAGACCCGAAATTGGTAAGCTTTTGCCCCCAAGAGCGAACCTCAGGAACTTCCTGTGTTGTGGCAGACTTTATATGCGAATACATGCGTCCTTCGGATCAATCGTGCCGAATCCAATCACAATGTTGAAAATGCGACACGACCGCCTTCACTGTAACATCTTGACCTTGAGTACTTTAACTGCTTCACGGTTTAAGACTCGAAGATCTGAGATTAGACACCCCCCCACCCTACTGGGGACCAGGAAGTAACTGCTGTCACTTGTGACAGTACGAACGCCAACTCCGCCTTCACGGAAGTGGAGACCACGCCGTTCAAACAAGGAGGATGACAAATAAATTAGTTTACTAATTTTTACCGTGCTTAACACCCATGCAGAAACGCCTGGCAGAAGTTCACACACTGCCTGAGACTCTGAGAGTGACAATTTTAACACTTCCTGTTGAGGGGATGTTAGACGTTCTATGTCCTGGATGATAGCAGGATTTAAACACTGAACGTCTAACATTTCACTGGAAACCACTGCCCCCCCGAATCACCAGAGGCGGCGGGGATGGAGTAGTTTTGAGGATAACGGGGTGGGGCGAGCAAATGTTTGACACGCCCTGGCCCGTGGGGGCAGACTGGGCACCAGACCACCGGACTTCTTATATTGATGACAGTCACGAGGTCTGCCCTGGGAGGTTGTTGAGGATGACGAGCCGGTCTCCAGTCTTTACGAGGGAGAGCGCGACTCGCCACACTCTACTTTTATCCCCCTAAATCTTGAAGGACTGAAGAGAGGTTGTGTGGCTGATAGCCCCTCCCCTTGAGTGCATTGAGGAAGAAACTGAGTGAACACTTCATGTTTCTTCCACTCCTTTAAATCTGGCCACTACAAAGTTAACTGAGTCACCAAATGAACCACTCAAATCCTTCAGAAGGTCAGCCTGATATGCTTGCAAGACAGCCATTGTGTGCAGCGCAGCACCAGCCTGTCCCTTTATATTTATTATTCTTATATAAATCATATACAATATATATTCCATATAAAATAATATATTATATATATATTCCATATAAAATAATATACAATATATAATTCATATATATAAGCTTTGCCCATGACAGCCGACGTTTATTTTCTACATGGCTTTATGGGGAGGTATGTCTCTTTAATGAAAATGCAGACCCAGGCGAGAGATAGCTCGTGAGCGTCTCCCACCTGGGGTATTCTCACATATCCACGCGATTTCGCACCCATGATAGTCGAAAATGTCGACGTCAAGGGTACAAAAACACGTGAAGTAAATGTTTTTTTTTTTTTAGACAGAAACCTCAAGCTCACTGCGTTCGAGGATCTCTCATTCACGGTACCAGACAAACTGCCCTGGCCACCGCGCGAACAACCACCTCGATAAATTCCTCGTATGGATTCACTATCATGTGAGGAACGATTGCAGGCGGCTGCTCGAGGTCCGCGGACCCAGAGATTCATCATCATTCCCCGCGCGAGCCGAAGAAACGCCGGAGCGCGCTTCGGGATCACACGGGGAAACATGCATTTGTTGAGCGAGCAAGCGAAAGGGACGGACCCGTCTCTTGCTCGTCAACAAACCCATTCGAGAGCTCCGAAAACTGGTGCGGACTGAAAGTAGCCCAGACGAGCATAAAGCATTCTAACTGCAAAGGCTTGCAATGCTCGCACTCGTCTGACTCAATGCAGCGACCACATGCTCTTCCCCAAACACACACAGCAATAAACGTGTGCATCCAGTTCTGTCATTTGAAAGAGAACATGAATATACAGCGTTTTACTCTGCTGACTCGTTTCCAACTGATCAGATTTAACTAGAACTCTTTCCACTTATGTTTCTTTGTAACAGAGATGAGAAAGAGAGAGAAATCTGCACACTGCCATGTTGAAAACTAACTCCTAACAAAGATCTCGAGTTGAGTCTTGAAAGAGAGAGAGAATTTTTTTTTTTTTTCAGAGACTTTGTAACACACCATAACACAGAGTTGGTCTGAAAACAAAAAGACCTGGTTTGCTCCAGCTGAAGCTCATCTATTTATAGCCTCGTGCAGCAGGTGCGCCTATGACGTCACCGGCCGAGGCTATAAATACCTCCGGGTCAATTTCATTGACGTGTTTTCACACTATTTTCACAGCTGGTTATGTCAAAGACATTCCCATTTGCATAAGCTTATGCAGCATTGAGTGTAGCTTTTGAAAGGGAACAGCGTATCAGAAATTATGTTTTTTAAAAATGTAAAAATGCAGAAAGTTTTGAGTGATGGGTAGGTTTCTGGGTAGGGGGATAGAATATACAGTTTGTACAGTAAAAAAAAATCTAAATGTTAATGGAAAGTCCCTATAAAACATAAAAACACAACGTGTGTGAGAGAGATTGTCCCTTTCTTACCTCCCAGCGAATCCTCAGGCTGGTTTCACTTGCAGAAAACACTATGAGATCTGCCGGGGCCACATCTGGACTAGACTGCAGGGTCTGCATCATACGAGAGGGCTGACTGTAGGGACTCGAACCCACAATGTTCACCTGTTTCATCCTGAACCTGAAAGGCATATGTAAGTGGGGGAGAAGAAGAAGAAAAAACTGTGTTTTTAATTCCCTGATCTTGCTCTTGAGTAGTGGGAGGACGAGGGATTTTGGACAGGATAACAGATCTCTACAGCCTCTGATCATCTGTAATCCCTTTAGGACAAGATAGTGTGCTGAGAATCAGAAGACAATCTTTCCACAAGACCTTGAGAAAATCAATTAAGTAGAGCAATAGAAAATGGGAACGAGAGAAAGCGAGAGAATAAAGAAGGAATAAAACCAACACAAAGGATATCTGCAGATACATAAATGCAGGGAATGCTGGGCTTGTAATGAGTGTTTAAATATTGAAAAGTCATAAACAGCTGAGATTTAAACACCAAAACTGAAACACTCAACAGGTTTGTAAAGGTGCTTTCACACTAGAGCTTTTGGGCCCATTTGTCACCACAATTTGGTTCTTTTGATTGATGTGAAAGTGGTTTCCTGTTCAAAAATGGAGCGAAATGCTCACCTGTATTGAGTGAAGGGGATGAGATTGGGAATCTCCAGAGTGTCTGAGGCTGGTGGACTGTCTCTCTCGTACAGAACCTTCCATTCCTCTTCCTCAACCACCGTCCCCACCTGTGGCCACACAAAGGATGTGTTTGAAGTGAAGAATGTACTGCCTATTGCATACTACACTGAATATAAACACACACACACGAAAAAATATGCAGTATGGCAAACAAACATTTCAAACTATATATGCTTCATTACAGTTACATGGGCTCATTATGTTACATGTTTATAGCAGCTAGAGATGTCTAGTTATCATCCTGAAAATAAATATGGTACAACTATTTTCTACAATACAGAGATGACAAAGAAACAGTAGCATTATCTCATGCTAAAATTTTCATACATTAGTAAATGTTGCTGCATAACCTCCTCGATGATGCATGTTTAATCCAGCGAGTGGTTTTCAGTCATCATTTGAAAATAAATTATTTTATTATAAAATGTATTTAAGCTATTTTGTGCTTTTATTCCAATTTTATATAAAAATGCCCCATCAAATAATGAGCTAAGAAAGTTTCATCAATCACACTGGAAATGGAAGCTAGTACTGTAATTTTACAGTTGTTCTGTAAAATAAATGTATTATTATAATTATTATTATATACTTGTTTTATATTTTACAGCACAATACCATTAATAAATAAATAATCAATTTCTTTATTGATTTGTAAGAATTTTATAATAATAATAATAATAAGTAAAATACGATTATTTTATCGCAACTGGCTCGCTTTTACAAGTATAGTATAATTATTATTATTCTATACTCATTTTATATTTTACAGTACAATAGTATTACTACAGTAATACATTTCTTTCTTGGTTTATACATTTTTTATAATATAACAACAACAATAATAAGTATTATTATATACTTTTTATTTTACAATACAATAGTATTACTGCAGTAATACATTTATTTATTGGTTTATATAATTTGTATTAAAATATTTAATAAAAATGTAATTTATTTACAATAATAAATAAATAAATTGTTTTTTTTATTTTACAATACAATAGTACTACTAAAGTAATACATTTCTTAAATGGTTTATTTAATTTTTATTAAAATATTTAATAAAAATGTAATTTATTTACAATAATAAATAAATAAATTGGTTATTTTTATTTTACAATACAATAGTACTACTAAAGTAATACATTTCTTAAATGGTTTATTTAATTTGTATTAAAATATTTAATAAAAATGTTATTTATTTTAATTAATAAATAAATAAAATTGTCTATTTTCCAATTGTCATAAATCATACAGGAAATGGAAGATAACATTTGGATTTAATTGTAGTTCAGTATAATACATTTATTATTATTATTATTATTATTATTATTAAATTCTCGATTTTTCATTTTACAGTACAATAGTAGTACTATAGCAATGCGTTATATATTGCAAGCACGTCAAAGCCCAGAGATATTTTCACATTTTTAATCCAGTTCTGTGTAAAAATGCCCTAACTTTTGGTTGTCAACTGACATCAACATGACAGTCAACAAATGAGTCACAAATTAGATTTAGAGTGGAGATTGCGTCTAGTTCATATTAGGTTTCACATGATGTATACAGCAAATATGGGCAAATCTAGGTACCCCGTACTGTGTATATTACCCATCCTGCATTCCTCATTTCTCCAGTGTCATTCCAAATATACTGAGAGTCAGAATCAGCAGTCAGAGCTGATGATAGAAAAACTTTAGACAGACAGTGAAAAGCAACAGCAAACCGAACCAAGCTGTGCAGTGCAGAATCCGTATCAGAGCTGTTGCCTTTGTTTTCCTGCGCTTTATGTTTTCCATTTTTTCCACTAATCAAAAGCATGTTGCCATAGAGTCTCCACAATGACATGTGAGAGCCATAAAGGGCTCGTTTTTGTAACCACCTTGATCTTAATAAGGCCGTAATGAGCTAATTAAAAAGTAGATCCACGACATGAAAAAAAAAATAAAGCCCGCTACAAAGAGACACCGGGTAATGTAACCAGTCATTATTTGCAAACAAAAACTGCTTATCATTTCAAACCTGTCGTGTGACTCACATTTCCTTTAGGACCTCACTGAGAGCTGCTTCCATTTATTCATAGAGCAGCCTGTGATTAATATCATGCGGTTAGCTCTTTCCTATCATTATCATGTATACACTGTCAAAATACTTAAAAGGGGCCATATTCTACACTTCTAAAGCATTTCAACCCCCCCGAAGTTCACTTATAATGTTAGTCAAGGGTTCTTACACAGAAAAAACGTTGTAATTTAACATTTTCCAGCCTCTCGCTGACATTGTTTTTGGCTACTGCACCTTTCAAATGTCCATATGTAAATGACCTCTGGTATGATTGGCCAGCCTCACAGTTCACACTATCATTCGTCAGGTTAGACTAGGGAGTTTAAAGGGATAATTCACCCAAAAATGTAAGCACAAACTTGTATACTGTACATGCATACATATATATTATATAAAGACAACATTTTCTGTTAGATGCGATTAATCGATTTGGTAGCACTAATATATATATATTTTTATTTCGAAAGTCAGTCCTATAGGTTTAGGACAACATCAGTAATGATGATGACAGAATTCCTTTATCACTTTAGGACTGAACAGGTGTTCTGTTCGTATATAAATAAGGGTATGTTAATGAGCTCCTGTCGGGGACATCGTTTTTTGCAGCTTGATATTCATAAATGATCTGGGAGAACTGTGGAGAGAGGAAGAAAAATGCAGTTTTCCAAGATATGTCCTTTTCAATATCATAAACCATATGTTGAAACAACTAGCACTTGGTCTCCACGAAAACACCATATCTACACAGCGTGTTTTGTGCAGCCCTGCTCGAGCAGAGGAAGGGTGAAAAGATCACAAAGGGAATTTGAAATCAGCAACCGACCTGGTCCGGGATACAGCTGTGAAGAAGTCAGCTGTAAAAAAACATCCCAACACAAGCTGATTTCTAACCCATAGACTTAAGACCCCATTAGTGCCACCTCAGTACCTCTAATCTTCTCCTCTCTCTTCTCTCATCCCTCCTTCTGACTCCCTCCCTCCTGCCCTCCCTCTATTAAACAGTATTAAAGACAGGAACGGAGAACACGGAGGGAGAAAAGGGAGGGATCTCATTAGGAGGAGTTTTTCTCTTCACGCTGCACAGCACTGGACGCCATCCAAGAGGGGCTTAACACATATGCTCGCACACACAAACACACACCACACCTAAAGGGCTGGGAGACACGGTGCATGACATCTCCTTAGCCTGCTCGTACTATGTCACCTACAGAGTGTGCGTGTGTGTGTGCGCGCGTGTGTGTGTGTGTGCGTTTTCTCCGGGGGAAGATGTTTTAGTGCAAGAGCAAGCCTGTTTTTCCCTGGAGATAAAGTACCTGCCAGACAACAGCATCTTCACTGGAGCACAGCCTGCCAGACAAGGGCATAACACACACCCACAAATACACACAAACTTACACACAAACGTTATGAGCACATACACTGAAGAGTCATATTCCACAGAGCAGTCTTGGCAGAAAGAAAATTGCAGTTCGTGGAAACGTTAACCATTTGGCAAAAGGAATATTGCCATTCGTCGCAAAGTTACTTTTTTTTGCAGGGAAACAGCGATTTTGTGGCAAAGGTAACATTATTTCAGAGAGAAAAACAACCTTCAATGCAAAATTAATCAATTTGCAGAGGGAAAATTGCCATTTGTGGCTAAGTTAACCATTCGACAGCCTGAATATTGACATTCATGGCAAAGTTAACCATGTTACAGAGACAAAAGTGCCACTTGCAGCAGAGAGAAATATATATATAAAAAAGTACATTGTATATACTATTTGCAGAAAATTCAAAGAGAAAAGTGTAAAGTTGTAAATGTAAAGTTTGTGGCAAAGTTGACCATTTTGGAAAGAAAACATTTCTATAAGTGGAATTACCATGGCATACCATTGGTGGGAAAGTTAACCATTTTGGAGAGAGAAAATTGTTATAAGTGATAACCACATGAAAAAGTGCCATTCATAGCAAAGGTAACCATTGGGCAGACACAATATTGACATTTGTGGGAAATTTAACCATTTTGGAGAGGGAAAACTATCATTTATTTAAAAAGTTAAAAAAAGTTCTAAGAGAAAAGTGCCATTTGTGGCTGAGTTAGCCATTCAGCAGCCAGAATACTGATATTCAACAGAGAACAGTGTGTTTTTGTGGCAAAGTAAACTATTTTGCAGAGAGAAAAGTGTCATTCATGGCAAAGTAAACACTTTTGGAGAGAGATAATTGTGATAACAAATTTAACCATTTTGCAGCGAGAAAACGGCTATTCTTAAAAAAAAGGAAAAAATTCACAGAGAAAAGTGCAATTTGTGGCAAAGTTCACCATTCGGCAGGCACAATGTAAGTGCCATTTGTTGCCAAGTTAACCATTTCGTCCAGAACATAATGCTCTGTGTGACGGTTAATTCTAGGGAGAAGAAAAAAACTGATTAGTGGCAAAGTGAGCCATTTTGGAGAGTGAAAACAACCCCATTCATGAAAAATGAAAAAAATTTCTGAGAAAAGTGCAATTTGTGGCACAGTTAACCATTCAGCTGACAGAATAACTATTAAGTTAACTATTTTGGGTAACACTTTATTTTAGTGTCATTGTTACATGTAATTACTATGGTAATAACTTCAAATTATGCATAATTACATGTAACTAACACACACACACACACACACTAACACACACGCCTACACACCTGTCCTTCTACGATCCATTTGGAGATGGCAGTTTTACCGTCACTCCCGGGGCGGAACATTATGGTGGCGGAGCGAGGACTGATGTTAGAGATGACCAGATTGGAGGGAGCACCAGGTAGCTCTGTTTACCAACACAACAAAACATATTTATGTAACTCACATGCTGCTCTAATAGAAACATTTCCACATTTTCTGTTCTGTTCTCTGTCTGTTTTCTCCATCCTGTGTCTTCATTATCCTTCAAAGAAAACTCCTGTAAATGGGCCCATAACTCACTTCAGAGTCGATTAGGTTTTGTGTACAGCAGTGCTCATTGTGTTTGGGTATATGATTAATTGGTAATTAAATGGATTGATAATGATATTTGGGTGGTTCACGGTGGCTCATTCAACAGTAGATAAAGCTCGTTCTTTCCTGACTCCACAGCATATCAGTGGGAGATAATGAGTGTAGCTTGGCTTTTGGTCATCATCATTTATTTCATGTTCCCTCTAACACGCGCTCGCACACACACAGCGGCCCCAAGAGCTTCATACTGACTCTGTGTGATGTATTACAGTCTTACTGACTGTGTCTCGGATTGCTGGTCTATGTGAAATATGCGCCCCACTGCGGCATCCTGTTTCATGTGCTGAATTTCCTTTAGAGTTTGAACGTGGTGACTATCACTGATTCCCAAGGGAGAATTTGATGCATTAAAGTGATGCCAGCACTGAAGTGTGTGTTTGTTTTTGAGTGTGGAGACCTGGAGGCAGTCCTGTTGAGATGGTCGATGAGGTGGCAGTACCGGTGCCGGCCTGTGTTACCGCAGCCACCTGCAGAGTGTACGTGGTGAGTGAAGTGAGCCCGGTCACTTTATACGCCAGCGTGGAGTTGGACAGAGTCTGAGATACGCGGGTTTCGTTCTGACCGGCCTCCTCCCAATACAAGACGTAACCTTAGGAGGGATGGAAAAAAGAAGGGGAGAAAGAGAAATGTAAGCTCTGTTCCACAAATTAGTGAACCGCCTCACTGCTTCATGACTAACATGGGCAGTAACCTTCTCTCATAAGTGGCTGATTTGAAACTTTCTTTACGGTTCCTCACATGGATCACACAAATAGTGCGTAAAGTGTGTAACATGAAAGATGCAGAGAATCAAGTAGCTCACAGCTAATTACAACAGGGGCCAGTTGCCTAAACTTAGCCACTATGTTTTGGCAGTTAGCCAAAGGATTCAGATTCAAATTAGACCAATTTTCCTTTTTATGTAACTAACTTAGTTATGACAAGTCTTGAAGAAAAAATATAGATGACTAACTTTTAAGACCAGTCTAAGCAGTTTGTGCAACCGAATCCAGAGCATTGTTGTTGTTACAAACTAGTGTGTAGGTCAAACTCACGAAGGCGAAGGAGAACTTGGAACAGGAACTTTAATAAATAATAAACTCAGGAACACTCAAACACACCAGTATACGGTAACGAGAACTGACAAACACTGAGGGAGAACTGAGGACTTAAGTACACAAAGCAAACAAGGTAATGAACGAGACACAGCTGAAACGAATGAACTCATAATGACAATGACGAGGGAGTGGCGGGAAAACTGGAACAAAAGAACGTGACAGAATCAAAAACACAACTGAAACAGACTAGACATGTAACAGTTGTGGAGTAACTAACTAAAAGTACTAACGCTATAATACTAACTTAACTATACTTACTAATACATAACATGACCGTAATTCAGGTATTTTCTTAATCATGTAAACAGAAACTATCACACTTACAAACTTTTTTTAATTGTCATTTTTGTCATTTGCATCACATCTCAAGTTATGTACTGTATTTCATAGCATTCTGTAATGGAATGACAGTTTTGTCAAATTACGTAAAATCTTATTTCCACTACTGCCATTCCATCTTGATTTTTTTCTCACATTTCATCTTAACCATATTCACACAAAATAAAGACTTGTTTAGATGATCAAATGTTAAAGGGATACTTCACAGCTAGAAAGATGAATGTGTATTTAAATTGGGTCATTTATGTAGTAGAAATGTGAAATTATTTTAGAAGTTGGTGCCTTCTAGACTGAGAAAAGCCAGAAAATGTATTTTTGGCTCATGTGGATGAAAGACAACAACTCCCAGAATGCACTTGCTTAGCTGCTCTACGAGGCCACTCCCACCGGTTACATCACTTGCCCACCGTGGGCATCACCCCCACCGTCGTTTTGATTTTTATAGTAATAAAATAATTTAGTTCAGTTAGAGAACAGACACTACAATTAAAAACTGAACCTGTCAATACAGCATGAGCCGAACAAGAGTCGCAGCACAAACGCAGCAAGAGTCAGATTTCATTCATCAAGAGAGTGAGGAGCTGACAGACGATCGCGGAAGATTTGGTTTCAAAGCGAAATGCACCTATTTAAGTGAGTTTATCATTGTACCGTTTTGTTGTTGTGTTTTTCATTAAGAATAATAGCCTAATGAACCCACAATTCAAGCAACCCGCGCCCAAATTGCCGTTAATTCTAAACCGAAACTAAAATGAGCACAACCGCACGGGCATTCATTCATGGTCACACAGTCAATCACGGTGCGTGTCCAGTCTGGCGTGTTTTCAGTTCATGCCTATGGAAGCTTAACTTTCATAGGAATTCATTGAAAACACTCGCTTTGCTCTGGACCGCTCCGTTATGAATGCCCGAGCAGCCGTGCGCTTTTACAATTTTTGCGTCCTCAGAGTTTTTTTCCAAACAAAAAATACAGAAATCTCTCATCTCAGGGGGACATGAGGGAGGGAAGCACGGCCATTCGAATATACTACCGGGTTTATACTGGGTACTAGCTATTATACATATTTGTGGGCGGATCAAGTTGTTCGCGTGGCAGAAAACGTAAAACATTATGCAAATGTCTTTTCTAGTGACGTAGAACCGCCACGCAGTGAGATTCGAATTACAGACAACTCGTTTAGGCGGTTCAGAGTCGATTCTTTCTTATGGAAGACAATAACTTTATTTATTGTGCACTTGCGACTTTACAACCAAACAGCTATATTACGCACAACATGAAAGGGAATATTCAAAAAACCATAATAGGGGCATTTTTTTTATAAAATATTTAAAAAATTTTATGATGTTTTTTCCTATTTTAATATTGACATTCTAGGTCTGGGACAAGGGTAAAATAATAAAATTAAATATATAAAAGGCATTTGGAAACAAAATATATATATATATAATAAAATAAGATAAGTTTTAATGTGATCTTAATAAAACAAAAAAAAAAGTTTTAATAAAAGTCAATCCCTTGGATGACCTCACATGCAGTGTTAGAAAGATTAGTGAGAGTTCCTGTGAATTGGTGGGTGAGCTGTAGCTGTGATTGGATGATTGAGCCTGTTCACCTGTGATAACGCCATTCTTGTCTTCTGGTTGTTGCCAACTGATCCTCAGAGATGTGTCCAAGATCTCAGTGAAGCTCATTTGAGTCACGGGGCCCGGTTCTGCAACACACATACGCAAAGTTAAAGGTGCACTCAGCAATGCTACTGCAGGTTAACTGACACACTCTTTCTCTGGAAAATGTAAATATTTTATTTGATTATATTTGTTCCATGTATATTCTGTTTTGGTTTAGTTTTCACTGTTTCCTGAGTTTCCCTGGTGGTCATTAGTTCCTGCACCTGTTCTGTTTTACGTTGATTACTCTCCCTATGTATTTAAGCCCTCAGTTCATTCAGTTCATTGTTTGTTCTCGTCAATGTTTAAGTGTAGTATAGATTTGTTTTTTTCTCCTGTTTGTTCTTTTGAGTTATTAATTAAAGAATGTTCCATTGAATCTGTGCCGTGTGCATTATAAAGCCACACAATAAAGTGATTTATATAATATTATACTACGGGGCTGTTAAATGCTTGAATTTGATTGGCTGGCGAACGTTCTAAGGTGTGCAAATATTTCAGGGAAACGCACGGCTAAAGTAGTTCCAGTTTTGATCGCATTACAGTTCCATATCACTTCGCCAAATGATTTCAGTTATTTCAAATGTCTTTACAGCCTACAAAAGCAAAAGAACCAAAACCCACAGCGACACTGACCAAGCAAAGAAATATAGTAAACAATAGGATAAAAATGACAAATGATTTCCATGTTTTCCCACGAAATTACATTTAATTATGTACGAAACGCACATACTCACTTTCTCCCGCTCCCCCTGCTCTCCCACTCAAACACACACACACACACACACACACACACACACACACACACACACACACACACACACACACACACACACACACACACACACACACACACACACACACACACACACACACACACACACACACACACACACACACACACACACACACACTACACTGCTCTGGCAATTATCAGTAAAATAGTTTAGCAACTTATGACATTTCTCACTAGTGAGGTAATAACGGCGCTGTTCTTACAGTTCCGTATTAGTAGATTCAGTTGCCGAACACTTGTGTTCAACAATTGCACAACCTAGAATGTTCGTCAGCCAATCCGATTCAGGCACTCAACAGCCCTGTAGTATATTATATTATATTATACAACACCTAAACAGGGGAATTGTATTTTTTTATCTAATGTTTTACATTGATTTTTAGCTGTGAAGTCATTATGCTTTAGACCCCTAAGTAGATCTCACACATGTTTTATGGATGTATGCATTTGCTAGTGCTTTTTTCTGAGTACGTAAGCATAGGCTACAAAGTGCATTTTTATTAGAAGTTGAAGGTCAACTACAGAGGCAGACATAAGACAATTTAAATCTTTAAACAACGCAGCCTCATGATTTCATTGTCGCGGTGGGGGGTTCATAAAACCATGAATACACAGCAGGTTTGTCGATGCTCTGACCACAAACATGTGTGTGCGTGTGTATACGTTGAGTGGATTAAAGAGTATTATTTATTGGGCAGGACTTTATGGACACTTTAAGACATGCTTATGGTAAAAGATTACCCTGCAACCTCAGTCTGCAAGACCGTAATATTCCCAACGAAGAGCTTGTTGCTGTGGAACCGTTGTCTCACAAATGCAAATAGGCGAAAGCAAATTATGTGTTTGTTGGCAATTACCCTTACGAGTTAGCAGTCATTTAGTGGTTAATCAATCATGCATACACAACCCGCAAGACAATCCATCTGACAGGCGAACATGACAGTTGCCTGAAAAGCTCAGTGGTTAATGTGTGCGGATAAAGCTTCAATCTCATTAGATCTAACACGCGTGTGGCAAACGCTCATGACCTGCACTGTCAAGCGGACCTTATCAGAGGAAGTCGTCACACTGGACTGACAGGTTAATCAATCATGAGCTTATGAGAACGTATGACTCCATTCAACTCACTGCACTGCAGTTCAATTACTTTTCAATTCAATTTTTATGTTTAAGTGTCGCTCGTTCTGATCAAGAGGTCAAGGTTTAGCTGGTTAGCAAAGTCTCTGCTAGTAGATGCTATAAATATACCATATGGATTCAAAAAGCATTTTTTCCTCGATAAATGGATGTTTAAAAATAGGAGTTTATCTTTTTGTTCATTTAAATAAAGCTGTAATAAAATACAATGGAAATAGCAGATGCAAAAATTTGCATTTGCAGACTAACTTAATTAAAAATGTTGAAGTTGAACTAATAAAATTTCCAAAACTAAAACTGAAATTAAAAAAAATTTAATATTACAATAAAATAACTAAATCTAATAAAAATGACAAAAGCTTATAACAAAATTGCTAAAACTTAAATGAAAATGAAAACTGAAAATATAAAAATATGAATAAATACTATAATAGTATATAAATAATACAAAAATAACACAAATTCTGAGTAAACATACACATCTCTAATATTTCATTATATCGTAGCAGATGTTTTACCAGATGTTTGCAGATGTTTTTTTGTTTGAAGGCGTGAAATAGGCACACTTAGAAGCATTAGACCATTAAAGGGGTAGTTCACCCAAAAATGATCCCATAATTTACTCACTCTCAAGACATCCTATGTGTATATGACATTTTTCTTTCAGACGAACACAATCAGATTTATATAAAAAAAAATGTCCTGTCTCTTCCAAGCTTTATAATGGGAGTGAGATATTCAAACAAATAGAGCTGGGCAACAAACTCAAGCTCCTCCGACATTTCTCTTTAAAGATTCTCATTTTAGACTTCTAATTTTTTTCTAAATTGACCGGTGTTTTGTTTTGCTCTATCCTCTGCGCTTTCGCGTTCATCAATACATCATGCCTCAGGTCAGAGGTCACTCTTCCGCCATAACTAGACTCGCATACGACCGTTACTGGAAACCAGTGATTATGGTTTTAAAAATGATAAATAAATATAGATATTTTTCTTACAAAAACGCATCACTTCACTTTAGAAGGTCTTTATTAACCCCCTAGAGTCGCATGAATTACTTTTATGATGGATGGATGCACTTTTTGGAGCTTCAAAAATTCAGGCTCTACTCACTCCCATTATAAAGCATTGAAAGAGTCAGGATATTTTTTAATACAACTCTGTGTTTGGCTGAAAGAAGAAAGTCGTATACACCTAGGACGGCTTGAAGGTGAGTCAATTATTGGATAATTTTCATTTTTTGGTGAACTATCCCTTTAAGCTTTTTGTTTGACTTCAACCATCGAGGAGGGCTAGTATCAACAAGCAGTCCAGTAATTCCTCTTTGAAATAGTTTATTTTCTTCTTGCTTTGTACGGCATACACACAGCAGCACATTTACATTTACGTTAAAAACTGGTTCGCTCCCCCCCGGTGCCATTTCCTATCACTAGTTAAATATGTTTCTCCACAGGGAGCAAAAAAAGGGAAAAGTAGCCATAACACTTGATGTTTACTAATTTAGCCAAGATAACGGATATCTTGCGGCAGGTATTTCAGACCTCCTTGGTTTTAACAACTTTTATTCATTTTTTTTCCGTTCCATTCTTTGGAAAATTAAACCTGAATGTTTCAAAACAACCAGGGAACCTCAATCAAAAGATCCAGTCAAACGACCAAACGAAGCGAATTTCCCACATAATGCTTGCACAAGCGTGGTGCTGAATCTTTTTGGTACAAATAAAAAGCTGAGAGATGAGGGAGCGAGTGTGTACAACGGTTTGCGTGTCTAACCTGTTTGTGTAATTGAGCTATTCATGGGAAACAAGCTCCTGTGGCTTAACAGTGCTGAGAAGACCACATGCTGTTATCATCTGATGAAAATTACATTGTCTGTTAACAGCTGCATGTACATTCACAAACATATCCAAGCGTACGGGTGCATGGTGGGACAATCAATAGCGAGCACATGTGCATTGACTAACAGGAGTGATCCTGCTTCAATAATTGCAGGTTAGTCAAGGTTGATTCTATGTGCCTGCGGCGTGACGTGAAAACAGCGCTTGGGTGGCCAATATATATTCAGCAAAAAGACTAATCAATGGCGATGTAAAAAGCACAATTACGTGGCAAATTGCGGCGTGCATAGTGAAAGGGCCAAATTTCTCCTCCATATCGATTTTGGTGACTGAAATGTCAAACAAACAGGCTTGTTTTTGCCGAGAGATCTCTTTCTCAGAGCCTGCTGGACAGTTTTCAAGTAAAGAGCATACTGTTAGTCGATTGTCTCCAATTAAATACAGACAGACTGTCTGTAAGAGTGTGTGGGTATCTGCAAGAGTGTGAAATATGATTTTGCATGTCAGGAGTGCAGGCAAAACATTATATCCCAGAGGACACATTTATTGCTCTTCATTGCTCAGGAGACTTAATGGAGCTCTCACTTACTTGAATTATAATTTTTTTTGAAGTATCAACTTTGTTTTCCCCTTAAGCAGAAACAAATGACACTATTTCTGACCAACAGTAAGTGTATACACTAGAGCACTTACATTAATGTTGATGGTATGACTCAGATTTATTTTTATTTTCAATTTGCTCTTGAAAGAAATGTTTGTTCATAAGAGCACAGTTTTTGAAAATGTAAAAATATTTTCTGAAGCTCTAAAAGAGACATGTGAGATTACTAGGGTCTTTTTCTGAGGAGAAATATCTGACCTGTATGAATTCCTTTCTTCTGCTGAACACAAATGAAGATATTTTGAAGAATGTCGGTAACCAAAAAGTTGATGGACCCCCTCGACTTCTATAGTGGAAGTCAATGGGGTCCATCATCTGTTTGTTTACCTACATTCTTCAAAATATCTTCATTTGTGTTCAGCAGAAGAAAGAAATTTATACAGGTTTTCGAACAACTTGAGGATGAAAAAATGATGACAGAATTAAAAAAATTTTTTTTTTTAACTATCCCAAAAACCTCCATGCTCTCCATTTAATCTCATTGCTGATTTGGAAAAACAATCAAGGTCCTATTCGTGAATTTTCTTTCTTATGGGATCCAACCAATCAAAAGGCAATGAAATACTGGTAACAATTTACAATAGTCAAATTTTTGAACATTAGTTAATGCATTAACTAACATGAACTAACAATGAGCATGATTTATCTTCGTATGATTTTACCTTTGTTAATGTTACTTAATAAAATGCAATTGCTTATTGTTTGTTCATGTTCGTTCATTCATCGTGCATTAACTAATGTTAACAGATACACCGGCCCCACTTTATATTAGGTGGCCTTAACTACTATGTACTTATTGTGTTCAAATTGTATTGCAATACACCTTTGCTGATATTGAGGTGGAATACGGGTAGGGTTAGGGACAGGTGTGGTGGGATACGGGTAGGTTTAAGGGTAGGGTTTGGTGTAAGGGAAGTGTCAACTGTGTAATTACAAATGTAACTACAGAAATTAATTACAGATGTAATTACATGCAGGTATTTTTTAAAATGTATAAAATGTATTTTAAAATGTTTTTTATAAAAAAAAAAATGCATGTACACAATAAGTGCATTGTATCAAATGATTAATTAAAATGTTAGTACATAGTAGTTAAGGCCACCTAATATAAAGTGGGTCTGTTACACCTTTTGATTTCACAAATGTATTACTAAATGCTAAAATTAACATTAACAGAAATCCCACCTCTCCCGGAAGTTCCAGGAATCTCCTGCATATTGATAGCGGCTCCCTGATGCCCGCAAAATTATAGACAATAAAATCGAGTAAGCGTGGGAGAAGGCCCGTTTCCACCTGGTATTTTTCTGTGATCCGATCACAAGTTGCCAGCTAATATAATATAATATAATATAAACCTTTTTTTTGTTTTTGCACTACCTCCCAGAAATGTGTTTTAGCAGGGTGGGATGTCTGCGTTAACTAAGATTTATAGATTCTGTAGAAGTATTCATTGTTAGTTCATGTTAAGTAACATTACCTTACTGTAAAGTGTTACTGAAATACTCATATTTAGATATTACACGTGGTCACATGAACCTGTTTTAGTCTTTTTTTGAGTGTTGGCATCCATGTGTTTGTGTGTGTACTCACTGTCAGCATGTGTCTGGATGAGCTGTGGTGTGCTAGCTGGCCCATCGCCAGGCGTGGTAAAGCACAGCACCACCGTCTCATACCACGTGAACTTTTTTAAATTGTTAACGTAACCATAGTGACGTGACCCGTGGAACTCGGGGGCAATGGTCACCATGGTAATGCATTCCGGACAGTGTTCTGGCCACACCAGCAGCTGTGAGAGAGATGCAAAATAACAACAAGACATAAACAAAACGTGATTAACATACACTGTTAGGTTTTAATTACTTTTTTTGGGGGGGGGGTTTAAAGCTGCTGTTTTTGCAGGCATTTAGCCAATCAATCAGGCATACACTCCCCAGAAGACAATAAAGATGCCAGGCAAATTTAATAGAATTTTTTTACCTCCAACAGAACATGTAAAGCAGTGTCTCTCTTTCTCTCATACACTGACATCTTTCTCCCTCTACACTATTACCTTGTATCCCTGGTTGATGCCATTGATGAACTGCTGGGGTGGTGGTGTCCAGGTGAATTTGATGGTGGTGGAGTTGAGCGCAACGGCATCCACGTCTTGTGGGGGCGCTGTGGGGACTGCACAGTTAGAGACAATTTGTTAATGAAATATTTGGAAAATTTACAAACACCCCATAAACCTGTAAACAGCACTATTTGAGGGGACAGCAATTTGTAGTGATGTTCGAAACCATAGTGGACTTTAGAGTCCACTCATTTAATCCCACAATGCACTAAAATAACGAGTATACAACAGATGTAAGCTCAATGGCTAGAGAATACCCATAATACACTCTGAGCAGCCTGGTCTCATTGCGAAAATGTACCTCTGGCAACGTTTTTGCAAACCCCAAAATACGTACCAATATGTACATATCACTGCAGTTTCAAAGTGATATGTCCACTGGGTGCCGCCAAAAGCTTCGTTTTTTTCCCGGAACAGATGAGCGTCAATCTGACGTTTTGTGACATTGTTTTTTTAACGTACACCTACACTAAACCCTAAACCTAACCGATAGTGTTAACAAAAGCAAATGTGACAAAAATACAATAGTAACCATGTCTTGTTAGCTTCTGTGAACTCATCTTTGAGCTCTTTTATCATGACTTGTCTTTCACGGGATTCGTACCTGAGCTTTCATTATTACAAGTACAAATCTGTACCTGCTGAGCTACTGAGCAAACTTATTATATAAAAAAAGCCGAGCATATGGAGCAGATTAAGTGACGCAAACTCCAAAATTGATTCATTTACATGGAAAAAAAAAAACGATAAAAAGTGCTTGCTGTTTTACTGCCTCTAGTGTTCATTTCACTTTGAAACTGCAGAGATATGTACATATTGGTACGTATTTTGGCGGTTTGCAAAAACGTTGCCAGAGGTACATTTTCACAATGAGACCAGGTTGCTCTGAGAGTCACACGCCGAATGAATTCCCGTGTCAGACCAGAAGATGGCGACCGCAACTGAATCATCCATCCATCCATTTTCCAAACCGCTGGTCCAATGTGGGTACAGCGTAACACCATACAGGTATAACTTCCTTTTTAATTGATTATTAAATTGTTTAATTAAGGTTTATACATGCTAGTTTTCATGACAGAGTTCAATGGTGCGTTCCATTAGACCGTAAGTGGACTTCACAGTGTATTCCGCCATCTTAAAGGACAACTCCGGTGAAAAATTAACCTAGGGGTAATTAACACATGGTTACCGAGTGGATCGTTCTCTGGGATGCGTTTTCATGAAAATCGAATGTAAAGAGTTTTATCTCTAAAAGCAGATTAGCTTACACGAGTGAATGGGGCACAGTAAAGGAGTAAGTAAAATTAAATAGCTAGTTAATACCACTAACAAGGCTCAAAATAGACTCACACTAACACGGTAGCATAATGAGGGTCCCTACATGCAAACCGAAGCATTGACAACTTTGTAAGTGTACAAACAGTTTAATAAGAAGATACTTTATAAAGACAGAATATTACGCGTACACAGACAGGAGCCATCTTGGAAAAAAGTCTCGACAAGTCGAGCCACGAACGCAGTGCTAAGTGAGCTGGTCGATAGGAATTATCGCAGCTTAGCACAGCGTTCGTGGCTCGACTTTTCGAGACTGCTCTCCAAGATGGCTCCTGTCTGTGTACGCGTAATATTTGGTCTTTATAAAGTATCTTCTTATTAAACTGTTTGTACACTTACAAAGAGTTGTTAGTAAGCTAATCTGTTTTAGAGATAAAACTCTTTACATTCGATTTTCATGAAAACGCATCCCAGAGAACGATCTACTCGGTAACCATGTGTTAATTACCCCTAGGTTAATTTTTCACCAGAGTTGTCCTTTAAGTGAGATTCCAATCCGAAGGGAGCGTATATGTTCACTTCGAAGGGCACTACAAACGGCATAGGGAATAAGGGAACATCGATACATCACTTCACAGGAAGTGGAGCTTAGATACTCTTTATGACACTTTATGACTAGCAAGTAAACTAAATATTGATGACCAGAACTGAATATTCAGCACCGTTTTATTTTTATTTTTTAAATATCCTGTGCTAAATATCTTTTGGACAGACAGAAATGATGAATGATCAGAAGTCTGGGTATGCGAGACAATCTGTCCTGCATTCTGAATTTAAGCGCCTACCCAAAGCCCCGCTTCTATACGTACTTTATATTTCAAATGATCATTCAGAGCAGCACCGATAATCACATACAAATACGCACAAACTACAGTTTGTATTCAAAGCCTTTTTGTAGCCTATCGGTGCTATGCAGCAGGCCTGAGCGGGAAGTGGAAAGAACAAGATCATATTTCCATAAAGACTCAATGCCGCTTACACTTAATGTGCTTAAGATGGCCCCTTTAAGGTCAGGCCTGGCGAGTTGAGTACAGATTAGATATTGCTCAATTGGATTGGGCACTCCAATTCGTCCTGCTGCCCTTTTCATTTTAAACACAATCACACAAGGTTACATTAGTGTGTCCAGTAATCTGAACTGGGACATAAAAACCGCCTCTAACCACACAAAAGCGCTTGTTCCAGTCTCTATGAGAAGAAGGCTCTTTTACTGCAGACACTGGGTCTCTATTAATCTCTGCAGGAGTATCATTACACTGACGTTAAATAATATGAGTAATCACGGCCCAAGGATCTCAGAACACCCCCACACTTCCGCGCACACACAGATACGCACAAATTCACGCACATAAAGCAAATTAGATTAATTAATGGGCTACGGTCACTGTTTGCCCAGAGTCCATAAATTTACTCTTCTTAGAAATAATCTTTCAGATGGCCGATCTGTGCAGTAAAGCCGGCTAATGGATTTTACGGTTCCCAGGGTTACTCAAGATCCTTTATGATATCAGTAGCTTAATGAGAAAAAGGGTCTTTTGGACCCAAAAACACATGTGCACCCTAAAAGATTTGAGATATCAAGGGTTCGCTCAGACTGATGAGGCATTGTTTCTGTGTTTGTGTTTGTGTGTGTGTGCATGTGATTGTCTAACCTCCTTGCAGTGTGTATTCAGTGACAGACAGGCTGTACACCCCTAGGCCCGCTCCAGTGTAGGCAGCCACTTGGATCTCATACTGCGTCCAGATGATGAGCTCTCCAATCAGACAGTAATTAATCTCTGCACTGGTGATGTTCTTCAGCTGAAACTCACCAGGCAGACCCGCCAATCTATACCTAAGGGGGAGGGGGAGAGAAAGAGAATGGAGTTTTTTTTTTTTTGGAAGTTGATTGTGAACCTTTAACACAAACACACAGATTCGTAATTTCAACTATATTCTTGCATTGCATCTGTAGAAAATGTGAGTGACGCTTACCCGTGCAAAACTCACCACCATAATGCTAGAATGTTATGGATGGTTTTCAGAAAATTGCTATGGTTGCTAGGGTATTCTGAATGTTTTTGTTCAAATTCCTAACTCTTAGTATGAACAAAAGCAGTAGTGAAGCTTGCCTTAGTAAAGCTTATACATCTCATAGCATCTATAGAGGGCAACAGTCGGGTTCTGGAAGTGAGAGCTCCATTCATTTTCTCCATAGAGAAACTGATTTTGAATGATAACTAATAAACCTTTAAAGACTGACCCACCGTAAGCTACGATGTTGTTAATCGATGGTATTTGCTTTTACTGAAGCTGTCACCCCACATTATTTCATCTTATTTTTAAAATAATCATGTTTAACAGCGGAATTCCTGGTGAAAAACTACATTACCCATGATGCTGTCATTTGTTGTCCAAAATTGTCCACCCAAGGCTGTCTGACTGACATGAAAAGCAACCAATCACGGTTCATGGTAAGGGACGTGGAAATGTAACGTCGATGTCCCTACAATAACGGTCTTTTTGACGTATTTTAAAGAGTATATGCCGTGACTTTACATACTTCAAATAATCCAGCGTTTAGTTAATCCTGGTGACCCATACTTGGAATTTGTGCTCTGCATTTTAACCCCCACTGGTGAGCCGTCTCTGGCGTGACCGCCTTGATTTTTTTCTTATCAGTGCTGAAGATTTTGCTGTCGATTTTTGTCATACAGACAAGTGTTATACATCATTTAAAATTGTTAAGTATCTACTTTTATTTGGGAATACTCAAAATAAAAACAAAATGTTGTGCTTTTCGGAAAATAAATAAAACGAACATGATGCACATTCAGCCGCTTCTCTCTCAGTGAAGTCTATTCTGAAATGCGTTTGAAAATGAACTGTAACGTAGCGAATACTTGCCACACTGACATGAGATGCGTCTTTAGAAAGCTTTAGAAATATTCTGAAGCACAATTTGCAGCGAAAGAGAACTCAATTCAGTATATGAATTACCAAGTCTGAGAGACTTTCTCAGTGCTGTCTGAGAGATGCGTGACGTGAAGTGCTGAAAAACTCCATCTCATGTTCTCCTCCAACTTTAAAATTGTCCAACATTGTTGTTTTACCTTTATTTTTGTAAAGGGTGTTTGATTAGCACGTTTGTTTTAACACTGGGTCGGTAATTCCACGTTCGTAACGGACGTGACCTTTCTGATGTGATGACGTCATACGTCATAAAGAAGCACAACACCGAAGTCACGCATTTGTGGTTAAAAAGTATATTCTTTTTTTTTTCTTCTAATGACTGATCGTTTCGCTAGATAAGACCCTATTCCTCGGCTGGGATCATGCAAAGCCTCTGAAACCCTTGAAAGCCCTTTGAAACTGCGTTGATTTGAATCTTCAACCCGGTTGGTTGCCACTGAAGTCCATTATGTGGAGAAAAATCCTGGAATATTTTCCTCAAAAAATTTAATTTATTGTTATGAAGTAATTATGAAGTTTCAATGGTATCAAAAATGTGGGTATCATAAAAACCAACTATAACCAACAAAAATAACTATATTGTGATTTATATTGTTATTGTGAAATAAAATGACTCATATAGTGTTAAAAGATATTGGTCAAATCATCCATCCCTAATTCCCGCTCCACACACACACACACACACACACACACACACACACACACACACACACACACACACACACACACACACACACACACACACACACACACACACACACACACACACACACACACACACACACACACACACGTGGGTGGGTGTCATATTGGCGCAATTTTGTAAAAAATCAATTGCCTATTGATAAAAGTGAAGTGTAGCTATTTATGAAGCACAACTCATACAAAATTCAATTTCAAACCAAATAGCTTTCTGTTGGTCAACACGAATCTCTGTGACCCACTTGAACATGTTGTGAAATCTGCATGGGGAAATTTTGTGTGAGGGCAAAAGACCCTCACACAAAATTTTCCACTGGAAAATATGCCAAACTGCCAAATATGTGAAAGAAAGATTTATTTTCACCAAAATATTACAATTTTGAAGGCATACATGAAACCATACCTGAGCACATAGCCTCTCAGGACTCCATTGAGCTGCGGTTCTGGGGGCGGCTGCCACTGGACCATGATGCTCTGGTTGGTACGGCCGCTAGCCACAATGTTTTTTGGGGGCGCACTGGGCGGTTCCTCTCGCAGCATCAGCCTGAGAGATAACATCATGAGAATCGCACCATAAAAGAGAAATATTTAGTCTTATCTGGGAGTTTTCTCAGAGGCATCAATAGTTACTAAAAGTTTCCATCAAAGCGTATCCAGTAGACTTCTGGTTTGTCCAAAAGGTCTTTAATAGTGCAGGAGTAACCGAGAACTGACCCTGCTGGGGTAAACAGGGTTCGCTAGAATAACCACAAATAAAAACCAAACTTAGAAGAATCTTCACTAAGTACATTTTCACCTTGAGCCTGTTTCATGTACTTCTGTTCAAAACTTTTTTGTTAGTTTTTTTAAAGAAAAAAGAAATTAATACTTTTATTCAGCAAGGACACATTAAATTGACCGAAATTGCAGTGAAGACTTTTACATTATTAAAGAAATTGTATTTCAAATAAATGCTATTTTCAATAAATGTTCTATTGATTCTATTCAATAAAAAAATCTATTAAAAAAAATAAATTAATTAAGCAACTGTTTTCAACTGAAAATATTAATAAATGTTTCTTGATCACCAAAGCATCATATCAGAATTGATTTTTGAAGGATCATGTGACACTAAAGACTGGAGTAATGATGCTGAAAATTCAGCTTTGCATCACAGGAATACATTACATTTATAATACAGTCAAATAGAAAATAGTTTTTTTTTTTTTTCAAATTGTAATATTTCACCATATTACTGTTTTTTACTGCATTTTTTATGACACACAGCATTGATGAGCATAAGAGGCTTCTTTTAAAATCATAAAAAAAATCTTAAATGACCCCAAAATTTTGTACAGTAGTGAACATTTGCGGTTTAATCAAAATTATTGGCTTACACACTGTAAAAAGTGTGAAAAAGCTTAAAAGGCAAACACTGATAAAACTGATTCTGTGGTGAAGGAAATACTACAGAAACAACAAATGTCATTTCTGGCAAGAAATTCTATATTAGTACTCAATTCAAGCTTGAAGAAATTAAAGTGTAAATATTATCAACGCTATAAACTTTTCTGATACTGGTGTTCCCATCATGCACTGGTGTTTGAATAATGAATGAGGTTGACTTACTGGCCAAGTTAATATTACTCATTTTCTTTGTTAATTTTATATTTAACTTGGTTAAGTAGAGTTTACTTAATTCCATATGTGAAATTTACTTAAAAAATATGTGTGTAAAACCTTTTTTTTTTCAATGTTTCTGTCCCTAATCTAGCTACAAAGAGTTAAACAGGTGGAACTGTGAACCATGAGAAACCATGGATGGCGCTGACAAATCCCTAAATCTTACCATCAACACCTCTGTGTTGTGAACAATTATTCCTAAACCAATTGGGAGAAAATGATATCATGACAACATGATATTTCAGCTCATATCATATCAAAATGATATACTATATATCGGCAGTTAAATGCTACAGAAACATCTGTTTTTAGCTTGACCCCATTAGTGTAAATCAGTGAACCCTTTAATTTCTCAATTTGATCAATACTTTGGGCTTTAGCGCTCAAAGTCTGTCTGCAGGATTCTAGAGACTGTAGATCCCCAGAGCAGGCGATAAACAATCCTTCGCTCTAATCTGCGGTTTAAAGGTTATTAGCTTGATTAAGTGAGCAAGGCCTACAGTGCCTCAAGCAAGCAATCTCGTAGGAAAGTTGCTAAGTCTGATTGATGTTTTGTCAAATAAACAATAATCATCCTAAACCAATTTAAAAGGCTTAGAAGCGGTTGTTTTAGTCTATCACGTTGTTTCTTTTGTACTGGAGGGGTGGGGTTGGTTTGAAGGGATTTCTATTATATTGTTTTTGTCAAGTGAATGGCATTAATTGATGTTTATTAATTAAATGCAAAAGATAAGTGCTGAGTTTGCTCGTTACAGTTTTTTCACAACTGCTTACACACAAAATCTGTTCATGTCACACGATTTTTGAATCCCCTCACCCCTCACAAAAAACTACACACCAAATCTCCAAAACCATAAGCTATTTCTCAGCCTTTGACTCAGTTTTCAATAGCATAAAACACTTTTTTCAAAACGCCACACACAATTCTCTACCTAAAACTCAAAAATCTAACAGGAAGTGACTTGCTTTCCTTTTTCCAAACACAACCAATCAAAATGCTACACTTATTCACCAGGTCACACACACACACTCCTCACATGTGCAAACACTAATTGTGAACAATGGATGCTAACAACGGACAGAGAGCAAGAGGAGTAGGAGGGAGAGGCAGGGGACAACAACAAGGACAAATTCAAAGATGAAGAGTTAGAAGAGGAGGAGGAGGAGTTGGAGGAAGAGGATGAGGGCAAAGAAGAGAAGGAAGGAGAGCAATCTCTGATTAGATTAGGGCAGCACTTGTCATGTGAGGCATTTTGCATTTTGTGTGTGCAGTTTTGGGAATTGTGTGTAGAGTTTTGAAAAAAGGCGACATGATTTTGAAAATGTGTGTAAGCAGTTGGAAAAAACTGTAAATTCAACACATTATTCAACAAAAAGTTAGCTGGACTGTTTACGGTGTGCCAAATATGAATGTACTTCTAGATACTGTATGAAACACTCCTGAATGGAATAAAATACTTTTAGTGCGTATTCTGGGTTATTATACTGTTCCTCTGATGGCACTTTGCCCAAAAATGAATAAAAAGAATAAAAGAAATAGAGATTTTAATTTTTCATATAACTGATGGTGATCCTGACATTAATTGGAAACGAGGCCAAAGCAGATAGGTGCTCAAATTTTAATAAGTGCCCTCTCCATCAATATTTGATTTTTTGTGTTTCTGTTCGTCTTCATCTTCTCACTCTCGCTCTCCTCCGTCGTTTCCTCTTGTTTTAACTGGGCATTTAAAATGAAACATTCAGTTTGAAAGATACGTGGCTGAAAAAAGGCTGGTGATTTTAATTACATTTAAACACTGCTTTAGAATCAGCTAAAATATATAAACCCCTACAGTTTATATATAAACTATATACCCCTACAGTAGTGCTCAATTTGTATTAACCCCCTACCTAAGTTTTGCCAGCTATTTCTCTTTAAGTTAAAACTAAAATAACAATAAAACTTGTTTTTTCTATACCAGACCTGGGTCAAAATCACTGTTTTACACATCAGGGCTTTAATTTAGGGCTTTATTCACATTTAAACATTTATCAACTCACACATCAGTTGTGTTAAATGGAAGCTCAAGCATGTTTGCTTGACGTGCAAGAACCAATTAGGTTCATTCTCGTGTTATGCAGCACATTTGAGCTTCTTCAAGCACCAATGATGTTCGTTCTCATGTTTTATGCAGCACGTTTGAGCTTCTCCAAGAACCAATGAGGTTCGTTCTCGTGTTACGCAGCACGTTTGAGCTTCTTCAAGTATCAATGAGGTTCATTCATGTGTGTTATGCAGCACGTTTGAGCTTCTTCAAGCACCAATGAGGTTCGTTCTCGTGTTACGCAGCACGTTTGAGCTTCTTCAAGTATACCAATGAGGTTCATTCTCATGTTTTACGCAGCACATTTGAGCTTCTTCAAGTACCAATGAGGTTCATTCTCGTGTTTTACGCAGCACGTTTGAGCTTCTTCAAGTACCAATGAGGTTCATTCTCGTGTTTTATGCAGCACATTTGAGCTTCTTCAAGTACCAATGAGGTTCATTCTCATGTTTTACGCAGCACATTTGAGCTTCTTCAAGTACCAATGAGGTTCGTTCTCGTGTGTAACGCAGCACGTTTGAGCTTCAGCAAGAACCAATGAAGTTTGTTTTAGCGCGTCAAGCAGGCTCAGTTGAGCTTCTGTTGTCTGCTGATCAAAGCCAAATTCAATATGTTCATCATTTAAAGCGAATGTGTCTCTTCAAAAAATTTAGACCAAACCGCTCGATTGATTTGGACTTTTTGAAGCGACAAAGTGGTAGTTGTGTTGCTGTCAATGGAGGGACAGAAGTCGCTCAGATTTAATAAAGAATATCTTCATTTGGGTTCCGAAGATGAACGAAAGTCTTACAGGTTTGGAACAACATGAGGGTGAGTAAATTATGACAATTTAAATGTATGGGTGAACTAACCCTTTAAGTTGAATGCCAGCTAACATTAGTTAGAGGATACCTTATTTGTTGTCTTTGAGTTATTAAAGGACAGAGTTGTAGTAATTGTGTGTTGCTAATAGGCTCAGACATGGTTGACTTACTTACAGGGATATTGCATATTGAGTTGTTGTCAATAGTACAACAGATAAATCTGTGCACATTGCATCTGTCCAAAAAAGCAGAAAAAAAGACTGTGAAAGAATGAATACAGTCATCAGATCTGACAAGTCACAAGTGACAACGTGTCAAAGTGAAGTCTCAAGTACTGTAATTAGGTCTGTCAATTGATAAAAAATATATACACAATACAGATACATGATGCTTCAGAAATCATGCTGATTTGCTGCTCAAGAAACATGTATTTTTATTATCAATGTTGAAATCTGTTGTGCTGCTTAATATTTTTGTGGAAACCATGATACATTTTTTCAGGATTTTTGATTAATAGAAACTTCGTCAGAACAGCATTTATTTAAAATACATTTTAACAATGTAAAAGTCTTTACTGTCTGTGGCGAGGTGGACGAGCGAGAGACATGGGAGGAGCGAGCGAGATCGGTGTGCGTGATTGAGAATGAACGTCACCTGCGAGGCACACCGGTCTCGAGTCCTCTCATGAGGGAACTCGAGACCGGTGTGCCTCGCAGGTGACGTTCATTCTCAATCACGCACACCGATCTCGCTCGCTCCTCCCATGTCTCTCGCTCGTCCACCTCGCCACACTGTCCCTTTCGGTCAATTTAACATGTGTCCTTGTTGAATAAAAGTATTAATTTCTTTCAAAAACATTCAAAAGAACAGTTTTCAACAGAATTTCAAACAGAATCCTTGCTGAATAAAAGTAACTAACTTTTGAATAGTAGCATAAAAACAAACTACTTACCGACTTTTAATTAATAAAGTTAAATCAAAATTAAATATTTGATTATATAAATTGATTAGAAAAATGTAATATGAATTTAAAATATTTAAATAGAATACACTTTTGAGCATTTCTGTAGGGTCAGAGTGAGCAAACTACAAATTAATACCTGAAACAAAATGCATTATTATAGTATTAAGTATTTATTATCTATCAGAACTGTTAACTTAGCATTAAATACAGCGCTGAACTTTGAATGAATAAAAAATATTGAGTGAATAAAAAACATTCCACTTCAGCACCTACCAAAGCATTTCACATATGAGAGCAGAGGGAGTCTTTGGCTCAAATTGTACCATTGAATATAAACTAGCAGTGTCGGTGTAATAAAGACTGGCTTCAAATGAAAGCTAAGAACTAGAAAACAGCATGACAAGCTTTTTCAACATGTCCTTGGTGATTGAGCAGGCCCTTTTTCCTGCCGTTTAGCAAAGAGTGCTTGGCATGTGTCTTAGTGCTTGAAAAATAGCCATTTGAACTTTTCAGGACTTTTAAGTTCTTTGAGTGATTTGGTTCAATTTGGAATGCAGTCATTGTGATGTGGGCCAATGTATGTGCGAATAAAAATTCACAAAACAAAATAGAGCGCATAAAATGCAGTAGCCTCTGTGTGTGCTGAAGTGTCCTTCCCTCCAGCCAAGCTTGTTTTTGACATTCTTTCACCGTGTGGAATTGGCTTTGAGAAATGCTATTTCTCACACCTTCATAGTGTTCCTGGATATGGGAGCGATTTTTTTCTGCCCATGTGTCATAATGGCTCACAATCAGAGCCAGTGATGAAAGCTCTCATGTAATTCAATTACAATCAGCCTTTCTTTTGATAGGGTTCAAATCTTGTCCTCACATTTAATAACATTCTCTCTAACTGACTGAGGACATGTGTGTGCGTGTGTCGGACACACAAAAATGGCAAGAGTTGGAGAAAATTACAAGTTCCAATCTGCTTGACTGGCTATGTTAGTTACAACAGGATTCAAAGGATTTTGGGTTAGCCTGGAAACGGGATTGCTACAATCAAGGAATCGGGGTTTAGCTCATTACCATGGCCCAGTTAGCTCCTGCAATTCAATGCCATTGTCATGCAAGATCCATTTCCCCTTCCTCAATTCCTGATCAAAAACATTTATCTTGTTCTAGTTATAATAGAGCTTTACTTAATCAGCAGTGTTGGGGTAGTTACTCAAAAAAAGTAATTAGTTACTAGTTACATCTGTAAATTGTAATGAGATTACTTTACTAGTTACTGTATTTGAAAAGTAACTTCACTACTTATTACTTTACTTTCCCATTTCTTAATTTACCATGTAGATATATGGACAAATATCATATGGCTCTATGGCAGTGTTTCCCCAAACAAACAAAAAGGACTACTGTCAAATAAAGATAAAGAAAATAATAAGAACAAATGATTTAAATACAAGCAGCAGCACAAATAAATACTATTGAGCAAAGACACTAATAAAATAAACAATGCTTTTCAGGTTTTTCAGGTATGTCTAACATTAGTTTTAAGGTACAGAAATTGATCAAATGTAAAATAACATTGCATATTTGACTGTATAAATTAAAGATTAATCCTATTCAATTTACAAAATCTATTCAATCAAGAGCAGTGAGTGATGTCCTTGTCTTTTGTTGTTTGACATTAAACAGACAGCAGTAAAGGCTACTGCCCCTTTAAGACCTAATCCTTCTGCCCCTTTAAGACCTAATGCTCGGATATGCGTCGTTTTAAGGCATATACAGACTATGTCTGCTAGGATACTCATCAAGATGGGCATGTTGACATAGTTTTTGTGTGAGTTTGTCCGTTCAAGAGCAAAACTTGAAAGAGAACTCAATATTTGCGCACTGTGAGACGTGTGCGCGCTTTCGGATGAGTGCACAGACAAAAAATCTTCTCACAGCGCGCGTGACTTCTCATTTGTGATGACGGCGAAAATGAGTGGTCTTATTCAAACATACGGCAGCACTCGCATGAATTGAACAAAGTTTACAAAGAGAGAATTTGAAGGACTTTTACACGGCACCCCTGCTCTTGTCAGACGGCACCTCGGTTGGGAAACACTGCTCTATGGCAACGGTGCACGCAGCACTTAAACATATCAGATCTTTACACATAGGCAAACACGGCTTGAGTAACGCAGGAAAGCGTGTTCCTATAGTCTAGTAAAGTAGTGTAGTTACCAATATTTTTAGTGTAATGCGTTACTTTACTTCGTTACCCAAAAAAGTAATATCGTTACTGTAATCCGTTATTTTGTAACTCGTTACCCAACACTGTTAACCAGTTAGCGATATGCTAAGCTAGTAGGCTGTTGACTTGCTTAGCATAATCGATATGCTAAGCAAGATGTTAGCTTGTGACTGCTTACCTGTTCGTCTCAGCGCTGTACTGCCCGCGTCCCACCTGATTGACAGCACAAACTCTGAACTGGTACGTTCTTGCAGGCGTTAGACCAATTACTTGCAAACTAGTAAGTGTAGGGCTAACATCAGCCATGTAGACTTTCCATGGAGAATCTGTCAAGAACAACAATCAGATAAAATAAAGTTTCCTTCATCCATCTTAACATACTATTGAATAAGTCATGCATACTGTACAGTGCAAAACAATGTTCGTATCAAACATTTACATAATTTGTGATGTAGGTTAGCCTGAGGGCAGTGCTTAATTTGTAAAAACGGATCAAAAACAACCAATAAAGGCGCTGTGACCGACCAAAATACAACTTTAGTTTTCCCAGACCATACAATAGTGTTGTAGTACTCGAGACCGGTCTTGGTCTTGAGACCGGTCTTAAAACCATTTTTAGAAGGTCTTGGTCTTGTCTCTGTCTCAGACTCAGAGGATTTGGGATTTTGTTTCTGCTGGGATACTACTAAATTGCTGGTGCATTGTCTGATTTATTTATTAGCATCATTAATGAGATTGCATGTAAAACTTATTGCTTCAGATGCAATTAACAACTTATTTCTACTTTGATTTATTTATTGTGCCGGTTCAGAAATGAGGGACTGTGTCAAAAATGTCACCAAAATTAGTACAAATGCTCACAAAATGCAAGATATTGTTGCAAAAAACTATTTGAATGAGATCTGGATTTGTATGTTATAACATGTTATATAATTATGCAATATCACAAGAGCAAGAGAGCTATTTTCACAAATTTGAGCATGACTGCAAACATGTTATTGCTTTCACACAAACATTCAATAAAAAAAAAATTAAAACATTATTCTCAACATTATTTATGCATTTGTAATTTACCAATTCAGATGAATCTTCTGTACCACCACCAGTGCAAAGATGAATTTTGTTTTTAATGATTTCATTTGATTGGTATAACAGCTCTAAATATAGTGTTTTATTCTAATTATATTTATTGATTAAAAATAAGCAATTTCTCAGGCGGTAATGTGGATCTTTATAAACTTAAGGAGTGCTGTCTGGTCTTGGTCTTTACTCGGTCTCGTCCTGCCTTGGTCTTGGTCTCAAACCCTCAAAATCTTGGTCTTGTCTTGGTCTCAACACACATTGGTCTTGGTCTGGACTTGGTCTCAGATGAGGTGGTCTTGACTTCAACACTACCATACAATGACGTCACTAAATGGTGATGGCACAACAATGAGAGCATCATTCATTATTCATCATCATTAGTCACTTTAGTCACTACATAGTAGTTCCTAATAAGTGATGCATTTTATGACTATATTCAGAGTAAAAAAGATGATTGATTACATTTCAGACACACAATAATGTTGTGATGAGTAATTAATTTCTAATTTTTAATAATTTATCAGCTATTTATTAGTTCATAATGAGGACAATCTCATTTAGTAATTATTGATTACCTAATACGGAACTATATAGTCCTTAATTTTATATGACTTACTAATTAGTTAAGCTTGTTTCCATATTAGTTAATAGTAGTAGCCGAAGTGTTAGTACTACTCATTTGTCCTGCATTACTTCATGCATAGTTACCTATTCATTCTACCATTATTCTAAAGTGTTACCTATAAATGTAATGAGAAAGAGTAAGGACAACATGGCTGCTTTTACCAGATTTATTTATTCTTACTAGATTATTTCTCACTTCTAAAGACAACAGGTAAAATTGACTGTCAAAGGGGAGTATTGTTTTTATTTTACATATTTTACTTGATTTATTATCAGTTGTTTGAATTATCTCTTTCTTTACAGCACTTGGGTAAATGATGAATTTGACAGCGGTGTTGTTTATTCTGGAGGCGTTATTGCCCACAACACCCAATATATGAGAGTGTGTGTTTGTGTGTGCGCTTGCAGTACATTAAAAATGATGGGAATCAGATCAATGAACAATTTAGATGGTGAAACCACTCAAGCAGACCCAAGAGAAAAGAAGACAGAAACTATGAGCAACTGCAGAAATAAATCACACATTCAACAGGAATAGTAAATATTAAGCCACAGGGACGCATATGAATACACACACACACACACACACACGCACGCACAGACACAGACACAGACACAGACACAGACACAGACACAGACACAGACAGACAGACAGACACAGACATAAACACAGACACACACACACACACACACAATCAAAAAAGGGTGTGTGATCATTTGGATTTACTGAAAATCAACTGTGTGTTTGTGTGTATTTGAGGAGAAAGTGGTCTTGGTGTTTATTAGGCATCCAGCAACTCACTTTTTTTTTATTGTTTTTACTTAGACGATACATAAATCAATCTCTCTCTCTCTCTCTCTCTCTCTCTCTCTCTCTGTGTTTCCTGTCACTATCTCTTCCAGCATTCATCTTCGACCAATAACAAAGTCTTGGCATAATACAGTGAAAACAAACCTCATCCCACTATACCCTCCATTACAATCAGCTTCCATTTCTCTTTTATTCACACCCACTTCAGCCTGTCTGTCTGTTTTTAGAGCTCAGGGAGGAAGACAGCGAGCGGTAAAGGAGAAAGAACTTCCTCAGTGGAATCCACTGGCTGCAAACCAGCTTAATTGAAAGCTGCAGCTAAGGTGCATTAGGTTTAATAAACCATATGCCAAATCTCATAGAAATAGCACACACACACACTTACTGTTCTCAGAGAGCTCAATGATGTAATGCAGGAGAGGGCTGTTCCCATCAAAGGGCCGAACCCATGACAGAAGAACTGTCCTGCTGTCAGTCTCATTCAGAGACACCTGCAGGTTACGTGGAGAATGGGGAAGTTCTCTAAAAGACAGAGATAATCAAATAAAGAGACAAAATATGCATATACATTCAAACAAATTTAAAATGCAAATTATTAAAAAAAATTGTCCCAGGTCCTGTTAATTGAACAGGTCAAAGGGATAGTTTACCGCAAAAATAAAATTGTCATTAATTTCTTACCCTCATATCATTCCAAACCAGTAAACCAGACTTTCGTTCATCTTCAGAACACAAATCTTTTTGATGAAATCTGAGAGCTTTCTGTCCCTCCATTGACAGCTATGCAACTACCACTTTCAAGCTCCAGAAAGGTAGTAAAGACATCATTAAAGTAATTCATATGACTCCAGTGGTTTAATCTCAATTTTATAAAGCCACATGAGTGCTTTGTTTAAAAAAGCATAATTTACCACTTTATTTACAAAATATCCATCTCCAAAGCGTGTTCCACCAACGTCTGCTCTCGCTTCAACAAAACACGCATGTGTCGTAGTGCACTCGTGATTGCGCACTGGAGAAGAATATCTTGTAAATAAAGAGGTAAATTATGTTTTTTTTTGCGAATACAAGGCACTCACTTCATAAAATTGTGGTTAAACCACTGGAGTCACATTGATTACTTTAATGATGTCTTTACTAACTTTCTGGGGCTTGAAGATAAAGATCAACGAAACTCTTACGGGTTTGGAATGACATTATGTTTACATAATATATGTGTGTGTACAGTGTTTAATTATTATGTATATATAAATAAACACACATATACGTGTATATATCTAAGATTTTTTAAATATATATATATATATATATATATATATATATATATATATATATATATATATATATATATATATATATATATACATACATACATACATGCAAATATTTCTTAAATATATACATGTATGTGTGTGTATTCAAATATACATAATAATTATACACAGTACACACACATATATTATGTAAACACAAACTTTTATTTTGGATGCGATTAATCGGGATTAATCAATTTGACAGCATTATCGTAAACATGAACAGTACCGTTCAAACGTTTAGGGTCAGTAAGATTTTAAATTCTCTCATGCTCATCAAGGCTGCATTTATTTGATCAAAAACACAGTAATTCAAAATCAGATTCAAATTCAAATCAATACACAATTTCCTTTGTGCAATTTATCCTAATACATTTTAATGATTAGTCTTTAAATGTTGCTCTTTCTCATGCAAAACTATTCTAGGACTTCAGATTTTTTTAGACAGCTTTCAAATTAAGTCAAGTCAAGTTTGAGGTATAATTCATGTCTGTTGCACAAACAGTGTAGGAAGAGTTACGTTTATTAGGGTTATGAGTTCAAATCCCTCACCCTAACTATCAGCAATAGTAATAGAGATGCTAGACTTAAATAGCATAAACTGCCTTTAGGCTAATATGTTCAAATACATGTAAGTCACTTTGTAGATTTGTGTCTTTGTTGCAGTTTGCACTTTCAAACCTGTGCTTCTGGGGTTCCGTGGAGGACAAATGGTGGGTAGATAGAAGCATTATCACTCAAAAGAAAAACTTCTGCAAGCAAAAAGCATTCTTCATGGCTGCAAGGGGTTTGTGGGATCTTAAAAAGATCTGGGTATAAAAAGATTCTTTGACAAAAAGTATGTTTTTTTTTGTTACCAAGTAGAATTTTTAATTTCCATTTCTTGTGTTAAAAGAGTTAATGAATCACAAAAATAATAAAAACTGTTGGCTTAAAAAAACATTGTGTTAACAGCTAAAATACATCATTCAATCACAAATACTGTAATATTAAAAGGGTCATGAACTGGCTTTTTAAAAAATGTTATACTGTTGTCTGAGGTCAACTTATGACTTTCGTGTGGTTTTTACATTCAAAAACATCATAATGAATTAATAATAGGCTATTTTCTGCCCTGGTTTTGAGGCTCTCTCAAGAAACGATCGGTTTTGATGGGCGTTCCGCACTGAAGACTTAGAAGTAAACGCCCAGAGCTAGAATTGGATAAGATTTGCACATTTAATGAGCTTCTGCTCCCCTGTTAGTATATGTGGGAATTGTTTTGAAAGCGTGTGGGGAAACGGCAACTGGAATGAATCTACGGCTCGCAAAATGTATTTATCAAACAAACACAATGATTTATCTCTCATCCACCCGCGATTGATTGGAATGTTTTTTTTTTATTACTTGGCCCGCCCGATCGGTGAATATAACTGTAAACCGTACACACACTCACACATGCGCACCCTTCAAGTCAAGAGAGTGAACAACGCACATCAAGAAAGGAATGTTATTTCATTATTTAAGATAAAAAACACAAAGCACATAAAAACACATAGCCCCGGGACGTTGGGCTTTGCGAGCACTGGCCCATACATGTCCGAGTCTGATCTCGAATCGCAATGAACCAACAACACCACAAATAAAGGATTCATCAGCCTTTGACAGCGTGCTAAGGTATGTTCAGTTAGACATGTACACATAATCAATACGATCTGTAACTCACATAAGTGTGGTGCTTCATTCATTCATGTAATCTCATCCTGTCTGCAAATACAGTCTCTTGTTTACAAACGAATCCGTGGTGAAATGAAAGAACAGACGCACAAGGTCTTCCCCACATGAGCTGGATATTCATTAAAAATAAAGTTCACCCATGCATTCATAATATTGGAATCCGAATGAAGCTTATGTGGTATTTTTATTGCTTAAACGTTCGATGCGGTTTAGCTCTATGCAGACCTATATCATCTCAGGCACGAGTCGATGGGCGTGGCTACAGAATCAGGAGTTGTTCTTTTTCTGTTGAGGCGCTGTTTCACCACACGATGACGTCTGAAATCGATCGTTTGCTGGGCCTGGTGTCAATAAAAGCTTTTCTTTGTCTAACAAGGAAGTTTTCTGCTCGGAAACTTACAGGATATTATTATATTAACATGACCTTTTATATATCAAACGCTCTAGAGAAAGTTGATTTCTCAATTCATGACCCCTTTAAAGGAATAGTGATACAAAATTCAACATTCTGTCTTCATTTACTACCCCTCATGTCATTCCTAGCCTGTATTATTTTATATATTGCATGGAACACAATAGAAGATATTTTGAATAATGTGAGATACTTTTTATGTGCTTTTTTGGTTATTTTTGGAGCATGTACTGTAAAAGAGCAGCATGGACATCTTTTGTTTTTCCACAAAATGTAGTAAATCATGAGGAACAAAATGAGGTTGGGTAAATTATGACAGAAGTTTCATTTTTGTGTGAACTAAGCCTTTAACATTACTTTCCACTATGTTACACGATCAAAAGTTCCACTGTTTCTTCAACAACATTACATTTATGAAAACTACATTACAATATCACATAATGCAATTATGTCCTTTGCAGATGCTTGTAATATGTGTATAAGAGCTTTTTGCCCATCTGTCACAGCAGCCTAAATATGCAATAACATCTAATATTGTTTAAAGCAAGGAACTGCTCAGCCATCGTCTAACATTTGGTAATAAGAGGACCTGTCCACTGCATGAGATTAACTTGAACGCCTGTGAAATCACATTAGCATGTGAAGCATTGCCTCTCCTTCAACCGTCTGATGAGTTTTCTTTCAACAGAGTTTGCAGGCTGTAATATTAAAGGTAGGAGTGTATTGTGGTGCTCTGTTATCTTAATGCGACTGTCAAAGGTATTATTGTAATTATTCAAATCGCATGTGTTTTCAATTTGTATCTCATAATTTAAATGTCAGCTGTTAGGAGTCTTTTTCTAAAGTCTGCCGAAACACGTTTTTTCTCTCAAACTAGCGTGTCTTAAATTAAATATTGCTTTATTATGAGTTCCGTTAAGTAGTACTAAAGGAATAGCGTTATAGTGCAGTGCTGTGAGCACATTTGTAAATCACAGTTTATTAGAGTTATGTTTTGTATGATTGATGATTTGTAATATTTCAAAGTTGAGCTGTGATTTGATTTCGCAAGCTGCACAATTTTTTTGGATATAAAGAATTTCGGTCACACTTTAGATTATAGTCCAATTCTCACCATTAGCTATTACTTTTGCCTCAATAAACTCCTAATTACTGCTTATTAATAGTTAGCAAGGTAGTTGTTAAGTTTAGGTACTGGGTAGGATTAAGGGATGTAAAATATGGTCATGCAGAATAAGGCATTAATATGTGCTTTATAGATACTAAAAAACAGCAAATATCATAGTAATATGCATGCTAATAAGCAACTAGTTAATAGTGAGAATTGGACCCTAAACTAAAGCGTTACCATAATTTCTTATAAGCACAAAATTTAAGCTTGTAGGTTGATTTCCCTGAAAAGTAGCAACACGGCAGCATTTGGCTCAACCAATGGCATGGGGCTATCTGCTTGGCTGACTAATGACAGATGGGGGAGTCATCCTAATATGGTGAACAATTTTTTTTTATAATCAATGTTGAAAACTATGGAAAAGATAACTGTGACTTTTTTTCCCTCACAATTGCGGGTTTACATTTTTTAGATATAAACTCACAATTGCGAGTTATAAAGTCAGAATTGTGAGATATAAACTCACAATTCTGACTTTATAATTCCCAATTGTGTTATAAAGTCAGAATTGCGTGATATAAAGTAGCAGTTGCGTGTTATAAAATCAGAATTGTGAGATATAAAGTCAGAATTTTGAGATGGTCTGTTCTTCCCTATTGTGATGTATATCCAAGTGAAAGGAAAAATATATGACAGGACTTGATTTTTTCCATTGGGAATTGATTGGATCGTTTGCTATTGCAGCGATCTCATGTTCTTACTGACTCCAAACCTTTGAACGGTACTGTACATGCAAGGCTTTTGACACAAAAGACATGTTTTTAGACTTTGGGTTTGTATCTTTCTGATTGTGAATAATATTTTCAAACGCATCCAATTAAACAAGCTGTCATTTGTGTTTCTCAGTGCATTTCATCTACTTCAAAGATCGATGATATTTCCTCTGCATCCATCCATATGACAATCCGTGGGAGTACAACATCCAGCCATCTAGAAGCAGTAATTATTATCTAAGCACGTGTATGTGTGTGTGTTTAATTAGTTCCTGATGCCACAGAAATATAGCAACACTGGCTAGTCGTCAAAGGAGATGATCTTGGCCTTGGGCACCAGGCCTATCTTCCATTTTCCCTTTATCTTCCTCCCGCCACACACACACACACGCACACACACACACTCACACAATCACAGCTGCTCCATCCTCTGTCCTATCATTACAGCCCATTTTTGGATGGTTCTCTTGGCTTCAGAGCCGCAGCTGGGATCCAAGCATCTTCCTCCTACAATAGCACTCCAATAAGTAATGAGTGCACATGTACTGTACAAGTGTAGTCGCTTCTGAGCGTTTCGTATCGAACTTGCATGTTGCCGAGGATCTGTGTGCATGTGTCTATTTCCGCTTACATGACTTCCAGTCGGGCGGTTTTCGAGTCATTTCCAGCTGGTGAGCTGACCCTGCAGGTGTAATCTCCGATGTCTCCGGACCACGTCTGGCTGATGTGGAGTGAACCTTCCTTCATTGACACTCGCCCACCAGTCGACACGCTTAACGGCTTGGTTCCTTTATTCCATGTATATCTGAGGAAAATAAGACTCATGATGACTCATAATCCACCAAAAATATCACACTCCAAAGACCTGCAGAAAACACACTTTGCCTCCTGAAACAGAACAACTGTGATTGTGCCATATGTGCTTGATAATGACCTAAACAAGGTGGATAAAGACTATATAATATGGTAAAAACAGGGTAAACTGTCTTTATAAAGAAATAAACAGAAACATTTAAATATTACAGTTTAGAAGTTGTCTATTTGAACATATTTAAAAATGTAATTCATTCCTGTGATGCAAAGCTGAATTTTTCAGCATCATTCCTCCAGTCTTCAGTGTCACAAGATCCTTCAGAAATCATTCTAATATGCTGATTTGCTGCTCAAAAACAGTTATTATTATGATCAATTTTGAAATCAGTTGTGCTGCTCAATATTTTTGTGGAAACTGTGATTCTTTTTTCAGGATTCTTTGATGAATAAAAAAATTCAAAAGAACCGCATTTATTGGACATACGTTCACTTTTGATCAATTTAATGCATCCATGATCATTATTAATTTCTTTAGAAAGTAAAACAATAAATAAACTGCCCCCGGACCTTTAAATGGTAGTGTTTGCTTAAAGCAAGATCAATTTACGTGAGTTATTAAAACTAAAATATTGTGAATATTTGCCAGGGCCATTGTCATGTGGTTTCTAGGGTGTTCTGGATTGTTGCTAGGTTGCTGCTTACTTTTTTTATTCAGTCATGTGACCTATTTTCGATGTGCATCTACTGTAGAAATATATTTAGCATTTCCATCATAGTTTATCCACCTCAAGTACACCTTCAGATAGCTTAGAAAGTACTCAAGTGGCATGATTTAAGCTATCATTCGTGTTTGTAGCACCAGTGGAGAGGAACAAGTTATGTTAGAGGTCTTGAGTAACAGTGAACGTGATTTCACCAAGTACAACATGTTCTTGGATCAACGTCTTTCTTGATTTTGGAACAACATTCCAATCAACCAATCAGATTTGAGGAACAAGTTTACAGTTTATGTAAGTTTAGGCTTACAACCAGGGTTAGGTGCTTCTGCATTAGTGTTATTCACCTATCATTTCCCTCTGATTTTAGGGATAACTTATGGGTAGGGATAGGATTAGGACTACATTTTCAGGCAGTAATGTTGTTCCAGGATCAACAAAATATGTTGACCAAGGATCAATGAGTAACAGCAAGAGTAACACTTGACTTCGCTAATTAGCCAACGCCAATGTAGACTTATCAGAGCTTCAAAGTTTTTGAAATTGAAATGTTCAAAACATATTTCACAACATGCATATCATCTCAAGCTCTGACCTGACGGTGACTCTGGGGTCGTGGGTTGCCGCGCAGTTCAGCACAGCGGTAGTTCCCTTAATGACACGCTGATCCTCAGGGGGTGTTGAAATGAAGGTTCGACCTGATTAATAAAATGCAGTTTAGGACAAAATCACGCTACAGTTTAATCATTACCAACATCATTATTCACAGTTCTTTTAACCCTATTAGGTAATTCCCACTGACAGCTTCATTAGCTACACAGAATAAAATTTACAAAGCATGAACGTTTGAATATTCACACTGCGTCTCAATGAACATATAGTATGGCTAAGCAAATGAACAAATTCTCTCACACACATTACCCACTGGGTCCAATTGACTTGATTAAAGCTAATGCATGTAATATTTTTTAACATTAAAAAGCTATCTTCCAGTTTAATGCGCACTGACAACTAGAAGTCAGCCATTTGTAGGTTGCAAACACCGTCACTGTACGGCCCGACATGTCAACTTCCAACTCAACCAATGGTGTGAGTTTGGGGCGGGACTATCTTTTCGTCTGAACAATGTAGACGAGGGTAGTTTTTCTGAAATTCCATTTGGCGCTGCCAACAGTGCATAAATTACATGCTGCAGTTTTAATCTGAAAGACTTCATGCCTTCCTTTTAAGTGGCCAATCCGCAAACAGCATTATTTAGGCTGGATGTCAAAAATGCTCTTAGACACTTCCACGCACCCACGCTCAAGCGTAAACCTACATCAGCATCATTAAGCATGCACAGCAAGATAAACCGAGGCCTTGGGATTTAAGGATGACACTATTCCGGTGTGAAATTACTGCAAAAGACTTAACATTTCACAAAAACTGTGCTCTGCTATGCCTTTACAATCAGCCTAGCTAATGAATGCCACTATTAAGCCAAACAATGACTGCTGATAAAAGGCATGTTTGGAAATTGTCTGCAATCCTGTCGGTGCTGAATATCAAATACGCTAAATTTGTTTGTCCTTTCAAGTCATTAAAAACAACATATTATTCACACTATTACAGTTTCATACTCAAGACTGTCAGGGCCACGGTGGCGTTGACCAGTCCCTCAGAGTTAGACGCCAAACATGTGTAGTTCCCTGCATCGCTCAGCATTATGGGTAGTATCTGTAAGCCTCCAGACTCCAGCAGAGTGAAACGAGGCATCTGCACCGATCCGCTCGCTAACACCTGAGAACCTGCAAGAATCACAGGGGTTGGTCACGAAACTGCTGAAATGTTTAACGTGTAATGGTGTAAATTAATGTAATCTTACGTACCTTTCCTCCAAACAATGGCAGGTTTGGGGGCACCATATATCTCACAGGTGAAGACAGCTGACGTTCCGTCAGTTACAGTGGTGTCAGAAGGGGGCGTGGTGAAAGATGGTGTCACACCTATCATGAAAACAAGCGAGTCAGAAATCCAAATAAGTATTTTGGACACTTAAAAGTCCCTGTAAAGGCAATTCTGAGATTTGTTTCTAAACGCATTATACATGTTAGAAATGTATTGCTGAAACGCAAAGACTGTGAACTGTGTAGTACTGAATTGTGGAGACTGTTAAACAGTTTTTCACCATTTCTGTGTCATTTTCTGGATTTTTTGGGCAGGGCTAACATGGTGGCTTGATGATGCACTGGAGCCACTGAGCCTGGCCCCTCCCCTAACACCATCATAACTGTCGATGACGCACTGGAGCCACTGAGCCTTAGCCTGACAAGCCAGACCCACATAAAGATGTTGGGTCTGGCAACACACCATTGACAGGGCTCAATCCGAGGGGCGGGATAAACGGTTGACTTTCAAATTCCCTCTGCACATAATAGGATATCGCTACAACCCAACCAGAGCAACGAAGAAGGCGACATAGTCAGAGCGATGGAAATTAGTCCATGGGGGAGTGTTCCGCGTATGGTGTGTTGTGGAAAAGTTTGATGGAGAGATTCCTGTAAGCCAACAAATGTTATGGTAATGGGGCCCAACGACTGTTGCCGCTTTTGCCAAAAGAATATGAGAATGCAGGCGTGCCTTTTGCAGGGAATGCATGCAGATTCGTCGCAACTCTGCCGTCAATATGTTAAGCCTGCCCACCAACTCTATACACAATGTGATTGGCCCGACTAGAGTTTGTTTTTTCAAGCTCGCAAGCCAACGGAGAGTTGCTAGATGACCCTGGCTGCAAATTACATTTGCTGCTGCTAGGGTGCATCTAGATTTCTAGGCTAACTGAGCCCCTCCCCTAACACTATCATCACGAGCACTTTCGCATCAGTTCGCCGCTCAATTGCGAGTTACTGTCAGTACCGTTAGTTACTACAACCAACAGTTTGCTAGCTAGTTATGCCTTCGTCATATAAATGCATATTACCTGGTTGCGATAACTTACACAACAGCTTACAAAACTAAAATGATGATATCAAGAAGAGGTGGATTAAGTCTTTGAAGAGGCAGCTTGATGGAGAGCTGAGTATCACCACCAACAACTGCCTCTGCAGTGACTTTACACCTGATAGTTCTATAAACTTTCATCAGAGACAACTGGGATTCACTGATAATCTGCTGCAGAATGGGGCCGAACCGACCTCTTCATCCTTCCGTCCCGCCGACATCTGGTACCATCATGAGCAGTACGTGCCCACCAATGAGTGTTGTCTAGTGGGCTCACAGCAGCATTTCCGCGAGTGGGCGTGGTTTTAGCGCAGACAGCAGAATGCTGCTTATTTTTTTCAAGATTTTGATAAGCTATTTTATTTACTTGGTGTTTTTTTATCATTTAAATTTGGCTTGGTGGTTAATAACACATTTTTCTGTGGCGTGACAAACTCAGAACACTTATTCAATTTTGACTTTACAGGGACTTTAAAAATAATTTAGGTTTTAAATGATAACACAATAGATATAGTGTTCAAACTTATGTTAATCCAAATTGTCCTTCGGTGTGACAAATTGATTTTTCAAACAAACTAAATTAATATGAGCTGTAATGTGAAAAAACAAAAAATCTTTTATAATTATTGGGAAAAAAGCAGACCACAATTTAATATAGTCTTAGATGTCACCTACTCTAACATACAGTATCTTTAGATGCCACAAAATTATTTATTTACACTTAAAAATGCTATCTGTGTGACAATTAGTTACAATACCATTCAAAAGTTTGGGGTCAGTAATATATATATTTTTTTAAAGAAACCAAGGATGCATTCAAACTGATAAAAGACAGTAAAGACTTTTACATTGCTAGGGGGGAAAAATCCTATAAAAATATATGCTGTTCTTTTGAATGTTCTATTATTAAAAGAACACCCCCCCCCAAACATTTTTTTATCACGTTTCCACAAAAAAACGTAAATTTCACAATATTACTGTTTTACAGTTTTATCGAATAAATGAGAGAGCATGAGAGTCTTTTGTACTGACCTTAAACTTTTGAATGCTCAAGCATTATTTGTTTGCAGATGGTTGGTTTCATATTTTGATATTTAATTAAATGAAATTCATACATTTTATGTGAGAGTTTTCAAGCAACCGGGGTCACTGCTTATACGTACATGTAGTATTTGGAGTCAACAAACTGCAGCTATAAATATCACACCACCACTATTATAACATTCATTTATTCAACTTATTCACTTGTTAATTATTTACATGATGAATGTACCTAACTTTAAAACTCTCAAACTAAATAAAAAATGGTGTGAATTGAAATAAAACATGAGAGCAAAAGAGAGATGAGGATGACTAAGCAGGAGAGAGCTGGAGGTGTTGATTAAGTGCGGTGTGTGTGTGTATGTGTGTGTGTTAAGGGTTGATCTCTCAGTAGACACTGATTAATTACACAGATCAATAGGGGTCTCTGAACTCCCTGATCAATTCACAACTGAGAGGAAAAGAGAGCGAGATCACTGACTTTTAAAACATCCATGGCTCTATTTATGCATCATCCTCCCATTAGCTTGAAGCAATGATTCACTCAAAAAAAATGAAAATCCTGTCATCATTTACCCACCCTCATGTTGTTCCAAAACCATATGACTTTCCTTTTCTCATGAACAAAAATAAGATTTTGAAGAATTTCTTGTGTTCACACAATGAAAGCATATTGTAACTAGGGGCTCTCAAGCTCCAAAAAAGCACAACAATAAATGTGAAATATCTATCAAAAGACAATCAGTGATATGGGTTTGTGGAATAACATGCGGGTGAGTAGATGGCAGAATTGCATTTTTGGGTGAAATGTTCCAATAACCATTCATCTTACTTGTGACGACCAAGTTGGTATGTGCCTGGATTTCTCCGGCCATGTTTTCAGCGAAGCACTGGAATATTCCGGCATCGTCCGGCTGAATTCTCCGTACTTGCAGAACCATTGAAGAAGAGGTAAGCTTGTATCGAGGGTTGTTCAGTGTGGAGAGGGGGACGGCATTTTTGAACCACTCCAGCTTCGGTGTGGGAATCCCTGAATAATACATAAAGCATCACAAGGTATTTCAGCAGATTCTATAGTGATTCTATAATTGGAGATACATTTTGCATTTCAAAAAGTTAAAGGTGCCCTTGAATGGAAAACTGTATTTACCTTGGCATAGTTGAATAATGACAGTTCTGTACATGGAACTAACATACAATGAGCCTCACGCACCATTGTTTCCTCCTTCATGTGTAAATCTTGTGCTTGGAAAAGACCACTGAAAAACGGGCGAATTCCAACATAACACCGACTGTGACGTAACAGTTGGGATAATTAATATTTACGCCTCCCCAAATTTGCATGTAGCCCACCAGCCCCTGTTCAAGGCCAGGCAGTGTTAACGTGGACCTGCGCGGCCGAATCATCAGAAGTTCTGCAGGTATTGTGAAGATGAGGACAATATAGTGAAAACGGCAGATCATGGATATAAATGTTATGTTCCAGGCTGGGCAGGGGATGTGAGCACTTTTCATACCCTTCCCACAGAATAGAACTGTCAACAGGCATGGTTGATGTTTATCTATAACAGGATACCGCAACAATTTAATTCAAAGTTGTTAGTTTGCTCTGACTAAAAATGTTCATTGACGACTTTTTTTTCATGATTAAGACAAGACGAGATGACACAAACGTCCTTAAACGATTATTGTGACTATTTAAACATGCAATATCGTTGACGGAAAAAGACGAGACTAAAATGTAGCTTAAAAAATAAAAACTTGAACAAAAAGCACTCGAGGGGAAAAAGAGGAGCATTAGAGTGCCAGATTTCAGTTATTTAAATCCCCCAATCAGATCTTATCTGTTACGTATCCTATCCGGTGTTTTACTTAAAATGTGCAATCTGGCAACCATGTGCATGCAAGCTTGTGCTGTTTGTGATTGTGTTTGCTGAATAACTGCACTTTTGTGAGCTACAGAAAAGAGCCAATCAGAGCAGAGCTCAATATTATTATTCATGACCCTTCCAAATAAGGCAAAAACAGACCATTTCATTCTAGGGACCAATCCTAGGGTTGTAAATGGACATCTAAAACCGTATCTGGAGTATTTTTGCCCTTACCAAAGCAACATACCTTCTATGTAGATATCAGAGAACAGTTTAAAATAGTGTATCAATGCATTCTAGGGCACCTTTAAGAAAAAAAAAAAAAACTTTCACTAACATAGTTTGACGGTAACAGAAATGACAATTTAAAACGTCTTAGCCAAAAACTCCACTTGCTAGCATAAATGCTAGAGCACATGGCACTAATGAAATCACGATTAAAAAAACTTTTAGACAACCCACTGTGTGATCAGTGATAAATTCTGCTTTCCTTTTGATATTGTGGTACTCTTAGTGTAAGAACTTTTTAGATTAAAATATTTTCTGAGCGAGAGCACACATACCTTTCAGTGCTTCAGATCTTATCAGTGAGGCAAAGTGACATAATTTCCTGTATCTTACATAGAAGTGGGAGATAATTTCACCAATTTAAAGGCAAAGTACGGTACGGTAACAGAATTTACGCAAGATTTTTGGACACATTTTTATAAGATAAATGTTATTTTATCTTACTATTTAACTATTTAATATGGGAGAATTAGGAAAATGACTATTTAGGGCTTTTAGAAATAAAAGATATGAAATATTACCAAAAGAAAAGTAAAATAAAATATTTTGATTACACAATTGACTAATTCAGACAACAAGAAATCATGATTTTCAGCTACATAAGACACTTTTTATTTTATAATAAAAAGAACATATTATATTGTTATGGCCTGTAACATATTGTGATCCATGACAACGAATAACACATCATTAAAATAATAAAAAATATAGGCATTTAAAAAAGCAGATATAAATAATAACTTTAAACACCAAATGTACCTGCAGTTATATATATATATATATATATATATATATATATATATATATATATATATATATGGGTACACACACACACACACACACACACACACACACACTACTGGTCACACTACTGTTTTTTATTGTAATATTTCACAATATTACAGTTTTTACTGTATTTTTTTATTTAAAATACTTGGTGAGCATAAGAGACTTCTTTCAAAAAAAAAAAAAAAAAAAGATTTCATTCCAACCTTATATACACCAAATTTGTAAGGGGTAAATTTACACATATGACATCTGGTAGATGAGAAAAGTATTACCAAAGAAGACACACACACCCACACACACACACACACAGTTTGATTTATCACAAAGTTAATGTTTTCATCAATAGACCTTCATCAGGGCACACTTTGGTTTAATTAATGAAAATTTAATCTAATAAATTGGCTTTGATTGATTAAACTTCCAATAAAATTTTGACATGCTTCACCGACAAAAAAGGGGAAGATTTGGAGAGGAGGATAAGTGAGGGAGATCAAGAGAGAGGGAGCGAGAAATCAAGAAGCGAGCGCGAAAATGAATAAAACGCCAATTATATGTATTAGCAATAATTGTAAATTAAGTTCCTCTGAAGGAACTCATGATATGCTCATCATGATATGCAAATTAAAGAATATATCATGGATAAATCCTGCAGCTCAACACTTTAAAAGGTCAAATAGCGTGAATCCGCTCCACCCCGCCTCCTATGGAGGAGTCTCAGCGTCGATAGTCGTGTCACACCCACGGGATGCAAGACAAGGATGTTAAAATAAGACTGTCAAAAACAAGCTCGCTGTAATTAAATTTCTGACAGTTTATGACAAAGTGCGCACAAACTCAGCTTCACACCCTTACAGAAGTGCAAAAAGAACGAGTCGAGATTCTCAGCAAGTGTAAATTGCAGAGGTACAAAAAAAAAGGAAAAAAAAGAGGAAAAAGTCTCAGTAGTTTTCAAAAGTTTCATGAAGGAGAAACTGTCCAGATTTCCGTTAAATAAAGGAGAAAAATATTACGAAAGAAAAAGGGGGAGAAGAAAGAACCGTTTGAGGTCTCTCTTTATGAATTTTTCCTTGTTAGAAGTCATGAAAAGTTTAACTTTTAGACACTTGGCACTTTGTTGCTGAAATGTAGGTCAGATTTACGCAGCTTGTTAAAAGGATTTTCTACTTGGATTCTACCCCTCCATTGCCCTGTGAGTCAATGATATACCTAATGTCTTTTAGCTAGATCCTAACGTAGTCTGAACACTGACGCCAATTAACAGCTAATACCATTAGCGTCTCGTTCGCCTTTTCTAATGTACTTGACCGCTTATCCCAAATCACTTATTTAGTCGATTAAATAAAGATGAATTCAAATAATGCGGTGCGCTTGCATGGCGAAAAGGTCACATTTGGGAGGCGACAAACGGGTATGATAAAAGCAGGTTGACTTAGCACATGACATTCTTACAGCATGAACATGCTATAACATTGTGCAGAAATTGGAACATTATGCTTTTAAAAAGATACTTTCAGATTATACATGGGATTGACAAGTAGTGCGCTGGAAGTTAAGTGGGTTTTTTTGTTCCAGTGCTGGCAGTTTTTTATACTCCTGACAATGAAAGATTATCGTTTCCTGCAGGGGACTGATTATAAAACAGCAGAATATGTAGGACATGTATTATATGACTCTAAAGTTGTCAAATTCAGAGGTGCTGCAGTAATTTGATAGATGCAACACAGCTGTCTGTCTCTAGAAGGGGCGGGGCAGTGGGCGGAGCTTACCTTTGGCCTGACACTGAAGCTCCACAGTTTTCTCAACTTCCGTTATCACCGACCTCTTTGGTTTTGACGTGAAGTACGGGGACTCTGTGTTCATGCAAACATACACACACACACACACACACACAAGCTTGTAAGTACAAACATCATCTTAAGATTTTCTGAAGAAAAGGATGCAAAAAGTGTAAAACTCTTCACCCTTTTGAAATGTTGTTATGAGGTTAATCCGTTCTAGGTAGTTTCTAATGTGTTCTAAGTGGTTGATTCGATCAGTGTTTCCCAACCACTGGTTGTCCGAGATACTTCAAAATAATCCAAAACAGACATAAAGTCTTTTGCAGAAGTACAATCAGAATCAACGTGTATGTTAAAGTCACCTAGCATCATGATTCTATCATGCTGGGCACAGGCAAGAGTGAGAAGTTGAGTCAATTCAGAGAGAAGATTTATATTATATCTAGGGGGTCTATAAATCAACATAATCATAATTGGAGCGGGACCAGCAAGTTTAAGTGATAGACATTCATCAAGAACGTCCTTTTTAGTCACTTTATAATTGTTCTTAAAGATCACAGCCAGACCACCACCTCTGCCACAAAGTCTAGGTTTTGTCAGGTAACTATATCCAGGAGGGGTTAAAGGGATAGTTCACCCAAAAATGAAAATTAGCCCATAATTTACTCATCCTCAAGTCATCCTAGGTGTATATGACATTCTTCTTTCAGACGAATAAAATCGGAGTTATATTACAAAAGTCCAGGCTAATCCAAGCATTAGAATTGCAGTAATAGTGGCTCTGTTTTTGAAGTCCATAAAAAGTGCATCTACCCATCAAATAACTGCTCCACGCGGCTCTGGGGTGTTAATAAAGGCCTTCTGAAGCGAATCGATGCATTTGTGTAAGAAAAATATCCATATTTAAAACTTTATCACGTAAACTTTCGACCGACCGCCTTCCCTGTTCAATTTATGGAAAAATTGTTGAAAGTTCCCCTGCCGATCGAAAGACTAACGTGACCAGGTGCGCTCGTCATGACGTCACGTACGCATCTCGAGTTTCACTTTCAACATTCAACACTTTTCCACAGAAGGCGGTCGGCCGAAAGTTTACTTGATAAAGTTGAATATTTATGAATATGAATATTTTTCAAACGCAACGATTCGCTTCAGAAGGCCTTTATTAACACCCCGGTGCCGCGTGGAGCAGTTATTTGATGGAGAGATGCACTTTTTATGGACTTCAAAAACAGAGCCACTATTACTGCAATTCTAATGCTTGGATTAGCCTGGACTTTTGTAATATAACTCCGATTTTATTCGTCTGAAAGAAGAATGTCATAAACACCTAGCATGACTTGAGGGTGAGTAAATTATGGGCTAATTAAAATTTTTGGGTGAACTACCCCTTTAAAAGGTGCTGTTCAATGGAATCATCAGGCGTTTGCCAGGTTTCAGTCAAAAATACTGACGTGCCCTTTAAATAACACAAAAAATACAGTTTGTTATAGTTTTCAGTTATTGCCTCAAAATAGCAATGCGCCAACAATGCACCTGAACACACCTCGTTTTCAGACCAGCACGCACATGGGCGAACGAATGGGCGCAGGTGCATTTGCCATTTAAACAACGTGGCACTGGGCGTGAAAATGACAACTGCGTCGGGCTGAAACTAGCAAAAAACACTTGTGTTGCGCATTGTGCCGGGTGTATGATAGGCCCTTAATCTCAAGTTTCACATGAAATGTGAGTACTACTTTTAATATAATATCTAGTTTAAATATGCCATTGGAAGCAATGTATGTTTGTGCAATTTTGTTATATCTTTATGTAGTGGTGTACCATGGCATTTTTTACTTATCAAAACTGTGCTGTCGCAACAAAAAAAAAGGTTGGAAAACACTGGATTAGATGCTATGGGTGGTTGTTTAGGTATTTGTGGAAGAAATCATGTGTGGAGTACCTTATAACTGAGGGCTTAGATTTATATTTTTACCATTTAATACCAACCTGAGTGTGTTCTAGAGTTTGCTGACATAACGGTGGATATTCAAGAAGTGTATTATTTTTAGGTTACGATAAAAGAGTGAACATATGGATGTGTACATTCACTCAACTGCTGTACATGTAAAAAGCAAGATGTGCGCCCAGACTTTTCCCAGCAGTCTTTGGTGCCACACTTAACTCATTATAATAGTAAAAAGGTTTTATATATATGTATATATATAAAAAAGAAAACCCATTTATCCACTGCACTTTTATTTCCCCCTTTATTTATGACAGGAAGAGCAAGACTCCTGTTACTTTTTGACACGCCTGGCATTTGTTTTTTCTCTCTTTCTCTTTCTTGCCTTGTCTAACTCACTCCAAATGAAAGGAGACAAAGGACCTGTTAACTGTAATGCTGATAACAGCTTTTCACTTACCTAAGAATATCCAGAAATAAAAGAGGGGGGGGTTAAACAAACAACAACAACGGCAAAAAAAACGAACAGCATAATATCACAGCTTTTCAAATTCTTTCTTCTCTCTTTCCTCTCCTCCTTTTCGTTCTTCCCGAACAAATCAGCACTTATTCAGTCTCATTGTACGTTTATGCAGATCAGGATATACATATTCAGACTGGCGCCTGGATCGAATTCAACGGCAGAAACAATAAATATCTCCTCCGTCTCAACCTCTTTTCCACTGCTGGCTGCACTGACATGTTCACTTTATCTTTCTATAAAAGTCTCTCTGAGCCTCCAACAGCCCCAATTTATTCATCACTCCATTGGCTGCCTCATGCATATGCATGCCCCCCTTTCGCCCAATCATGTAAGGCGCACACCTGTCAGATAAGCTCATTGAAAGAATATTCGTTGCTGTTTCTAATAAGAGTGCGAGGTGAGGTATAAATATTCATAGCTCATCTTTTGGTGAGAATGATCTTGGGGCAGAGAGTAATATTTGTGTTTTTGGATCAAAGAGCAGGGATGTTAAGGAGGCTGAGGATGTTTAAGTCCACTGACCTTCTAAAAACATTGGAAACTGAGTTGTGATGCCCAGATAAAACGCCAATGACGTAACAAGGAATGAAGAAACCACTTGCTTTTGTGTGAATAAATGTGCATTGCGACCATTAGAACTCACTTTTACACATTTCTAAATGTATCCTTCCATTTACTGAGAGATACAAAGAAAACCAAACCCAAACTGTAACTCTATAGTAAATACATGTAGTTCACTTTACTACTAATATATTAATATATTACTATTAATATTCAAAACAATGCTTCATGAAGCTTTGGAGTGTATCGAACCACTGAATCGACTCGCTGATTCGATACGCTCCGAAGCTTCATGAAGCATTGTTTTGAAATCGGTTATCACTATATAAGTCGTTATTAAATTTTTTTTGCCGCACCAAAAATATTATCGTCGCTTTATAATATTAATATTGAACCACTGTACTCACATGGACTGATTTAAATCTGTTTTTAGTACATTAATGGATCTTGAGAGTGTAAATTGCTTTGGTCTCTATGGAGGCCTCACTTTGTGTTCCGAAGATGAACGGAGGTCTTACAGGTGTGGAACGGCATGAGGGTGAGTAATAAATGACATTGTTTTCATTTTTGGGTGAACCAACCCTTTAAATGTAATTACGTCACCTTAAAATAAAGCATCTACAACAGGGCTTGTGTGTCGCTAAAGGTTGCGTTTCAACTTCGGCTGCAACACACACTGATGTAGGCGTCTGTTGATGAAAATGTCACTGAGGCAGGTCTAATTGTGATTTTGGAAATCCAATGTATTTCTGATTTCAGACTGACATTTTCCACGCCCTCAGAAAGATTCCTTAATCATACCTATCCATCAAATGCTCCATCTGAGAACTTTCTCCACAGTGTAGGTCCCCTTAAACCCTTCAGTAAATCAGTTACTGGGCGATGTCACTTTATCTAATTAATATTCATGAGCAGAGAGGTGGGATATTCCCTCATTTAGGCATTTGCATGTATGGTGCTATCAAACTTGACTGTCATGTTTTCAGATGTTTAAGTGCACTTATTTTGGTCTGGTCAGCATAAATATGTCTTTGACTGTAGCTTGACTAATATCTAAAGGTTGTACTAAAATGTGCTCTAAATCTATGAAAAATGTGACCCTGGACCATAAAACCAGTCTTAAGTCGCACGGGTTATTTGTGGCAATAGCCAACAATACATTGTATGGATCAAAATTATCAATTTTTCTTTTATGCCATTGTTAGGATATTAAGTAAAGATCATGTTCCATGAAGATATTTTGTAAATGTCATACCGTAAATATATCACAAATGTATTATTAGTAGTATTTTTAGATTAATGTAAAAAAATTTACCCTTATGACTGGTTTTGTGGTTCAGGGTCACAGATGTATGAACAACTAAAATCACTCATAAATTGCTTGAGGATCTTATTGCACTTGCTTTCAGGCAAAAGAATATCTTATGAGAGAGTCAAAACGCTGTAAAAATGTGTGAAAACCCCCTATATGGAGATGGTTTGGGTGTGTTTTATGCAAATTACTAACTTCTAATGCACAAGGTCATTTAGAATATTTCAAATGTATTAGAACAAGGATAAGAACAAATTCATATACATATGACATTTTTTGTGAGACGTTCATTATATATATAAATAATCCACGCAAAAAAAACCCAGAATGAGACCCATTGACAGCTAATCAAAATCCATCTGACTAAATTGTCATGAGAACATGGCTACAGCAGGGTGCTCAGAATAAACAAAAGTTATTGTACATTGTGTGGATGGTAATATAGTTATCATTAAAGTTATTGTTATAGTTTTCATTTTTGGTGTAATGTTATCAATTTCTGCTGATTTGGCATATCTACAGTAATTGATACATTGGAAAACAGTAGACAGGAGCTGTACTTGACTAGAAATAGCAGCCAAGAGGCGTTAACGAAATGCCGCCAAGTGGGGTGACTTGAAACATGAAAAAAAATTGAGCTCACTGCAGTATTTAATTAAATGATATTCTTGAAATCAAATCCATCTGACAAACTCTTGCTCTCTAGGTCATTTCACTAACATAATACTTAACAAATCTGCCAGAACCTGCATGTAGCACACCAGTCGTCTTACCCAGCACAGAGAGGTACGCTCTGGCCTCTGTGCTCTTCTGACTGCTGTTTCTGAGAGCGGCCTCGCACACGTACAGACCCGCGTCCACTGAGGTGGGGTTACTGATGACCAGCCTGCGACCGAAAGAGTCCACTCCTGCTGTTAGTCTCACCCCATTACGCTTCCAGAACACCTGCAGCCTGTCAAGAGATCTGCTCCGCACACACACACACACACACACACACACACACACACAAAACACAGCACATTAACTGCCATACTGAAATTAATACTCATGCCAAGAATTATAAAGAGCACGGTAAGTTATGTGTATGCTAAATTGAAGCAAAAACTAATTTTAATGTTTCCAGCCAACTTTAGTGGGTTATATACAAATATATATATATATTGTGAAATTATTATTATTATTCAAACTGTTTTTTTTATTTTAATATATTTAAAAATGTAATTTATTTCTGTGATGCAAGGCTAATGCATCAAACTGAGAAAAAGTGACAGCAAAAATGTATAGGGCCCTATTTAAAGTCCTCGTGAAATCAAAATTGATCATATTTACTTTGTTAGCGCAAATTGCTAGTTTTGTGGTGAACAATCCATCCGTGCAAGTCAATCCGCATCAAAAAATTATTTGGCTTCGTAATCTTTAATCAAAATCTGAAAATGCTCCTCCCCTCTACATTGGTAGGCCTTTTTTGAAGCTAATAAACAGAGATGGCGAGGAGGTGCGTTTTCTGAATGAAACGCCTATGTTTCTATATCCAATCAGGTCACAGGGAGGAAAAAACAAACCACGCCCTCTGTTCTGCTCATTTAGTATTCCGTTTCTCTCGGAAATACGTCAAATCACTGAAATAAAGTCGGTTGCAACTTCCGGTTCACTGGGACTTTAATGATCTGAGCACATGGTCTGAAGCGCATGGTGCAGGTGCGCTTAGGGCGTGTCCAAATCCACTTTTGCTAGTTTAATGATGGAAAAAACGGTCGGCGCAACAGGCAACTGGTCCAAAAGGGTTGTACCTAGTTGTACCTTAATGAGCCATGGGTGTGTTTTGGGTGTAACATGCAATAAACCAATCAGAGTCTCATCTCCCATTCCCTTTAAAAGCCAGTTGCGCTTGCACCATGGTGGATTCGCCATTTACATGGCAGAATTTGCAAGCGGAAAGAATGAATGCTTCTCCTTTTATTTTTAATATTTAACACTGTTTGTGTGCTGCTGCGCATCCTTGTGTGTTGTAATAAGCAGAATGTACGTGTGTTGGGGACCCACCTATAGGCGCATATTACTAACGCGCCCTTTAAATAACACAAAAATACTGCGCTATTGACTTTAGATCAGGTTTTTGTTGGTCAATGGCTCAGTCATTTTCAGTTGCCTCAAAATAGCAACGCGCCAACAATGCGCCTGAACACACCTTGTTTTCAGACCAGCACACCCATGGGCGAACAGATGGGCGCGAGTGCTTTTGCTATTTAAACAACAATGTGCTGGACATGAAAATTATAACTGCGTCGGGCTGAAACTAGCAAAAAAGACTTGCTTGATAGGGCCCATAATGTTTAAAATATTTCAATTTCAATGAAATGCTGAATAAAATTTAATCTTTTGAACTTTCTATTCACCAAAGAATCCTGACAAAATGTATCATGGTTTCTAAAGAATTATTAAGCAGTTTTCAACATTGATCATAATAAGAAATGTTTCTTGAGCAGCAAATCATCATATTAGAATGATTTCTGAAGGATCATGTGACATTGAAGACTGGAGAATGATGCTGAAAATATGATGCATGAATAAATTACATTAAAGCTGCTGTCCTACAAAAATTATATAACGAGAATGTATAACATGAATCCATTTTCCGAACCGTGTTTTTGTCTTACCCTTAATCATTATGATACACTTATAATAAGTGTTTATATTGGGACTATTTCAGGCCAGACTGGTAGAAACCGCTGCGGAGGAGCACAGTCCCAGCGTGACTCGCCATACACATAAACATGGAGAAGTAGCTCCGGCTGCAATGTTCTTCCGCTAGACGCATGTAGTTCTGTTTATTAACCACTAGAGCTCAAAAAGTTACGGACTGCAGCTTAAAAATAGAAAAAGTTTCTTTTGAACTGTAATTTTATTTAACAATATTACTGTTTTTACTGCGTTTTCATCAAATAAATGCAGCCTTGGTGTGCAGAAGAGAGAAAAGAAGTATCAACTCCAAACTTTTGAATTGTAGTGTATATGCTAGTGTACTTAAATGTTAAAATCCACTAATAGAATATAAAAATAAACAAATAAAAATATTGATGACTCACTCTGCATTACACAATTTGTATTCAATCAAATGCTGTCTAGAATAAGAACCACCTTTAACCAACATGTAAGTGGCAAATCAAGGTTTGAGGCAAATTATGGCTGTGATGAAAGTCTATAGGCTAATTTAAAAAAGAGATAAGTCCTTTAATATTAATATGATGTTTACACCTACATTTCAACAGGAAATATATACAGCAATTTTATGGGGTCTTCAGTGTTAATGGTTTTGAAATAAAATGCTTAGCCAGCTTTATATGCATCTTAATACTTTAGTCAAAACTGATCAAAAGCAGAATTAGAGTTGAAATAAATGCATTACAGAGTCAAAGTCATTAAGTTTTATTCTAAGAAATGTGAAATGACAAATATAATCACAATTTTGACTGATGTAAATGACATCACCACAGCGATGGATAATAAAAACAATTTAACAATCCCACCTTGCATTAGCGATGCACTCAAGAGTAGCCTCACTCGCCCCAGCAACCACTGATGTGTTCTTAGGTGCAATCGCTATCACCGGGGCAACCAATTCAGCTGGGGCAATAATGTCTGAGATGGAGAAAGAGAAAAGAATGGTAAAAAGAGAGAGAGAAAGAGAGAGATGGCTGATTATTGGCACAATCAATCAGGTTAATAGACTGAGCATCACGGGGAAGATAAGGTTTTGTGATGAGGTGCTAAGTTTTTTTTTTCTTTCTTCTTCTTCTTCTTTTCATCCTCTCTCTGAATCAATTCGTTCTTTGAAAAATAATACATGCAGAGGAAAGTCAAATGACTATCCATGGTTGACAGATGATAGAGGAGGGAAAGAAAGAGCAGGAGATGAAGAAAGATAAGTAAGAGGTGAAAATGACATGTGATTGCATCTTTAAAGGAATAGTTCACCCAAAAATGAAAATTATGTCATTTATTCGTCCTCATGTCATTCCGTGCAATTACAATGAATGGGAACTGGAGCATTCAATCACAAAAAGGATGCAAAAGCACCATAGATATCATAAGAGCTGCACATATGTGATGTATTTCATAAAAGTATTATATATGAGTCATACACACAGTGTTTTCCTTGGCATATTTATGAGCAAACTAGCGATACTTGATTTATTAACTATTTGCTCTATTAAGATCCTATTCAGTTCCGAATCAGTTGATCCAGTTTATAGAACCAAAATCAATTCATGCACGAATCGGTTCTGGAGTTCAACTCACTGACTCAATGATTCGCTCGCATTGACTAAATAGAGGAGGAGATTATTTATGAATTTACATTTTGGTCTGATTTCTCACTTAGAGCTATCATATGGCTTGGAATATAATGTTTGAGTCATACAGTTTTATATTTGTATGATACTTTTAAAAGCATCATAAGAGTTATTCTAAATGAGTCATATGGTGTGTTCCTTGGCACATTCATGAGATAACTTGTAATGATTGATTCATAAGCTGATTGTTTTATTGAGATATTTTCAATAAATCAGTTGATCCAATTCACAGAGCAGATTTGAATTCATGCACGAATCAGTTCTTGAGTTCCTGACTCAGTGATTCGGTCGCATCGACTAAATGTAGGAGATTATTTATGAACGTATTTTTGGTCTGGTTTCGAGCTATCGCATGACTTTGTGAGACTTGGAATATAGCATTTGAGTCATACAGTTTTATACAGTACATCCGGAAAGTATTCACAGCGCTTTACTTTTTACACATTTTGTTATGTAAATTATAATAAATTCATTATAAATATTAAATTCATTATTTTCAAAATTCTACAAACAATAACCAATAATGACAATGTGAAAGAAGTTTGTTTGAAATCTTTGCAAAGCCTTAAGTCTTTTTGAGTATAATGCTATAAGCTTGGCAGTTTATTTTTGTGCAGTTTCTCCCATTATTCTTTGCAGGACCTCTCAAGCTCCATCAGGTTGGATGGGGAGTGTCGGACCACAGCCATTTTCCGATCTTGCAAGAGATGTTCAATCGGGTTCAACTCTGGGCCCTGGCTGGGTCACTCAAGAACATTCACAGAGTTGTCCCATAGCCACTCCTTTGTTATCTTGGCTGTGTGCTTAGGGTCGTTGTCCTTTTGGAAGATGAACCTTCTCCCCAGTCTGAGGTCCAGAGCGCTCTGGAGGAGGTTTTCATCAAGGATGTCTCTGTACATTGCTGCATTCATCTTTCCCTCGATCCTGACTAGTCTCCCAGTTCCTGCCTCTGAAAAACATCCCCACAGCATGATGCTGCCACCACCATGCTTCACTGTAGGGATGGTATTGGCCAGGAGATGAGCGGTGCCTGGTTTCCTCCAGACATGACGCTTGCCATTCAGGCTAAAGAGTTCAATCTTTGATTCATCAGACTAGAGAATTTAGTTTTCATGGTTTTAGAGTCCTTCAGGTGCCTTTTTGCAAACTCCAGACGGGCTGTCATGTGCTGTCTGGCCACTCTACCATACAGGCCTGATTGTTGGAGTGCTGCAGAGATGGTTGTTCTTCTGGAAGGTTCTCTTCTCTCCACAGAGAAACACTGGAGCTCTGTCAGAGTGACGTGTTCTTGGTCACCTCCCTGACTAAGGCCCTTCTCCCCTAAATCGCTCATTGGGACCGTCAATGCTGCAGATTTTTTTCTGTACCCTTCCCCAGATCTGTGCCTCGATACAGTCCTGCCTCAGAGGTCAACAGACAATTCCTTGGACTTCATGGCTTGGTTTGTGCTCTGACGTGCACTGTTAACTGTGGGACCTTATATAGACAGGTGTGTGCCTTTCCAAATCATGTCCAATCAATTGAATTTACCACAGGTGGACTCCAATCAAGTTGTAGAAACATCTCAGGGATGATCAGTGGAAACAGGATGCACCTGAGCTCAATTTTAAGTGTCATGGCAAAGGCTGTGAATACTTATGTTTGTAAGTAAAATCATGTATGTGATTTTTTTCATTTTTTATTTTTAATACATTTGCAAAGATTTCAAACAAACTTCTTTCACATTGTCATTATGGGGTATTGTTTGTCGAATTTTGAGGACAATAATGAATTTAATCATTTTTGGAATAAGGCTGTAACATAACAAAATGTGGAAAAAGTGAAGCGCTGTGAATACTTTCCTGATGCACTGTACTTTCATGGTACTTTTAAAAGCACCATAAAAGAGTTATACAGTCATACAGTATATTCCTTGGCACAGTCATGAGAGAACTCATAATGTTTGATTCATAAGAAAATTGTTCTAAGATCTTTTCAATGAATAAATCGATCCAGTTCACAGAACCTGAATTCATGTATGAATCATTTCTTGAGTGACTCAATGATTTAGCCACATCGGCTAAATAGAGAAGATTATCTATGAACTTTTTCTCACTTAGAGCTATGGCATGGCTTCATAAGAATTGGAATATAGTGTATGAGTCATACAGTTTATGATACTTGAATGGTACTTTTGAATCTCCAGTCTCCATTCATTGTAATTTGATCTTTAAATGTGAAGAAATAAAAGATGGAATGAGTGAATAAAGACAGAATTTTCCTTTTATGCAAATGATTCCTTTAAGACTCAACGAGAATGGTGAGATGATACCATGATAGATAAACTGGCACACAGATGCAAACACACACGCACACACACACAAGCTTTGATCTGATCTTTGATCAGTGACTGGAAAGGTGTAATGCATTCTCACATCCTCCAAACACAGCAGTGATAGATGCTCTAACTTTTGTAATCTCAGTAGGAATGTATGTAATTTATGCATTCATCTCGCTGTATCTCATCATTCAAAAAGATGACAAACAAACCAAAAAAAAAAAAAAACCTAGCAGAAATCTGCGAGCGAAAATGAAATACAGAAGATTGGAGCGAGCGAATGGAATTGGACAGGAAAAGTCAGTAAGAAGACGAACAAGATATATAAGAGTGCTATTTCTGAAAAGTCTAAAAACCAAACGTTATTTCAGAATCGCAGTTGTGTATGTGCACTCCAGTGTGTGTCACCATGTGTTAAACTATGGCACCTCAGCTTTGGATCTTATTACTTGGCAAGAAACCTGATTTGCATAGACTGGCACATTCTAAATGTATGTCCAGTAACAAGTACACAAAGCTAAACTTGGATGCATATGGTGTTTCCAATTTTGTATTACTGATGTATGCAGAATATCAGTGATTCACACATCCTATATTAGTCCTGGAAAAACTTCTTTCAAACAATCAGTGCAATATGATGTAAGCTAGGGATGCACTGATATTACAATTCTGGCTGATACAATGGGCTAAAAAATTATTTTCATGTTATGGTCAATAATTGATAAATGGACGATATTAAAATTATACTCTATCTAGTTCTATCTATCTATCTATCTATCTATCTATCTATCTATCTATCTATCTATCTATCTATCTATCTATCTATCTATCTATCTATCTATCTATCTATCTATCTATCTATCTATCTATCTATCTGTCTGTCTGTCTGTCTGTCTGTCTGTCTGTCTGTCTGTCTGTCTGTCTGTCTGTCTGTCTGTCTGTCTGTCTGTCTGTCTGTCTGTAATATATAAATAATAATTTAAATAAATAGTTAATTTATTATTTATTTATGAAAAATATGTATTTATACAAATGTGATCAAATAAAAATAAAAAATAAATAATAATAAGGCATCAAACTACTTATTCACATTATTATTTATTTCAAATATTAATTATTTATTAAAAAGATATGTATTTATATAGGTGTGGTCAAATAAATACATAAAATGTTAATTTGTTAATATAAGTTATATAAATATAATTTAATAAGTTACATTCATTTTATAATTTAATTGTTTATTTAGTTAATATTTTATTTATTTATCAAAAATAGTATGTATTTATATAAATGTGGCCAAATAAGTAAGTAAATAAATAAATAAATAAAATGTTAATTCATTAATATAAGAAAATATAATTTCATAAGTTAATATAATTTAATTATTTATTTAGTTAATATTTTATGTATTCATTAACAATATTATGTATTTATATAAATGTGGTCAAATAAATACATAAATCAAATGTTAAAGTATTAATATAAGTTAATATAATTTAATAAGTTGCATTAATTTAATAAGCTAATATAATTTAATTTATTTAGTTGACATTTTTATTTATTAAAAATATTATGTATTTATATACATGTTGTCAAATAAATAAATGTGTGTTGATGAATTCGTTAGTTATAATATATACATATATATATAGTTATTCCTTATTCATAAGTTAATATGCATAAAATGAGAAAAAAAAAAATCCAGAACCAACAAACAACCTGTCTAAATCACACTTTGTGAATATCATGCTAAATGGCAAACAATTAACATAAATACATTAAATATGATCCAATATCCAAATAAAGAATCACACTCCAGCTCACGTCCCTCACCACTGCTGACAGAATAATTCTGCGAGTCTATCTATTCTCATATTGTGCTTGAGGAAGTGCTGATTATAGCTGCGTGTTATTTTTCAGAGTGAGCTCAGAAGTACAGTAGCCCGAAGAGCGCTGCAAATGAAAAGGAAGATTTGCACTAAGGGGAAAAGACAGTTTCGTGCTTCTGAGGTAACGTTGCTGTCAGACGCTTATACAGCCTCATGCACTCAAGTCAGAATGGTGTTTGACATGGTGTTGACACGGTGTTGTCTTCCACGGGTTGGTTTTCATCAGGCACAGAGATTAGCCGCCTTGAGCATATCAAGATGGTTGCAAAACAATGTAGAACACGGCTACAGGGACACGCAAGAGTCCACACACGAGGATAGGGGTCATTCCGAGAGATCGGATGTAATAATCTTAATCCAGTGTCTACATGAGTGGTGAGTGAGATTACGACATGTGGAGATATTAAATTTGTCTCTGAGGAGAATCCATTATCTTAAGCCTCTGACAAATCCATCTAAACACACAGTACAAGAGATTACACACACACACACTCACACTCACACACACACACACACACACACACACACACACACACACACACACACACACACACACACACACACACACACACACACACACACACACACACACACACACACACACACACACACACACACACACACACACACACAGGAAGACAGCATGGGAGAGAGCAGACAGGAAAGGGAAAGCCAGTAAAAAAAAAAATGTCTGATTGGTCGATGCAAATATTAACCAGTGTGAAACTTTATATCATGCTGTGTGTGTGTGTGTGTGTACTTTTAAGTCCAGCAGAATCATTTCAAATGATCAGGCAATATTGTTTTTTGCAGTGTACAAAGAGCAGAGCAGAGCAAAGAGCACACGCAGAATTTTAAATAAAAACCATTACGTCTATGGAGAGTCCCGGTAAACAACAAATGGCAATGTGTGTGTGTTTAATGTATTTGTAAACATTTTAAGTAACACTGAATATGAATGCATTAAATGAAAAATAAAATTAAATAAAGGTTGGCTTAAAGCACTTAAAGTCAAGTGAGAACTATTTACTCCTAAAAACAATGAACAATGCCTTTACTATGAGCTAATTTACATTAATAATTGTGTTAATTATTACACAATGAATACAGAAGTCACTATTTGTATATAGCCTTTTAATATATTAAAGGGGCTATTTGCGTTTTTCTGAAATTTAAACTCGCGACTGACACCTGTGGCCAAAAAACAGAACTGCTCTTATTTTCTGCTCGCTCTCGCAGCGTTGGTGACGTCACATCCGCAGACAGCGCGGGAAAAATCCGACCCGACAGAAAATAGGAAAAATAGGATACAGGCTTATAGGTGCACCCACTGTGAGCGGACCAGGTGTCAGTATGCTCATCAGGAGATTTTTGAGTCATAAATGGTCAAATAAAAAGGCTATTGTTACGTTTATTTTGGGGAAAAAGTTGCATATAGCCCCTTTAACAATTCAGAGACTACAATATATTAACTATGAATTAACTATAAAGTAATAGTTTGTTAACGACACTTTATTTCTGTATTCTTATTATAGTATTACCAATATACTGAATACTGCCCTTTATTTATAAAAAAAACCCCACCAAAACACTTTATAAAATGACAAACATTTCTGACAGTACTATGTTATGTAGTCACATGACATTAGTATGTTAATTTAATTTTCAAAAACACTTAATGTTTAATGTATAATAATTTAATTGTAACTCTTGGTTGTAAGATAAAATAAAATAAAATAAAATAAAATAAAATAATGCAGGTCATATGTTGCTGATAACTGTATCTATCAGACCGAATTGAAGGTAATATATTTGAAATATTGATTTAGTGACAATTACTTGATTTCATATATTATTTATCATTTTAGGGCTGCAACTAACAATAATTTTGATAAACGATTAATATATCGATTATTTCTTCAATTAATCAATTAATTGGATTAAAAACCTTAATATTATTAATGTAATCCATTATTTACAAGAATGTTACTCCGCATCCTTCAATGTTCTTTTAAACTATGTTGTGCACTATGTTGTTAAATGTTGCGTTCCATTATGTTGCGTTCCATTTGTCGGACGCACGTGCACGTCAGCGCTCGCTCAGTGAAGTCTATGAAGTTAACGGAAAATGATTTTTGCACATAGACGTGTTATTCATTGCTGTAAAATTATGTGACTGGCGTATGATTTTCGTGCAGACATGATTAATCGACAATCAAATTGGTTGTCTATTATTCGCACTAACGATTATTAGCAATTTTATGGATTAATTGTTGAAGCCCTATTCAATTTATTTATTAATCGCAAATGTTGTTTACTATAATCATCCCGCTGTTCACAAAGAGCGATAATTTTAGTGAGACGCACTACTTGCTTACATTCTATCTCCTAAAACTAAGACCGTGGAGGGGGTTGTTATGACTTCTCGTCGTTGTTCTCCCCGCCCTGCTCAAAATGATTCCCAACATAAGCCTGCGCCTCATCTTCTGGGCAATCAGAAAGGGAAATGCCAAGAGGACAAATGTTCACTTCATAATTCAAAATCTCAAAGCAGATGATCATCTGATGTCATCAGAGCAAGGAGAAGAGGCGATGTGAACGAGAATGAAAGAGAGAGGACGGGTGAAGATTACAAGCTTTAAGAGTTCATTAGAGTGCCTTACCAAGGGAACCACGATTCCTCTTGTTTACTGCTCATCAGGTCACCGAGAGCAGAGAAAGAAAGAAAAAATAAATCAGAAAAAAAAGCATTCCTCTCACTGAAATACATTATATGTCCTCACACTTTAAGCCCAAAACAACATCAACTCAACTGCTCTTGGTCCCTCCGTCACGCCTGCAACATGTAATTATGGAAATTTGCTGACACTTGACATGCCCTTAATGGAAGCATCACAATTATAAGCTTCCTGATTTCCCTTTAACCAACAAAATGAGCTGCAGAATGTACAAATAAGAGTAAACACACTCATAGAAAAATGCATTTTGCATCAGTATCACAGAGAAATTAGTTTCAAGATTTATCAAATGTAAATATATTGAATAAATTTGAAAGTTTCAGACACTATAAATATTTGTCTTGCAAGATTTTTGTCAATAAAATGAGTGTGGGTGGATTATGACAATATTTATGAATTCATATTGAGGTCCCTGATGTTCGTTCAAGTTGAGGGTCGGTAAGGTTTTTAAGTCTCTTATGCAGTTGTGCTTTATCTGTGGAAACCTTGATAAAAAAAAAATATATTTTTTTGATGAATGGAAAAAAAAAATGCATTTATTTGAAGTACATGTGAAGCACATACTGTATAAATCAGTACATTACTGTCACTTTCGATCAACTGAATGCATCCTTGCTGAACAGATGGTGTGTATTAGATGTGGGCGATATAGCCTCAAAATTATATCCCGATATTTCAAGAATATTTGAAATAAGGAACAAAGTTTTATTGGTCATTGCAGCTGGCAGACAGCAGCATTTCTTATTGCAAACAAAATGAAGGGCATTTTCCATCCTTTTCCAATGAGCTACTGTCATTGATGACAGAATACTTAATTCCAAGTGTAAATCTATTGTCGTAAGGTGGCAGCAGCAGCATTATAGTGCAATAGTAGTGACACAGTCACACAGCATGAGTCAAATGTAAGCAAAGTAAATAAATGTAATCTTACGGACTACTTTATCTCTGTGTCCGATTCAAAGCGGGCAGAATGCTCAATCTAAAGCACCGTAACTGACGCAAATGTCAAAACCCCTAGTGTGTATATATTTAAACATAAGAGCGAGAGAGATATTCTTCACAGTCATACTGCAGGCCTATGCAAAATAGTATTAACAGGTAACTTTTTCCCACCACTGCCAGAATTTCCAGCAATCCATGTTTTCACTGTTATACGCATCTTCTGAAATAGAACAGAATCTCCAGATCCAAATACGAGCAAAGAAGCAGAAACAAGCGATAGAAGCCAATGCAATCATCAAATATTCAACAGTATATAAACTGCCTAACATTACAGAACAATATGTCAAACTCACGAGGAGGTAAAGGACTGTGCTAGATTTAGGGGGGTTTATTGATGGTTTGGATGAATGGTTTACTCCATCTCTTTTTTGATCATGTTTCTGAATCTGATCTGACCATGGTCTTTGATAAAAATGTGATTTTCTCAGCATTTTGTTCAAAATGCTTTCTTTTTTTTTTAAAGCAGAGGCTCTGTTCTTTCTGATATATCAGAAACAGAACATTCAAAATAGTCTGGGGGCCATGAAAGTTTTGTGAAATTGATCAATAGTGCTGCCACTGGCTGGCAACTTAAAAAAAAAAAAACGCTGGTGGGGAAAGAGTTAAGGTAACGTCTTTCCTGCTCTCTGTCTCTGTTGCTCTCTGTCTCACACGACAACCTCAGCAAATGCTGTGCTTTAATTGGTCGTATATTAGATGGGTGTCATAGGAGCAGTCACACTGCGAGAATGTGACCCAAAATGCCTGGCACTGCCAAAACGCAAGAAATAGCAAGTGACACAGTACACATTATAAAATAATAAGCATTTCAAACTAAGCAAACTGTGCTACATTGTTGTCACACGACCTCATTACATGAATATTTTAACTAGTTTTCTATAAAAATATCTTACCAGTGAGCTCTGCGAGCCTAGTGGTTAGCACACATGCTTTGACACAATGTGTGTTTTCCAGTCTGGTCCCTGGGAGTAACACAGGTGTCTTGCTCAAGGTCACAACGGTAATTAGGAAGGCAACTGAATCATTCTGATTCCGATTCTGGTTCCTTAATGATTATTTTAGTACATCAGGCAGGGTTATTATAATTTACTGAGGGGCCATTTACACAACACCTTTTTCAACTAAAAACTTTAAACTTTTTTATGCATTTTGGTCATTCATTAACATGACAACTGCATTTTGCCGACCTGAAACATAAGCTTTTTCAAAAAGGGTTTCAGGTATAGTTATCGTCTCCATGTAAACAACAAAAACGTGAATTTGTGGATACAGTGACGTCATGTGCATGCGTATTACATGTTCCCATTCAGTCGGTCACGTTCGACGTACGTCGGACGTACCGACGAATTGGGATCACTTCAGGGAGCCCCTATCAGCTTCGAGATATAGAGAACAGGCCAATGGGCCATTGGCGTGCGAGATTTGCATCTCGCGCTCCGCCCTGCACCGCGGGTATAAACAGGAAGCGAGAGCGAATGCACGCTGCCATTCACTTCGGAGCCGAACGGCGTTGATGAAGCAAGACTGCTTTTCTAAAAGAGAGCCTATCTGCAAGAGAGATGCTCCAGAGAACGAAAAGGAAGCTCTGTGTTGGCGAAAAGGCACAATCAGCGCGACCGCATGTTCACCGCTGCATCAGCATAACAAACTGCTGTTCTCACAGCAACTGTCGGTTTGGTGAGGGCGTTTGTTTCAGTGAGTGCACCACAGGACTGCACTTACCACCTGTGTGTTGCCGCGGTCTTCCCCTGGGTGCTTCAGCACTGTTTAAAGAGCGTTTCCTCACAAAAGAGCAACACGGGTGTGACACTGCGTCTTTTTCAAGACGTCATTCCACTCGTGCGTTTCTGGATGCGGTTGTTTCCTGTCCTGACGGCCACGATCCCTCTCGCATAAACATGTTGAGACTGTGTCATGGGTGATCCATGTTCTCTCAGGGGAACGGGATCACGTCGACGCGCTGGTCATCTCACCTTCCGCGTGAGGGTTTGAGTGTTCAGAGCGCCTTGTGCCGTCTGGCTGCCGGGTGACAGCGCGGGTTGCCACGGCAACTCTGCGCGCGTCACTCGGCGCCTCCGATGCGCGGTCGAGACTATGATGTCTCAAACGGGGTTGAGTCCCTTCGCTTATACCCCGATCTAGTCTCTTTTCTGGTGCACCAGAGGGGGGACTATTTTGGCTGATAAGCCTGGGTGGCCTGAGGATTACAGTGAGGCTTCCCCGCCGCGTACATCTCTGTGGGCCCCTCACTCCTCTATCGCATCGCAAGCATGTTGAGACGGTGTTCGTGGGTGGTCTATGCTCTCTCATGAGAGCATAGCCACGTCGACGCGCTGTTCGTCTTGCCTTTTTCATAAGGGCTTGAGTGTTCAGCGCGCCGTGTGCCGTCTCACGGCCACGCCCACTGTCTCACGTGTCTGCTGGTAGCTTACAGATGGGATTGCTGGTCCTTGAAAGGGGACCTAGCGTTTCATTTGGGGCTCTAGCAGAGGACAGATGTCAATCGCTGCATCGGAGAGAGGGCTGTTATGTGTTGAAAATGAAGATGATGCTGAGATTCCCACCGTAATAGTGGGCGCTCGTGCTGAATCAGATTCATACTTGACAGCCATGCTTTCCCGGATGGCTGAGGCATAGTGCAACGCGTAAATCGCCTTGCCTGCCCCTTGCCTTTTTTCCGATGTGCATTGGAAGGCTTTGGCATTGTGGAACTATTGGTGCCAAAATATGGAACACCAATAGGGCCATAATCTGTATAAAGTTTTCCTCTCTCTCACTACCCTCATCGGTGGGGTGGCAGTGCCACCTGCTTAGTGCACGAGGGTAGTTCTGAGCCGAGGTTGAGCTGCGCACAGCGCTGGCCCTTGGCTAGACGATGTCCACCCTGGTCCAGAAACACAATTGACCCGGATTTGGTCTGGAACTGTTCTTCCCCGGAGGAGGGCCGGGTGGAAAACCATTAGTAATTCTGTTTCGCCACTGATGTTAAAAACAGCCAGTGGTACCCAAAAAAAAAAAAAAAAGAGCAGTTCCAATACCTCTGGGTCTCGGGAGTTCAGGAATGGCAGCGTGTGACGCTACAGAGCCTCGCCGCTTTCATTCCCCTCCCCACAAGAGGACGAGAATAGCAGTGTGTGACGCTACAAAGCCTCGCCACTCTCTTTCCCCTCTTCTCAGCGGTGCGTGGACAACAGTGTGCGGCGCTATGCCTCGCCACTCTTGTTCCCCGCTGAGGAAGGAGGTGAGGCAGACCGTGCGCAACGCCACAAAGCCTTGCCACGCTCAGCCCCTCCTTCATTTGGGAGCGCGCTTGACGGTGGTCGACGCTCCCATGCCTCGCCACCCTCAGACGCCTCTCCCTTCGCCAGCAGGGGGCGCCGGCTGTGGGAACGCACTCAAGCGGCCTCCCCACACTCGCACGCCCCCTCCGTGGACGCAGGTAAGTGTTGCACAGCACACTCAGATCCCACTTCGGGCCGTTCCATGCCGCCCGAGTCGGATCCCTGCATTCCGCGTCGCTGCCCCGCTGCGGGTACGTCTGTGATTAATCCCCTTGCTCGGTGTCTGGAAGCCTGGCTAGAGCTTCCCAGCCCGTCTAGGGGCCGTACCATCAGACTCGGCTATGCGATTCAGTTCGCCAGGCGTCCCCCTAAGTTTGGGGGCGTTCACTTCCCAGTAGCGAAGGAGAACGCCCCCGTGCTCCGGGCGGAGATCGCAGTCCTACTGGCAAAGGACGCGATGGAGCCAGTCCCTCCAGCCGATATGAGGTCCGGGTTCTACAGCCCGTACTTCATTGTACCCAAGAAAGGCGGCGGGTTATGGCCGGTCTTGGACCTGTGATTCTTGAACCGGTCCCTTCACAGGCTGCCGTTCAGAATGCTAACACAGAAGCACATTTTCAGGTGCGTCCGTCCCCAAGATTGGTTTGCAGCGATCGACCTGAAGGACGCGTACTTTCATTCTCGTTTCCCCTCGACCGGCCCTTTCTGCGCTTCGCGTTCGAGGGACGGGCATGTCAGTACCGCGTCTTGCCCTTCGGCCTGTCCCTGTCGCCCGCGTCTTTACGAAGGTTGCGGAGGTGGCCATTGCCCCCATGAGAGAGCATGGTGTTCGCATTCTCAACTACCTCGACGACTGGCTGATCCTTGCCCAGTCATGAGAGCAGTTGTGCGAACACAGGGACAAGGTGCTCAGTCACCTCAGCCAGTTGGGACTTCGGGTCAACTGGGAGAAGAGCAAACTCTGTCCCACACAGAGGATCTCTTTTCTCGGTATGGAGATAGACTCGGTCGCCATGACAGCGCGCCTCACCGAGGAGCGCGTCCAGTCAGTGTTGAACTGCTTGAATTCGTTCAAAGGCAGGACAGCGGTACCACTGAAACATTTTCAGAGGCTCCTGGGGCATATGGCATCCGCAGCCTCAGTAACGCCGCTCGGATTGCTTCATATGAGACCGCTTCAACGCTGGCTACACGATCGAGTCCTGAGATGGGCGTGGCACAGCGGTTCCCTCCGTGTCCAAGTGACTCTGAGGTGCCGCCAAACCTTCGGCCCATGGTCGGACCCATTGTTTCTACGGGCGGGAGTTCCCCTAGAACAAGTGTCCAGGCACTCCGTTGTCTCCACGGATGCCTCATCCCCGGGTTGGGGTGCCACGTACAACGGGCTTGCAGTTTTGGGTCTGTGGACGGGGCCTCAACTGCAATGGCATATCAATTGCCTTGAGTTGTTAGCAGTTCGTCTTGCACTCAGCCGCTTCAAAGTTCCACTCAGAGGCAAGCACGTTCTGGTCCGTACGGACAACACTGCGACTGTTGCGTACGTCAAAAAACAGGGTGGTCGCATATCACAACTCGCCAGCCATCTCCCCTTATGGAGTCAGAAACATCTGAGGTCGCTTCGTGCCATTCACATTCCGGGCCTGCTCAATCGTGCAGCCGACGAGCTGTCACGTCAGCCGGTGCTTCCGGGAGAATGGCGACTCCATCCTCAGGCGGTCCAGCTAATCTGGAGTCGTTTCGGGGCCGCACAGGTAGACCTGTTTGCCTCCCCAGAGACGACCCACTGTCAGTGGTTTTATTCCTTGACCGAGGGAACCCTCGGGTCGGATGCCCTGGCCCACAGCTGGCCCCGGGAAGAACGCAAGTATGCGTTTCCCCCAGTGAGCCTTCTTGCGCAGACACTGTGCAAAGTCAGGGAGGACAAGGAGGTGACCTTCCGGGACCAAGTGGTGAGCCTGCAAGCGCTGCCTTCGGAGGAGGCAGACCCAGCCCTAGCTTTTCTCTGTCCTGTCCGTGCTCTCCGGACTTACGTGGATAGAACGCAAAGCTTCAGGACCTCAGAGCAGCTGTTACGGAGGACAGCAGAAGGGAAAGGCTGTCTCCAAGCAGAGGATGGCCCACTGGATAGTGGATGCCATCGTCTTGGCTTATCAGTCCCAAGACGTGCCCTGCCCGCTCGGGTTAAGAGCCCACTCCACTAGGGGTGTTGCCTCTTCCTGGGCGCTGGCTCGTGGCGCCTCGCTGACAGATATTTGTAGAGCTGCGGGCTGGGCGACACCTAACACGTTCGCTAGATTCTATAGCCTCCGTGTAGAGCCGGTTTCTTTCTGTGTGCTCACTTCCCATAGTCAGTAACACCGAAGTGCCCGTTCTAGTGTCGGCTTGCTGCGCCATTCCCTCCCCTATGGTAGATGGATGCGTGCGCTTATTCTGCTCCAGTCGAGTTCCCCGGATCGGCGAACCCTGTTGAGTCCTCCGCAACCCGCGGCAGTCGGACGTGGCGGAGCGTTCGACGCCAGGTCTAACACTCGTATGCATTGGTGGAACTTGTGTTAGGCTGGGTTCCATATGTAGTGACCCCCACGGCGGTCCCATGTGTGTATTCTTCCACGGTACGGCTCCCTACGGCGAGCCCGTGTCTTTCCCTCGGCAGAGTGTCCTCTGCCGTCCCAGGTACGTGTTGTCCCCCACCACGAATTGGCCGGGGCCACCCCTGGGACTTCCGTATGTTGTGCTGCCCACGGCCAGCCCATACGTGTATTCTCCACATGTTAACTCCCTCTGGGCATGATGTGGCTTCCGCAGCTGCCTTCACAGGCACGCTTTCCCAGCGTTATCCAATACAGTCAGCTGAATGGGTCTTGCGGAATAGCAGCTTGGACTCTCCATGCGTGAACTTTCCCGCCCGCATCAGATTGGGGTCTGAGGGGCTCATCGCTGGGCGCTGGAAGTGGTAGTAACTGTGGCGTTTTTCATAGGGGATCCCAATTCGTCGGTACGTCCGACGTACGTCGAACGTGACCGACTGAATGGGAACGTCTCGGTTACGTATGGTAACCCTCGTTCCCTGAAGGAGGGAACGGAGACGTACGTCCCGTCGCCACAGTTGCTGTACCATCACTGCAGGTTGAGCCACTAAGTTCGGCTCCTCAGTGAAAAACAGCGTGCATTCGCTCTCGCTTCCTGTTTATACCCGCGGCGCGGGGCGGAGCGCGAGATGCAAATCTCGCACGCCAATGGCCCATTGGCCTGTTGTCTATATCTCGAAGCTGATAGGGGCTCCCTGAAGTGATCCCAATTCGTTGGTACGTCCGACGTACGTCTCCGTTCCCTCCTTCAGGGAACGAGGGTTACCATACGTAGCCGAGACGTTCAGTCTATTTCTTTACAAAGTTACATCGCCAACTACTGGCCTGGCAGCATAATACAGCGCGTTTAGTCATTTTTGCAGATCCGTTAGTTTTGACAACGTTGTCTGTGCGTGAAAAAAGTAAAGCAAATACTTATCCATTTTAAGTACATCAATGTCATGTAAACACACCCTAAAACTAAAACCATAAATAAACAAACATTTTTGTAACTTAAAATAAAATAAACTTTAACCCTTAAAAGCATACCTCGGGTCTTTACTGACCCAGGATGTCATTTTGTATTCCTCAATCAATGAATTATAAACAATATAACAAGAAAAAAATTATAAAAGAATGTCTGTTTTTCCATTCATTTTTTTGTAAAAATTGTATAGGGGCGCTAACGACCGAGGTGTGTAACAGTATAAAAAATTTTCTGCACAACAATAATTGAATCTTTGATAACTGTTCAATTCACTTTTATTCCACAAGGTGGCAATGTCTGATACAAAATGAATGAGTGACGTTTCACTCATAGTTACCGCAGGCAGAAAACAAAAGAATAGGAAGAATCATCAGCAAAACTTCAAATGGCTCAATGATTTACTGAACGCAATCAAATAGTAGTGTCACTGTCACTTCATGGTGGATCTGGTGAAGCAGCCATCAGTGATCAAAATATTGATTTTAAAGATGTTGAAAGTGATAATTTTGAGAATATGTTTGAGATGGCGAATATGAGCCAGATGCTGAATGTACTGGGAAATGAGCTCTGACGAGGACAGTAATGATGGAATAAAACATCTGCTCAAACTGAACCCTTCCAAGCTCCAAAATACGCTTTATTTTATTCTTCTGTAATTGTTACTCTAATATCAGGAGAGTTTTATATTATCCTGACAGGTATAGATCCATGCATGTTAGATATAGATCCTTCATATGTGGATACTTCATGGTGGATCTGGTGAAGTAGCCATCAGTGATTAAAATATTGATTTTGAAGATGTTGAAAATGATAGTTTTGAGAATATGTTTGAGATCATGAATATGAGCCAGATGCTGAATGTACTGGGAAATGAGCTCTGACGAGGACAGTGATGATGGTATAAATTAAAACATCTGCTGAAACTGAACCCTTCCAAGATTCCAAAATATGCTTTAATCTATTCTTCTGTAATTGTTACTCTAATATCAGGAGAGTTTTATATTATCGCCACAGGTATAGAACCATGCATGTTAGGTATAGATCCGGGGCACTAAAGACCCGAATGTGTAATAATGATGGCCGGAACATTCATGCATTTAAGGGTTAACTGAAATAATAATAAAAAAACATTTTATTTTAACATTTTAGGCTAGTTGTTAAGGCAACATTTCTCATTTTCATTTAGTTTAACTTGATGCGCTAAAACGGAAACAAAAATTAATAAACATTTACATAGACTTTTTTAAAAACTTTTAAAAATAAATTGTATTTTAAAAATACTAAATAATAATACAAAATGACAAAAACAAACCAAAGTTATACAACTTTACATTTAAAATGAAAACTAATTCAAAACAATAATTCAAATTATAATAGTATCTCAATACTAAAATAAAACTGAAAAGTACTAGTCTGACCAATAGCAATTAGTTAGGGCTAATCAGTTTTACTTTTTAGACCAAATTAGACCAATCAACCTTTCCCTTTCAGTCGGTCACTACGACGTACGTCGGTAATAACCGACGAATTGGGATCACTTCAGAGAGCCCCTATCAGCTTCGAGAACTTAAGAACAGGCCAATGAACAATTGGCGTGCGAGATTTGCATCTCGCGCTCCGCCCCGCGCCGCGGGTATAAACGGGAAGCGAGAGCACCGCACTGACGTCATTCACTTCGGAGCCGAACCGGCGTTTGAAGTTGCAGAGACTGCTTTCCTGTCTTTTCAGCGAAAGAGAATTCATCAGAACAGAGAAGAGGATCGTGTGCTGGTGTGACGGCGCTTTCCAGCGGGACCGCGAACTCAAGCTGCTAGAAGGAACAAACTGCTGTTATCACAGCAATCTGTTGGTATCGGTGGGCGTTCCATTCTTTGAGTGCAAACACAGGCTGCACTATCCCCTGTGTGTTGCCGCGGTTTCCCTGGGTGCTTCAGCACTCTCTTAAAAGAGCGTTCCTCACAAAAAGAGCAACACGGGTGTGACACTGCGTCTTTTTCAAGACGTCATTCCACTCGTGCGTTTCTGGATGCGGTTGTTTCCTGTCCTGACGGCCACGATCCCTCTCGCATAAACATGTTGAGACTGTGTTCGTGGGTGATCCGTGTTCTCTCAGGGGAACGGGACCACGTCGACGCGCTGGTCATCTCGCCTTCCGCGTGAGGGTTTGAGTGTTCAGCGCGCCGTGTGCCGTCTAGCTGCCGAGTGACAGCGCGGGTTGCCACGGCAGCTCAGCGCGCGTCACTCGGCGGCTACGCATGTTGAGACAGTGTTTGTGGGTGGTCTATGCTCTCTAATGAGAGCATGGCCACGTCGGCGCGCTGTTCATCTTGCCTTTTTCATAAGGGCTTGAGTGTTCAGCGCGCCGTGTGCCGTCTCACGGCCACGCCCACTGTCTCACATGTCTGCCGGTAGCTTACAGATGGGATTGCTGGTCCTAAAAAATAAATAAATAAATAATAAAAAAAAAAAAAAAAAAGGGACCTAGCGTTTCGTTTGGGGCTCTAGCAGAGGACAGATGTCAATCGCTGCATCGGAGAGAGGGCTGTTATGTGTTGAAAATGAAGATGATGCTGAGATTCCCACTATAATAGTGGGCGCTCGTGCTGAATCCGATTCATGCTCGACAGCCATGCTTTCCCGGGTGGCTGAGGCATAGTGCAACGCATAATTCGCCTTGCCTGCCTCTTGCCTTTCCCGGATGTGCGTTGGAAGGCTTTTGCATTATGGAACTATTGGTGGCAAAATATGGAACACCAATAGGGCCATAATCTGTATAAAGTTTTCCTCTCTCTCACTACCCTCATCGGTGGGGTGGCAGTGCCACTGGCAGGCCACCTCCGCCCTGCTTAGGGCATGAGGGTAGTTCTCAGCCGAGGTTGAGCTGCGCACAGCGCTGGCCCTTGGCTAGACGATGTCCAGAAACACCATTGACCCGGATTTGGTTCGGGACTGTTCTTCCCCCGGAGGAGGGCCGGGTAAAAACCATTAGTAATTCTGTTCCGCCACTGGGGTTAAAAACAGCCAGTGGTACCCAAATATATATCTAAAAAAAAAAAAAAAAAAGAGAAGAACAGTTCCAATATCTCTGGGTCTCAGGAGTTCAGGAATGGCAGCGTGTGACGCTACAAGCCTCGCCGCCCTCATTCCCCTCCCCACAAGAGGGCGAGAATGGCAGTGTGTGACGCTACAAGCCTCGCCACTCTCATTCCCCTCTTCTCAGCGGTGTGTGGACGACAGTGCGCGACGCTATGCCTCGCCGCTCTTGTTCCCCGCTGAGGAAGGAGGTGAGGCAGACCGTGTGCAACGCCACAAAGCCTTGCCACGCTCAGCCCCTCCTTCATTTGGAGAGCGCGCTGGGCGGTGTACAACGCTCCCATGCCTTGTCAGCCTCTGGTGCCTCTCCAAATCGCCAGCAGGGGGTGCCGGCTGTGGGAACGCACTCAAGCGGCCTTCCCACACTCGCGCACCCCCTCAGCGGATGCAGGTCGTGTGTCAGACCCAGACCCCTACACGGACCACTCCCATGTCGTCCTGGGGTCCCTGCATTCCGCCTCGCTGCCCTGCTGCGGGTACGTCTGTGGTACCGATGACCCCGCTTGTTCGGTCTCTGGGGGCCTGGCTAGCGCTCCCCAGCCCGTCTCGCTGGGTCATCTGTACCATCAGACTCGGTTTGCGATTCAGTTCGCCCGGCGTCCGCCCAGGTTCGGGGGCGTTCACTTCACGTCTATTGCGTGGGTGGATGCCCCCGTGCTTCGGGCGGAGATCGCTGTCCTACTGGCGAAGGACGCGATAAAGCCGGTCCCTCCAGCCGATATGAAGTCTGGGTTCTACAGCCCGTACTTCATTGTACCCAAGAAAGGTGGCGGGTTACGACCGATCCTGGACCTGCGTTACCTGAACCGCTCCCTCCACAGGATGCCGTTCCGAATGTTAACCCAGAAACGCATCTTCAGATGCATCCGTCCCCAGGATTGGTTTGCAGCGATCGACCTGAAGGACGTGTACTTTCATGTCTCGATTCTCCCTCGACACAGACCGTTTCTACGCTTTGCTTTCGACGGACGGGCATACCAGTACAAAGTCCTGCCCTTCGGGCTGTCCCTGTCGCCCCGTGTCTTCACGAAAGTCGCGGAGGCGGCCATTGCTCCCATGAGAGAGCGTGGTGTTCGCATCCTCAACTATCTCGACGACTGGCTGATTCTTGCCCAGTCACGGGAGCAGTTGTGCGAACACAGGGACATGGTGCTCCGGCACCTCAGCCAGTTGGGTCTTCGGGTCAACTGGGAGAAGAGCAAACTCTGTCCCGTACAGAGGATCTCTTTTCTCGGGATGGAGATCGACTCGGTCGCCATGACTGCGCGCCTCAAAGAGGAGTGCGTCCAGTCGGTGCTGAGCTGCTTGAGTACGCTCAAATGCAGTACAGCGGTTCCACTGAAACATTTTCAGAGGCTCCTGGGGCATATGGCAGCAGCAGCCGCAGTAACGCCGCTAGGGCTGCTCCATATGAGACCGCTTCAGCACTGGCTACACGACCGAGTCCCGAGATGGGCGTGGCACAGCGGGTCCCTCCGTGTCCAAGTGACGCCGAGATGCCGCCAAACCCTCACCCCGTGGTCGGACCCTTCATTTCTACGGGCAGGAGTGCCTCTAGAACAAGTGTCCAGGCATCATGTTGTCTCCACGGATGCCTCACCCACGGGTTGGGGGGCCACGTACAACGGGCTTGCAGTATCGGGTCTGTGGACGGGGCCCCAACTGCAATGGCATATCAATTGCCTAGAGTTGCTGGCAGTTCGTCTTGTTCTCAGCCGCCTCAAAGGGTCGCTCAAAGACAAGCACGTTCTGGTCCGGACGGACAGCACGACGGCCGTTGCGTACATCAACAAACAAGGTGGTCTACGCTCCCGCCGTTTGTCCCAACTCGCCCGCCATCTCCTCCTGTGGAGTCAGAAGCATCTGAGGTCCCTTCGTGCTATCCACATTCCGGGCCTGCTCAATCGTGCGGCCGACGAGCTGTCACGGTTGCCAGTGCTTCCCGGAGAGTGGCGACTCCACCCCCAGGTGGTCCAGCTGATTTGGAGTCGCTTTGGGGCCGCACAGATCGATCTGTTTGCCGCCCACGACACGACCCACTGCCAGTTGTTTTATTCCCTGTCCGAGGGGACCCTCGGCACGGATGCACTGGCACACAGCTGGCCCCGGGCTCTGCGCAAATATGCGTTTCCCCCAGTGAGCCTTCTTGCACAGACACTGTGCAAGGTCAGGGAGGACGAGGAGCATCTCCTCTTGGTAGCTCTGTACTGGCCCAACAGGACGTGGTTCCCGGAACTAGTGCTCCTCGCGACAGCACCTCCTTGGCCCATTCCTCTGAGGTAGGACCTTCTGTCTCAGAGACGGGGCACCCTATGGCACCCGCGTCCAGACCTCTGGAAACTCCATGTCTGGTCCCTGGACGGGACGCGGAGGTTCTAGGTGACCTACCGCAAGCGGTAGTCGACACCATCGCTTCCGCCAGAGCCCCCTCTACGAGACGGCTTTGTGCGTTGAAGTGGAACCTGTTCGTCGACTGGTGCTCTTCTCGCCGAGAAGACCCCCGGAAATGTTCGATCGGATCTGTGCTATCTTTTCTTCAAGACGGGTTGGAGAGAAGGCTGTCTCCCTCCACCCTCAAGGTATATGTTGCCGCCATCGCCGCAAGCCATGACCTCGTTAATGGTGAGTCCTTAGGCAAGCATGATCTGATCGTCAGGTTCCTAAGGGGAGCGAGGAGATTGAATCCTCCTCGCCCTTCTTCTATACCCTCTTGGGACTTGACTCTGGTGCTGACCGCACTTCAGAGGGCGCCCTTCGAGCCTTTACAGTCAGTAGAGCTTAAGATCTTGTCTCTAAAGACAGTACTCCTGATTGCATTGGCCTCAGTTAAGAGGGTAGGGGACCTGCAGGCATTTTCGGTCGACGATTCGTGCCTGGAATTCGGGCCGGGTGATTCTCAGGTAATCCTGAGACCCCGGCCTGGATATGTGCCCAAGGTTCCCACTACTCCCTTCCGGGACCAAGTGGTGAGCCTGCAAGCGCTGCCTTCGGAGGAGGCAGACCCAGCCCTAGCTTTGCTCTGTCCCGTCCGTGCTCTCCGGACTTACGTGGACAGAACGCAAAGCTTCAGGACCTCAGAGCAGCTCTTCGTCTGTTACGGAGGACAGCAGAAGGGAAAGGCTGTCTCCAAGCAGAGGATGGCCCACTGGATAGTGGATGCCATCGTCTTGGCGTATGAATCCCAAGACGTGCCCTGCCCGCTCGGGGTTAGAGCTCACTCCACCAGGGGTGTTGCTTCTTCCTGGGCGCTGGCTCGTGGCGCCTCGCTGACAGACATTTGTAGAGCTGCGGGCTGGGCGACACCCAACACGTTCGCTAGGTTTTATAGCCTGCGTGTAGAGCCGGTGGCTTCTCGTGTGCTCGCTTCCCATAGTCAGCTTCACTGAAGTGCCCGTTCTAGTGTCGGCTTGCTGCGCCATTCCCTTCCCCTGGAACGGATACGTGCGCTTATTTTCTCCAGTCGAGTTCCCCAGGATAGGCGAACCCTGTTGAGTCCTCCGCACCCCTCGGCAGTCGGATGTTGCGGAGCGTCCGACGCCAGGTCTGGCACTCGTATGCATTGGTGGAACTTGTGTCAGGCTGGGTTCCGTATGTCGTGACCCCTACGGCGGTCCCATACGTGTATTTCCACGGTACAGCTCCCTACGGGGAGCTCGTGTCTTTCCCTTGGCAGAGTTCTCTGCCGTCTCAGTACGGTGTCGTCCCCCGCCTGCATTAGGCCGGGGCCTCCCCTGGGACTCCGTATGTTGTGCTGCCCACGGCCAGCCCATACGTGTTCTCCACATGGTAATTCCCTCCGGGCATGATGTGGCTCCCGCAGCGTCCTTCGGGCACGCTTTCCCAGCGTTATCCAATCAAGTCTGCTGAATGGGTCTTGCGGAACAGCAGTATGACTCTTCTAGCGTGAATCTTCCCGCCCGCTTCAGAACGGGGTCTGAGGGGCTCTCGCTGGGCGCTGGAAGTGGTAGTAACTGTGGCGTTTTCCATAGGGATCCCAATTCGTCGGTTATTACCGACGTACGTCGTAGTGACCGACTGAAAGGGAACGTCTCGGTTACGTATGGTAACCCTCGTTCCCTGAAGGAGGGAACGGAGACGTACGTCCCGTCGCCACAGTTCCTTCCATCACTGCTTGGCCGAGTCACTGGTTCGGCTCCTCAGTGAAAAACGTCAGTGCGGTGCTCTCGCTTCCCGTTTATACCCGCGGCGCGGGGCGGAGCGCGAGATGCAAATCTCGCACGCCAATTGTTCATTGGCCTGTTCTTAAGTTCTCGAAGCTGATAGGGGCTCTCTGAAGTGATCCCAATTCGTCGGTTATTACCGACGTACGTCTCCGTTCCCTCCTTCAGGGAACGAGGGTTACCATACGTAACCGAGACGTTTTATGTAACTGACTTAAAAAAAAAAAAAGATGACTATAGTCTAAGCAGGTTATGCAACCGCCCCTGCATGGTCTGAGGAAATCATATAGGTTTGAAATGACACAAAGGTAAATATGTGTCATTTTTGGGGGGCAAAATATTCCTTTATGACAACAAACCATGGATATTGTTTACAAAAATGGTTCTGAAAAAGAAAGAATGCAGCTGTTTAGTCAAAATAAAATATGTGATCACTTCTGAATAACTGCTTAACACTGGAAATGGGTTTTCTGCATTGAGAGACATTATTCCTAGCAGTGTGCTGTTTTACTGCACATTTTTGTCAAATGTATGAGGTGATACAGGTATACAAAATGCATACAAAAATGTGCACACTGTGTGTGTGATTACACACACACGCGATCAATTTCTGCGCTCAATTGGTTATTCATTAGGCGGGTGTCATAGGAGGAATGTGAACCAAAATCTGTGACATTGCCAGATAAGATGCATCGCAAAGGCAATTTATCAGCCAATTATGTGATCCAAGACAACAGATTTTGCCTTACGACGAAATAAATCTTACACAACCTGCACATTTTGTCTCAGGCAACAAAATAGTGTGAAAAATTTAACTCGGCTTTAAGCTAAAGTTTGCTCTCATTAATGCACAGGAGAAAGAACTGAGATATTAAAGAAATCTCATTTGTGATCTTTTTCTCGCTTCTTCTCCCACCCATATTCTCCTGAAAACTTTACAAACATGAACAAGGGTGAAGCACAAAGTGAGTGATGAAGTTTCAGGGAGGAAGACGATGTGCCAGGGCAAATGAAGAGCAGAGGAGAGCGGAGAGAGAAGAAAGGACACGAGAAACAGCGGATGAAAGGAAAAGAACAGGATGAGCGTGAGGGAGGAAGTGAGAATGAGAGACAAGTCATGAAAGATTTACATCATCAGGAACTGACAGAGGAACCCCAGCAGCATCAGATACATGCAAGACAGAGAGAGAGAGAGAGAGAGAGAGAGAGAGAGAGAGAGAGAGAGAGAGAGAGAGAGAGAGAGAGAGAGAGAGAGAGAGAGAGGAATGGATAATTCAAACGTGACCCATGTTCATGGATGAGCAGAAGCCACACACATGCATATGACTACATGTAATGTTTGGATTGGAGGCGCATGTTATTCTGATCATCTGTCACTCATAATCTGTGGATCTGTAATTGAACAGGAGAAGATAAAACGCCATGAAATAAACAGATGAACCCCAACAGTCTCTCTCTTCCTCTCTCAATGTCTCTTTGCATTGCTTCCTCCGTCAAAGAACTCAAACATCACTTCATGAATATCTAAATAAATGTGAAGCAGCAAGGGTAAACATGTTTATCTCTTCGTTCATAATGGAAGGGTTAAAACATCAATGTCTGACTGTACTTATAGTTTTCGTTTTAGATTGCACTTAAAGGGATAGTTTGCCTTACTTTCTTCCTGGAGCTCCAAAGAAGATATTTTGAGGGAAAAAAAATACCTCAGTTTTTTTTTGTCCATATAAAGAAATTTCAAAGCAGTTTGGACCCCAACATTCTTCAATGATCTTCTTTTGTGTTCAACAGAAGAAACAAAGTTATACAGGTTTGGAACAAAATGAGGGGAAGTACATGATGACAGGATTTTCATTGTTCGGTTGAACTATCCCTTTAACTAGTTCTGATTCAGATCGCAATTACCGTTTCTGATTTTGATTACACATAATGATTCTGACTATGATTCTGACTGTCCTTAAATCGTGGGGGTGAACTATTCCTTTATGGAACCGAATGTCATTTTTTAGTTTAACTCTTTCTCTGCCAGCGTTGTTGATCATTTTTACAAAAATGTCATGGCCCCAAGAATATTTTGTTGTATGAATATCCAACATGCAATATATCAAAATAAAGAAGGGTTTAAACCTCTGCTATATATATATATATATATTCTAGCTTCATGCATTCTTTTTTATTTACACTTGAATATGGGTAAGTTTCATAAAAAAAGCAAAATTTTGAGAAAAAGCTGAGAAAATCCAATACTGATATGACTACATTTGGATCGGATTCAGAACGATGATCAAAACACAGATTGAGTCCATCAACACCCCTAATGCTTGCACAGTCCAATAGCTCATCCTGGGTTGACATTTTATTCAGTAACACAGTGTTTCCCAACCACGATCCTTGAGGCATCCCAACACTGCACATTTTGCATGTCTCCTTTATCTGACACACCCATTTGAGGTCTTGGAGTCTCCACTATTAAGATGATTATTTGAATCAGGTGTGTTTGATTAGGGAGACATGCAAAATGTGCAGTGTGGGTGTGCCTCAAGGATCGTGGTTGGGAAACCCTGCAGTAACATTAGGCAGTTTTGATTTATATGCTGTTTAATATTGGTGATCGTGTTATTTTACATATGGATATGATTACATATGATATCGCTTGTTTCTGCAACTTCTTTGCATGTGTTTTGATCAGGAGATTCAGTACTCTTTCAGAAGATACGCAAAATCACCCCTACATTACAACAGTGAAAACAGGGAAATCCGGAAGATTACGTGTTTGGCAAATGCTATCTCGCGACCAATTCGTACAAATTCGTATGACCTTACTTGTATGAATTTGTACAATTTGTCTATACTGCAGTGATGGGTAGGTTTAGGGACGGGGTTTGAGGTTAGGTCATTCGTACGAAATCATAGGAAATCATTTAAGAAATAAATTCTATTTAGCAAGGATGCATAAAATTGATCAAAAGACATCAATAAAGACATTTATAATGTTACAAATGATGTATATTTCTTAATAAATGCTGTTTTGAACTTTCTATTCATCAAACAATCCTCAAAAAAAAAAAAGAATTACCACGATTTCCACAAAAACATTAAGCAGCACAACTGTTTTCGATTTTGATAATAATAAGAAATGTTTCATGGGACCATGTGCACTAAAGACTGGAGTAATGGCTTCTGAAAAGTTCAGCTTTGCTATTACAGGATATATATTTATTTTTGATATATAGTTTTTGATATGTAATAATGTTTCAAAATATTACTCTTTTCACTGTATAAAAAATGCAGCCTTGGTGAGCATAAGAGACTACTTTAAAAAAAACAAAAATCTTACCGACGCCAAACGACAAGCATTCGGTTACCAAACCAGTTCTTTAACGACTAGGCTACACCATAAGGGACGTGGGGGGACAAAAAGTACACCGCTGGTGGGATTACACTGATACATTCCTCACAACTTCATCTGAAACAATCTTTGAAATCACACAGTTATAGCACGTTGCATTTTTCAGGGGTCTGTTCGATTGACTGAGGTATTGAGAAAGAGAACTATGCTGCGATTGCGATGTGAAAAAAGCATGTAAGACAGAGATAAAGAGAGAGGAAAGAGTCCAAAACAGAAATTACAAAGGGATCTCTATCCTTTCTCCTTTGCACACCAGCACCTATTGACCCTCTCCAGTTCCAGTGTCAATCACCTTAATGAACAAGAAAGTGAGGTAAAAAGAGGCCAAGTGAGAAAGAGAGGGACGTCCACTCCCTAGGTGTAATTCCCTGCAATTTTTCCACTTACCCTCACCAGACAAAATAGCAGAGCTGCCTCTTGCTTTTGTCAGGTAATTCACACACTTAGAGTCAATCCAGTTTATTCTTCCAGTCCGTAGCAGGCCAGTGTGAGGAAAATAAGTCTAAAAACCAGAGACTTGCTTTTGCAGTCTTCCTGGTGCCTGGATGAATTCATAAGAGCTGGATCTCAGCATTTCCCTTGAGAGTGCTAACAGACTTAGCTATTAATATACTTTCAGGGCTCATTTTAATCGAACGTATCTTCCTGTTCTGCCGGCAGAGATCTTTTGATCATGCCAAGAATGCAGGAGGAACGCCGGTTAATTAAGAAGTACGACCCAAAAGAACTTCACAGATCATCTTTGAACACTGTCAGCGAATGGCAAATTGCTCGATCAGAAAAACTTGAAACATCTTCACCTAAGTTTGGGTCCTTTCGGTTCAGTTTCAGTTTGAGTCTAGAATTAAAAAAAGATGTCTTTCTAGTTTAGTTTTGGGTTTTGCAACCATTTTGTACAATGATTCTCATTCAAACAGCTTGCGAAACATTACATTTTTCGTATAACCAAAATAATCAGAACAATTTTCTGTGTGCATCACTTTAACTATACTTAAAACCATAGCTTTACAAATTATTCACACTGAAACTTGTTATCCTTGTGTTTCACGAATAAGACCTTGGGCCCTATCATACACCTGACGCAATGTGACGGCAGGCTCTATGCAAGTGTTTTTTTGCTAGTTTCAGCCCGACGCAGTTAGGATTTTAACGTCCAGTGGCACGTTGTTAAAATAGCAAATGCACTCGTGCCCGTCTGTTCGCCCATGAGCGTGCTGGTCTGAAAACGAGGTGCATTGTTGGCGTGTTGCTATTTTGAGGCAACTGAAAATGACCATTGCCATTGACCAACAAAAACTTGATCTAAAGTCAATAGCGCAGTATTTTTTGTTAGTAATATACACCTATATGCAGGTGCACAACATATGTTTACTCTGCTTATTACACACACAGGGATGCGCAGCAGCACACAAACTTTTTTAAATATTAAAAATAGAATGATTCCTCTTTGGAGAAGCGTTCAGTCTTTTCGCTTGCAAATTCTGCAATATAAATAGCGAATCCGCCATGATGCAAGCGCAACTGGCTTTAAAAGGGAATGGGAGATGGACTCTGATTGGTTTATTGCATGTTACGCCCAAAACACACCATGGCTCATTAAGAAACTAGGTACAACCCTTTAGACCATGCACCGGGCGCGCCGTCAATTTCTTCTGTCATTAAACTAGAAAAAGTGGATTTGGACACGACCTAAGTGCACCTGCGCTTCAGACCATGCGCAAAGATCGTTAAAATAGGGCCCCTAGTGCCAGAAATTTGGGACACACACTAGTGGACGTTTGTATGTGTCCTAAACAGCTGCGAATGTCAACTACACCACAAAACGAGACATTTTGTCGTTGGTTTGCTTTCTTTTTCATTTTGTTGAGCTAGTAGCCCCAAAATTTCTGTTACCGTATATGCATAAAAAAGTTCTGATGGACTGTGATTTTCTGATTTTAAAATATTAAAAAAAAAGTATTTTTATACTTTTTGAAATGTCAAACCATTTTGCACAATCATCCTCATTCTGTTGGTAAAACCTTATTCATAAAAGCCCCGCCCACAGTGAAATTTAATTGGTACAAAATCCCGCTCCACATATTAAACATCTTACAAGTTCCGTGATTCAGTAATTCTGTGCAACATGTTTGCTTTCTGTGAGCCCAAAATAATTACTAGAAAACAGCGCAAGTCTTTTCAAGGTAAATACTATAGAATCCTTAATAAATAAGGATCTAAACAGCAAGCAGTTCCAAAAATCACAAATAGTATGCACTCCATGGTTCTGGATTGGCATGGACATGATCTCAAGTCAGGTTAGTTGTCTTTTTAGCAGTATCTATTGGCCAGTTATTATAGTCAGACAGCATGTCTGGTCATGTTTAATGGTCTTCGTCCCAAAATATGGTTTAAGCCTGCATCTGGGTCCCAAGAGTTCAGAGTTTCATCACTAATAAGTTGTGATTTTACCACAGGTCACTAATGCATAAATACATGAATGTATATCAGCCGATATTGACAGATTTAACATAAAGGACCTTTAATAGTATCGAGTGAACCAGTTTGCACATCTGAAACGCATAGAGTATGAGAAGCGCTTGTATATCTGACCTCTTAACGTGCATGTTAAGCGACGTGTAACGGCATTAATTAATTAAAAGTGTCAAACTCATCCAGCCACAGCGGACCAAATTAAAGAGGTGACTCTCTGAGGGCTCTCAATATCACTGAGTGATACAACAGATCTACCTTCAGAAACTGTTCAAACAGTCCTCCAGTCAAACTCATTACAGCTGTAAGTATATCCGGGAAGGTTAGAGTGTGATCTGAGATCTGAAGACACCTCAGCATCTCCGAGTTGTTTAAAGTTGTGTGGTTAAACTCGGGTAATTGGGTCATGAGGTCTGTGACTCAGAGTCATGCCAAGCGAGTAAACAACAGTTCAGAGTTTTTAAAGTTCTAAACAACAGCAGGGGGTTTAAGAGTTGTGCTCGTTTGTGGACTCATTTAATAATTCACTCAATGTTTATTCCTTTGTTCATTCATTCATTTAGGACTACTCAGTACACAAAGACATGTTTTTCCCTTATTTTCTCAATCAATTACTTACTCTTCACTCGCTCCACTTCAATTAGCCCTCATTTATATAATTATAAGTGTCCATTTGCATGGACGTATTAAATCGATCCAAATGACAGTAAAATACTTTTAAAAAAGACTTCGGTTTTAAATAAATGTTGTTGTTTTTTGAGCTTCCTTCATCAAAGAACCCTGAAATAAAATGTACCATGGTATCCACAGAACTATTAATTGTAATGTTCTGTTGGACTTTCAGTTTGTTTTCATTTGTCACATGTTTCTTTGTTCAGTTTCCCGTCACTCGTCCGTCTCCATGGTCACCGTCATTATGAGTTCATTTAGTTCAGCTGTGTCTGTTTAATCACCTCGTTTCTGTTTGCTAGTTCTCCCCTTTCACTCAGTCTTTGTCTGGTCACAGTTATGTTAGATGTGTTGTGCTATTGTCGGTCTGCCTACTTTGAGAATACTTGATATTAAACTAAGTTTGAGAACTGTATTTACCTGTCTTCACCTTCCTGCCAGCACACACTTGTGACATTAATACAACTGTTTTCAGCATTGATAATAATAAGAAAGGTTTTTGAGCAGCAAATCAGCATATTAGAATGATTTCTGAAGGATCATGTGACTGAAGAGTAATGATGCTTAAAAGTTCCAAACGTAGGTTCGGGAGGAGCCTAAACATTCAGTCCTGTCAGTAATCATTACGAGCGTACTATATAAGTAGCAATCACTGCGTCATCCCATTGACAAATTCTCCCGACAGCCCTCCTCCTCCTCTATCTAATTCTCTCTTTCCTCCTGTACTGTTATAGGGGGGTTTAACTCAGAGCTCGAGACAAAAACTAAAAAACTGACCCCAAACTTTTTGAATAGTCCCCTCATGTAGATTGTTGAACATGGATTACAGAGGCTCAGGATGCTGCTGCTATGAAGCACACTGACAAACATGAATTAATCCAGTTTACTGTCTAGCTACAGGAGTGACTCACAGGCAGCTTGACTCAGGGATATGTCAAGTTAAACACATTCAAATAAAAGCTTTCTGGTGTGAAAACACATCGTAATGGGAGGAAGAATAAATCCAAACAAACAATAGCCGTGTTTCCATTACCCTTCAATTTGCGCAAATTGAAAATACGCCCAATGGAAATTTTGCAAAAGCTCCCATATATTGCAAAAAGATTTTTACGTTCGCATGAGATGGTTTTTCAGGCACTTCGAAAAAGGAATATTTCGCACAACTGCAATGTTTTCGCATTTACAGATAACTTGGTGTAGATGTACATTTATTAAACTCATAAAAGACAAAATAATTACAGGAATACTGGATTCAAAACAACAAAGAAATTGGACCATTTATCAAGACCTTGAAGCAGATAAGACCCAGAAACACCTCATACGTGACCACTCCCAAGTATAAGGGACTTTCCTCGCCATTAATGCTTGGATAACACGCCTATGTCTCCTTTAATTAAAAATAACGCAATCGTTTTTTTAGAAAATATTGCAAAAGTTTTGCGCAAATCTGTAATGGAAACATGGCTAATGTGATCCAAATACTACTATAAACACTTTCACACATGCACAGAGACACATATTCAAGACCTTCAGGGCTGAGGCTGAGTTTTAATATGGGGGATAAATTGCCTCAGACTTTTATTCAGATATTCAAAGTTAATTTAGTTAACTTCTAGTTGCACATTAACATACAGATGGCATCAAAGTTAAAGGCATAGACTAAAAACCACAAAAGTCCAATTTTGCTTCCTAAAGCAAGAAGTAAGACTTTCTTTCCCACATATAACTGTGTTATACCTCCTTTTTTGTAGTTACTTGTTATTTAACAGACACGCTTTCATGGAACAGTTCAGACTAACTGCATGAGTTGCCCTGAAGCAATGGATTTCAATGACACACTCAAACACACACAGCAATAACAGAACCGGGTTGTGATTTTACTAGGTTTCTTTGAAATCCATGCATCAGAAGTCCATATTCTTAATCAGAACTCCCATGAAGAAGATCCTGAACACAACACACTCTTATATGTCTTCATTTTACTGTGGTAGAGTACTATCAAGTTTTAAAGGGAAAATAAAATAGAAAAAAAGAAGTTCTCTTACACTTTGGCAATAAAAAAAAGTGTATTACATACTAAAAAAAAAACAGCTGTTAAAAAGAATCTGATCATAGCGATGTGGATATGTTTGCAACAGCTCTGCAACAGTCAAGTCAAGTCACTTTTATTTTATAAAGCATTCATCCAAGATATCACTTTAAAGCCTGCATCTTTATGTATTAAAGATGAAAAAACTGTTTCAGTGTCACTTTTAATTACAATTACAAGTTGAGTTTCTACAATAAAGCAGCTCTCCAGTGTGTTCATGTTTTTACTTGTGTCTGACATTGACGGACTGAACAGAAGAAATTAACCATTTTAACCATAAGATTTTCACGTCAAGGAAGGCGGAGCCACAGAGCACACCTTCCTATTACGTAATCGCCACTGACCAATGGTAGTTTTAATGTGTTTGCCAGCTGGAGCAATCTTTTCCGAAAACGCAAGTGAACTACAAACTAATTTTGTTTTGGCCTTATTTTGTTGGAAATTACGTCAAACCAGTTTGTTCTAGAGATCGACCGATATGGGTTTTTCTACAACCGATGCAAATGTTTAGAGGTCAGGCTCTCGAATCTTAATTTTGTGCACTGCACGGTATTAAAATTAAATATTTATCCAAAGTTAACCAAACAAATCAATAAACTGACCAAGTATTAATGATAAACATGGCCATAAATTGCCATTCCCATTCTATGAAATGCATCTATACACTATATCTAATTTGCATAGTAATGTGTTTTTGGGACAATATGTAATGTAAAAAGACGTGTAATAATGGGAGTAATAAAAAGTAATATTTTCATAAGAATATCATATTTCATAAGAATATCCAGACAAAACTGTGTATGTTGTCAGAGAAATTCACTGAAATATAATGTCCTCAACAGAGGCAAAACCTCTATTCTGGGTCTCAGGAGGATATTTCTGTCTCGTGCAGAGTAAATCCAGCATTTATTTAGATGTCACTTCCGAAACTTTGCAGCATGCAGTTGGCCGTCGGTCCTCTTAGCAGCATGAAAATCAATAGTTTTATTCAATGGATTTTATAGACTGTATAGCCTCGTGTTTCGTGAGCCTGCATTAACTCAGCACTGAATAAAAACTCTGATCGCGTTCAAGAGATCTGGCTACATTACTCACCGCTGCAAAAACACGTTCTAAATAGATGGCGCTCTCACATTTGGCGCTCTCCAGAGCACGAACACAAATGTGCAAATCTGCCTGATCTGTTTAGCCAGTATATTATTACAGTATCAACTGAGGGGGCTTTTGCTTGCGTTTGAGGGTGCTTAAAAGCCTTGTTTATACTTTTGTCTGGCTCCGCAGCGCGAGCCTCCTCTGATTGCGCGCGCGTGTTGACATCATGGCTGCGTCCGAAACCTGGAAAATGCTGCCTTCGGAGGACACATTTCAAGGCAGGAAAGCACCAAGGCACGTCCGAATCTAATGTTTGCTTCACTTAATGTATCCTGAGATACCTTGATCTGAACGATTTTTGAAGGCAGCATATTGGTATCCTTCACTGCCTTTGATATCCCACAATTCTGTGCTTTCCATTCTGTGACAGTTGAGCTGGGAAAAAAAGATGGCTTCCGAAAGTTGTGTTTGCTGGTCAGTTTGTGTGTAAATGTAAGTTTTTTTTACCAACATTTTCCACTTCTGATGTCATTTCTAGCGAGAAATTACTAATGTAGTAATTAAATATTTGTTTAGTTCTCACCAAAGCTCTCTCGATTTTGCTGTAGATCATTAAACGGTTACACTGCTTAAGAAGTATAGCTGTCCGAAATTAGTTTTGTGAGGTGCCTTCATGCACAAATGCTGCCTTACAAACCATTGTCTGATAAGGCAGCGAGGCAGCTGCCTAGGATTTCGGACGCAGCCCATTTTTGCCGTGCGCACCCTCGCGCGGCAAAGTATAAACGTTGAGTATGAACAAGGCTTTAGCCTGTCATACACTGTTCTGGGCTGCTCTAAGGGTCAGGACAGCTCTATATCTCTGAGCACGGTGCTGTCTGTGAGCGGTTCATTATGCCAATTCTGGATGGTTCCACCGCACCAATAACACGGGGCTGCCCGCGGACGTGCCTGACTTTAAATCCGCGCTACTACACACCGATATTGGCCAATGCCAATATATTAAAAAATGACAAATATCGGCCTGATATATCGATCGACCTCTAGTTTGTTCTTCGATTTCGAAGTATGTTAGGGACTTCAGAAGACAGCACACAACAAAGCAGCCCAGTATGTTTTATAGCAGAGCTAGTTTGTCTACAGTGGAAATTACAACAATTGTATCACTCAGGCCCATAAACATTCACTTACAAACTCTACAATATGAACAGAGAAAAATACCCAAACATCTTTAGTGGACGGTAAAGAGGGAGGAAGCGACCTTTCAGTAAACTACTCAGACAATAATGAGTCTCTCTCTCTCTCTCTCCCTCCCCTATCTCTTTCTTTCTTTATCTCTAATGATTTGGTTAATTCTCTTGAAGGAGACTTTGGCTCATGTTGTGCAAGTCGGCTGCCATTGTGAGATAAAAATTTGGCCTGCGTGTTCTAACTGGCAAAGACAAGACCCCGCAGAGGTCACACAAACACGCGGACGGACACACACACACCGAATCAACACAGCCTTGTGCCTGTAATTAACTATGAAGGAAAGAATCCCTCATGTTAAAACAAGGTGTGTAAATGTCTTTCACAAGTTTGTGTGCCCATATAATCTTAGTGAACAGTGGTAAACAGATTTGGCTTGCTGTCTGCTATAGAGGGGCTCGGAGAGGATATTATACCCGAGCTCCGACTACCCTCCTTTAACAGGAAAAATTGTACAAAAAGGAGGAGCAGGGGAGGAGGAGGAATGCTGCAAGAACTAACAACGGGAAGCGGTAAACTGCTGGTTTTTATACCTTGGTATTAATTGGAAGATTAGATGGGCGTACTCCTCCCAAAATTAATTTTCATAACTTCACTTAAAGATGGTGACATATGTAGACAAAGAGGAAAGGAGTGGGAAAATTATGCTAAAATTAACACACATGCTGGCTAGCATCAATTCTCAAGCTGCATGTAAAATCATGTTCTGTCAAATATACAAAATAATTAACAGCTCATTGGTGTGAAAAAAGAATAGCCTATGTCTAGCAAGAATATGCCCAAGTAGTGAACTAGAGATTAAGACATATTCATAACATTAGGACAGTTATACAGTGAGCTGTGCCGTTGCTACACTATTGACAATATAACTTTTGCCAAAATGTCAAAGTTGACTGCACCTAATAACATAAATGTGATTTTTGCATGGAATCAAAGTTATTTTCTCTAGTACTCAACATCACACCACAGATGCTGATCATAAAGCTTAAAAGGACGGTTCACCAAAAAATACAAATGTACTTCCCAGCAACATCCCAGCAAGCAATAGCCGTCATTTCACCGTCTAGTGTTAACTATAGACAAAATATTGTCCGGCTATGAGTAACCCACTTCTAGCCAAAAGAACCTTGAAATGTAGTTTTTGCCAAAATAACTTGTGAGATGTATGATATTCCATGATGTAGTAAAGTCAACAGTGATTACAAGGTGTTCGGTTTTATTTTTTTTTTGACATGTTCATGTTCTAGATGACTAGTCTATTCTTGGGCTATGCAGCCCTACAAAGGCAAAATACCTTATAACTCGCTAGAGTTATAATTAAATTAAATTAATTAAATATTTTTAGTTGCCCAGCCAAATTAATTATAGGCAGGACACTGGAAATCTGGCAATTAGATGTTTTAGTAATGAAAATTATCTACATAAAAAATCTTGAGCTCAAACTTGAATTTTGACCCCTATTTTGAAGTTACTTTATACTCTGCCTTTGTCTTGTCTGCAAAAAGTGAGAAGTCACACCAAGGCAAATGGCAGGAACCTTTCACATTATCAATATTTGGTTGCTGATCACCAATTTCAAAATCATAGTAACACATGTGTATAAAATCTAGTGATCATGGCATTTATTTTGAATGATTTACAAGGTTAGATTATTGTAATGCGCTTTATGCTGGTGTCCCACAGTCATCACTTAGGCGCCTTCAGCTGGTGCAGAATGCGGCAGCCCGTCTTTTAACCAACACACGCAAACATGAGCATATAACTCCAATTCTCTCTTCGCTTCACTGGCTTCCAGTTTCTTTTAGAGTTGATTTTAAGATTCCATTGTTTGTTTTTAAAGCTCTCAATGGCCTTGCACCACCGCACATAACTGAGATGCTGGCTTTGCGTCAGCCAAACAGGGCTCTTAGATCAGCAAATCAACTTTTGCTGGAAGTCCCAAGGACACGGTACAAATACTGGGGTGACCGGGCCTTTTCTGTAGCTGGGCCCAGATTCTGGAACAAGATCCCTGCTGATATACGTACAATTACTGACTTGGGCCTCCTTAAGGCTAAGCTTAAAACTCATTTATTTAGACTGGCTTTTAATTTTTAACAGTTGCTGTGGCATTTTGTGTTTTCTCCTGTTGTTGGTTTATAATTTTGTGTTTTATTATTTGTTTTTATTATTTTTATTGGAAAGCACTTTGGTTCCCCTTCGAGGGAACTCGAACTGCGTCATCGTGACGACACTTTGGGGAACGCCCCTCGCGTAAAGCGTCTGAAGAAACTGTAGAATCAGCCCAATCCGATTGGTGTTGCGTGATGACGTAGTATGTGACGGCATACCCGGAAGATACAAAGAGACGTCTGAACGAAACAGAGATAGCTTTTTTGTTCTTCAGCGTGAGCGCTCTGTTTGTTCAGTCTGAAGGTATTGTTGCAACGTGAAACAAAGTGTTTAAAGTGTATTATGGCGAGCGAGCGTTTCAGGCTGTGTGTGCACCCGTGTCCGCGCTACATTACGGGCACGGACACACATCAGCTTTGTGTACAGTGTCTCGGCGTGCAGCACGCCCAGGCCGCTCTTGAGGGGGCGGCTTGTGGTGATTGTGAACTGCTGCCGCTGAGGGTGCTGCGCTCGCGGCTGGCCGTCTTTGAGGAGACCGGTCAGCCTCGTGAGCCACGCGGTTCTGGGCCTGCGTCTGTTGAGGCAGCGCGGCGCCGTAGATCGTGGGGCTCACAGCGGGATCTGTCAAGAGGATATGGGACTGCTGAGGCATCCTCCCTATCCTCCTCTGACGATTCTGATATCCTCCCGCCCCGTGTGGAAGCCCGCGATGCGGCTTCTTCCCGCGGGGCGGAGGATCCGGTTCTCAGGCTGTCTGACTCTGAGGAGTCAGACAATTTGAGGATCGAGGTGGATGATGTGGGGCTTTCGCCACCCCACACACCCGCTTTAGAGGAGCTGGTGGAGGTTTTAACCCACGCTGTGGCCAAACTGAGTTTGGATTGGCCACAAGAAATAGAGGACATCCAGCCACCATCTAAGCTGGATGAACGCTTTTTCAGGCGTCGGGTTCAACCTCCACGGCGGGGCCTTCCTTTTTTCCCCGATCTGCATAACGAGTTGTGTAGATCGTGGGAAAAACCCTTCTCAGCCCGTGTAGCAAATCCCCCAGTACTCGACTTTGCTAATGTGCTGGGGACGGCTGAGTTGGGGTATGCAGCGTTGCCAGAGGTGGAAGAGGCGCTTGCGGGCCACCTCTCACCCGGGGCCGCTGCATCATTGAAGGCTCCGTCGCTGCCCACTAAACCTTGCCGCGACACGTCCAAGTTAGTCGGCAGGGCTTTTGGTGCGGCAGGTCGTGCTGCTGGTTGTCTGCACACCATGGCGGTCCTGCAGGCACACCAAGCCGACCTCCTCAAAGAGCTGGATGAGGGCGAGGGACCATCTCCGGATGACGTCACCGAGCTCAGGAAGGCAACGGATTTGTCTCTCCGCATTACCAAAGAGACGGCTCGCGCTGTGGGCCGCTCTATGGCTGGAATGGTATGCGTTGAGAGGCATCTCTGGCTGACGCTGTCGGGAATCAAGGAGAGCGAGAAACATTTTCTCCTTGATGCCCCGATCTCGCCTTCTGGCCTCTTCGGCGGGGCAGTGGATACTGTCGTCGAGAGGTTTCAGGAGGCGAGGAAGCAGTCAGCCGCCTTCCAGAAGTTCTTCCCTCGCCGCTCGGGCTCTGCAGTTAGAGCAGGCCCGGGTGGGCAGCCCGGACCCTCATCCAGCTCATCGCACCGCGAGGTGCAGAAGCAGAGTGTCGCTTTCCGCGCCCCTCCTGAGGGAGCTTGGCAAAGGAGGCGGCGCTCTCGCAGGAAGCCTTCTCAGCCTAAGAGCGACCTGAGGGACGTCATCCAGGCTAAGAAGGCTCCTAAGCGGTCCTAGCTTCGGCAGGACCGCTGAGAGTCGTCCCCCACGGGGTGGAGCGATCGAGGTCGTTCCCACTCTGGGACTCTCTGGGAATCGTTGCTGCGCTCCCACCGTCCAAGACGCTTTGGGCCGCATCGATTCCCTGCGTGCGCGCACTGAACCAGTCGCCTCCATTAGGACTTGCGACAGTTCAGCAGCCGCGTGCGCCCTACGGACCTCTTCCCCGACGGCACCCTGCCGGTCAGCCGCTTCAGGGAGTTGGGGTAGAGACTCGATTAACACCCGAGGCTGGCCTCGAGAGGCTAGTTCCCTTAGTAGATTATCTCGGCGCATGGTCATGCCTTCCGGGTATATCTGCGTGGGCCCTGCGTACTGTGGAACGGGGTTACAGACTGCAGTTCGGTTTCCCTCCCCCGAAATTCAACGGGGTGGTTCGGACTGTGGTCGGTCCCGAGCAGGTGTGGGTGATGGAGCAAGAAGTACGCTCTCTGCTGGTCAAGGAGGCTATAGAATATATTCCTCCACCAGACAGGGAGTCCGGGTTCTACAGCTGGTACTTCATAGTTCCCAAGAAGGATGGGGGGTTGCGTCCAATTTTAGATCTCAGGCATCTGAACCGGTCTCTGAGGAGATACAGGTTCAGGATGCTCACAATTCCAGCCATCGTGACTCAGATCCAGTTCGAGGACTGGTTCGTTACAATAGATCTGAAGGACGCAGACTTCCATATCTCCATCCTTCCAGCTCACAGGAAGTTCCTGCGGTTCGCTTTCGGGGGCGAAGCGTACCAGTATCGGGTTCTTCCTTTCGGCCTAGCTCTCTCCCCTCGCACCTTCACGAAGTGTATGGATGCAGCACTGGCTCTGTTGAGACTCCAGGGCATCCGTATACTCAATTATATCGACGACTGGCTGATTTTGGCTCAGTCGTACGATATGGCGGTTCGACATCGAGATGTCGTTCTAGCCCACATAAGGTGCTTGGGTCTCAGACTCAACACGAAGAAGAGCGTGTTGACGCCCTCCCAGAGGACTACGTTCCTGGGGGTTGTATGGGATTCGACGCTGATGCGGGCACAGCTGTCCCCCGCACGCGTGGAGTCCATACTGGCGATGGTCTCGAGAGTGAAACTGGGCCGCATCCTCACTGTGAAGCAGTTTCAGAGACTGCTGGGTCTCATGGCAGCGGCAGCCAACGTGATTCCGTTCGGTCTGCTCTACATGAGACCCCTCCAGTGGTGGCTGAGAACCAAGGGGTTTTCACCCAAGGGGAATCCTTTCCGCATGATCAGGGTAACGCGCAGATGCCTTCGTTCCCTCGTCATGTGGAAGAAACCTTGGTTCCTGTCCCAAGGGCCAGTGTTGGGAGCATCGTGTTGCCGGAAGTGAAAGTCATGGAAGGCCGCTTTTCCAGGGGTCTGTGGGGGACCCGGCATTCTTCCTGGCATATCAATTGCCTGGAAATGCTGGCGGTCTACAAGGCTCTGAGGAGCTTTCTCCCGGACCTCCGCGGCCACCGTGTCCTGATACGATCCGACAACATGTCGGCAGTATCGTATCTAAACCACCAGGGGGGCCTGAGGTCGCGCCCTCTTTGCAGACTGACGCATCAGGTCCTTCTATGGTCCCAGGGGAAGTTGTCATCCCTCAGGGCGATGTACATCCCCGGGGACCAAAATCAGGGAGCAGACATCCTGTCGAGGCAGGAGCTGAGGCCCGGGGAATGGCAACTCCACCCCGAGGTGGTGGAGGCTATGTGCGAGCGGTTGGGCCCGGTGGAAGTGGATCTATTTGCGTCTCAAGAGACGTCCCACTGCCCGCTGTGGTTCTCCCTCACTCATCCGGCCCCACTGGGGCTGGATGCCATGGCACAGACGTGGCCGAGGGGTACAATTTTCTACCCCCGGCCAGAGGTATGGGATCTCTGGGTCTGGCCCCTGAGGGGGCTCAGTTCCTAGCAGAGGGCCTGTCGGCGGGTGTCGTGGAGACCCTACTCAGTTCCAGAGCTCCATCCACGAGGAGGTTGTACAGCCAAAAGTGGAATGTATTTTCCACTTGGTGTAGAGAGCGGGAGGTGAACCCAGTTAACTGCCCGGTGGCTTCAGTGCTGGAGTTCCTTCAAGACCGCTTCTCCGCCGGTCTTTCCCCGTCCACACTTAAGGTGTATGTGGCTGCCATTGGGGCTTTCCACGCACCTTTAGGTGATGCGACATTGGGAAGGCACCATCTGGTTGTACGATTCCTCCGTGGGGCTCGGAGGATGAGGCCTGCGGCTCATTCCAGGGTCCCAGCCTGGGACCTGGCAATGGTGCTCGAGGGGTTGGCTGAGGCCCCCTTTGAGCCGCTGGAGTCGGCTGAGGCGAGAATACTGACCTTCAAGGTGGCTTTTCTCCTTGCCATCACTTCTCTGAGGAGAGTGGGGGACCTCCAGGCCTTGGCGATCACGCCGACTTGCCTGGAGTTTGCCCCTGGCATGGTTAAAGCCATCTTGCATCCCAGCCAGGGCTACGTGCCCAAGGTGCCTTCTAACAGGGCAAGGTCAGTGGTTCTCCAGGCATTCCATCCTCCACCTCACGTGACGTCGGAAGAGAGCCGACTTCACCTCCTCTGCCCCGTGCGGGCATTGAGGATCTATTTGGAGAAGTCTGCTCAGTGGAGAAGGTCAGACCAGTTGTTGGTGTGTTTTGGCTCACCCAAGAAGGGGCTGCCTGCGTCCAAACAGACGATCAGTAGTTGGATTGTCCAGGCTATAGCCATGGCTTATCAGGTGCGCAACTTGCCTTCACCTTTAGCCGTGAGGGCCCACTCTACTAGGAGCATGGCCTCCTCTGTGGCCCTCCTTTCTGGAGCCTCTATGCAGGAGATCTGCGAGGCGGCGGGGTGGGCCACCCCTCACACCTTCATCCGTTTTTATAGTCTGCATCTCCCTGAGACGCCTGGCGCGAGAGTGCTCGCCCCCTAGTTGTGCCTGGTCTCCAGCTTCACACTAGGGTGGGTATGATTGGTGCGGGATAGTTGGTACTCGTTCCCCAAAGTGTCGTCACGATGACGCAGTTCGAGTTCCCTCGAAGGGGAACGTCTCGGGTTATGACTATAACCCTTGTTCACCGAGAAGGGAACGAGACACTGCGTCTTGTGTCCACCCAATCATCAGAGCGCTCGCTTCATCGCAAAGAACGCTATCTCTGTTTCGTTCAGACGTCTCTTTGTATCTTCCGGGTATGCCGTCACATACTACGTCATCATGCAACACCAATCGGATTGGGCTGATTCTACAGTTTCTTCAGACGCTTTACGCGAGGGGCGTTCCCCAAAGTGTCGTCACGATGACGCAGTGTCTCGTTCCCTTCTCGGGGAACAAGGGTTATAGTCATAACCCGAGACGTTCACCTTGAGTGTTGTAAAGGGCTGTATAAATAAATGTTGATTGATTGATTGATTTACAATTGCTTAGTTTAGTAGCATATTCATTGGATAGCTGACTATAGCCTATTTATGCTATAGGCTGCTAGATAGCTAAATGAAGTAGATTGCGATCTATCTAATTGCACATTTCAACCATAATTTTCCTTCAAGAGCAATGGGCCATCCTTAAACACTATTAGTAAAAACAGCCACTCAACTATATGTTTTACCTACACTTTTATTCAGGTATCGTGTGTCAGAAGTGCTTCAGTGACAGATGTATGACACAGGCTACACTGTAATTTAAACACAGCAAACTTTAATGGATAGTAAAACAAAGGCAGAATACCATAACTCCAGGTCGGCACAGTAACTTCTAAACAACGGCTTAACAATAGCAGAGTACCCTAACTCAATTTGAGCAAAGACAAAGAGCGGTAACTAGTGTTACGGTGTTCTGCCTTGGTTTCTCCTTGGCTTTTGGAAGACAACCTATTATTTTCTTGATAAAACAACGCAATTGACTCAAGATACTTATCCACATGATAAAGGAGTTCTCATTTTCAACCAAAATGAAGTTACTGCCTTTTAAAAGCAACATTTCTTGCTGGGATTGGACTCCAAAAATGTTAATTGTATAGAAAAATATACCTTTTGTGTTTTAATTAAAAACATCTTTTGTGTTTCACAGAAGAAAGAAAGTTATACAGATCTGGAACAACAGCGAGTAATTAATTTTTGTGTGAAGTATCCCTTTAAATCCAGGCTGCGTCTGAAATCGCATACTCTCTTAAAGGATTGATGAAAATGACCCCATTATTTACTCACCCTCAAGCAATCCTAGGTGTATATAACTTTCTTCTTTCTGATGAACACAGAGTTATATTAATAAATATCCTGACGCTTCCACGTTTTATAATGGCAGTGACGGGGTCCATTGAGTTTGAAGCTCAAAAAAGTGCATGCATCCATCATAAACCTACTTCACACAGCTCCAGGGGGTTAATAAAGGCCTTGTGAAGTGAAGTGATCGAGTTTTGTAAGAAAAAGATCCATATTTAAAACTTATCACAGTTAAATGATTATTTCCATGCCAATCTGCAAGCATATTCTAATTTCACTATTAAACATACTTCAGAACCAAATCAACTTAACCATTTCCATTTTAAGTATTTCCATCCGCTAAGAAGGAATTCAGAGCAAGATTTTGAAAGCTGCAAATCAATCTCAAATGTAATGAACCTTGTTATAAGTTGGAAAACAAATAACTATCTACAACAGACAAATTGGGAGAAAACTTTCCAGTGATGCCTTTTTGAGGAGGGAGGTTGTTTAAAAGTGACTGTGATAGATACTGACATACAGTAGATCTCCTGAAGAGAAATGACAGAATGAATGTCTTTTAAACTTCACCTTCTAAAGCAACAGCAAAGTCAAATCCTTATATCGAGAGCATCCTGACAAACACTTGAAGGCAGGCAGACTACAAAGATGCAATACACTGAAATAGCTAACAAAATACTTATATAAGATATTTGGTACCACTTTCTATTAAGAATTATAAACATATTCATAGTGCCTAATAAAACACATTATATTCCATTATATGCATGATTTAACACAAGAAAATTGTTGCTAATTGTTTATTTAATGTATAGTCTATAAACATGAATATGGAAGTACTATAATGTATTATAACTGGATAAAACAATATACTAGAACATACAATAGATTAAGGGCCAGATTTACAGATTTAAGGACCAGATTTCCCTCTTTTGGCATAAAAAAACTATTGTCAGGATTTACTAAAGACACGCAGTAAAACATTTGCGTGGTCAGATTCTCATGGACATCTATCTGACCCCAAGGGACTCAAACGTAAACCCTACTTGAGGGGCGATTAAGGGTTAAACCAGAAGCTAAATGGTAGACTGCATTGGTCAATATCAAGCGGCAACCTCCCGCAGTTTCTCTTGAAGCCAATACGGAATTTACTTAAACTGCAATTTATCGACTGGCCGCTAGAGACAGGCTCCAAAATGGAGAAGAATCTCATTGAGCCCCATGATAAAATGCCCAACTTTACAGCAGAAAAATGTTTACATGTTTACAGCCGAGTACAAATTGTGGTTTTGGTCTATACGGCTAATATTGCCCTTCATGATAACTGTGAGGGGGGTGAATTTTTTTATAACTCATTCGTTTACATTATATAAAGCCTTAAAGTTCTGCATAATTAAGGGCGTGACCACTTTGAGTGACAGGTGGATAGCCTTTTGTCTGCTGTCTGTTAGTCATCACGTCACCTCAGCTCCAGCCACGTCCCGCCTCTTTGCCCATTGTCAGTTATCCAGGAGTGACGTGCGGTGACGTGCTGCCAAGATGGCAACGGCTGACTTTGAGGCTTTTACAGTCTATGGTCATTATGGAAATGTCCGGCTGCGTCTGTGTTCTTTAATGTGAGCGTCGTCAGTAGATCACATGCAGAACTTTCCACTCCCATTGGTGCTTTTTTGGAATTGTGCTAATTTGCCCTGTTTAGTAAATCTTTCCCTAAAAGGCATATTTGAAAAAGCATGATAATGCATCAAGGATGTATACAAATGGGATGTATTTTAATTTAAACCTGCATTTAAACAAGTTCTGGGATTTTGAAAATGTTAAGACAATTAGAAGTTACAATATAAATGAATACATATTTCAGATTTGCACTATTATAGGTCACAGCAAATTTGTGACATTGACTGATTAAAGTTTCTTGTAAAGGTCAGATGTTTCAAGCTGGATGAAATGGGTTCTGCACAAACTTGAGGAGTTCCTGACATTTTCATCACAAAAAATTAATTGCAAATTAGATCAACAGCAGAATAATAATGTGTTAATATGAAAATAATGCAAAATATAAGTATTTTCACTATAGGGGTGATTTTTGGACCCCCCCGTATACAACAAATTAGTTTATTAATTACATTTACTTAATGATTTTGATAATGGAATCCACAAAAAATGAATAACATATTGCCTTAAGAGACATGTTTATGTGCACAGATTTGATTTGAGCACTCATGATGAACATTAACAACATAAAGGTTTGCTGCCTACTTTTGATGTTAGTATACTTTATCATAACTCCTGCTGTTCCATAACACAATCACCCATCTCTCACCATCACAGCAGGCCTGTGTTTCAAATCATTCTTGATTTGATTGAAACAGAAAAGCAGGGCAGTATTATACTTACAGATGAATAATAAAATTAAAAAAAAGATCCTTTTAAAAACACTGTAGCTGAAGCAATATCCAACACCAGATCGAGAAATGGTTGGACAAATAACTGTTGGCCGTAAATCTCATCTAAAGATTAATGAGTATATTCCAGATATACTCAGATGTTATCCAGATATATTTCAGATGTGTTAATCCTGATCTGGATATGTTTTAATCTTGAGGATTAGATGTTAAGGACAATAATAAACTCTACTGGATTATAGTCTTCACAGTTTGTGGCAACGTTTGAATGAAATTTGCAATATTCTCAGAGAATACAGAGTAAAATCAGTAATTCACTACTGTTCCCAACTGGCTTTTTTTTTATTTTTATTTTTTTTAAGAAATCATTACTTTTATTCCACAATAATGAATAGACAGTGTCCACAATGTTACTAAAGGTTTTATTTTATTTTTAATAAATGCTATTAAGCAGCACAACTGTTTTCAATATTGATAATAAAAAGAAATGTTTCTTGAAATTGCCCCTATTATTCTTTTTTGAATATTACCTTTCATGTGGTGTGTAATATACGTAGCTGTCTGTGAATGTAAACTATCTGCAAAGTTGTGAAGCCGAAAGTGCACACTATTTGAGTCGTCAGTAAATGGACTGCATTTTAGATGAAAAGTCAGTAATTCGAATACCACTTTGTTGCCGCTACAAATCACTGGTTAACACATTTGAATAATGTCCGCCTATGGTCTTCCTTTGTAACCGTGTGAGTAAATAAGAATGGGGTATAGGGCGGGGCGAATGTATTTGTATTTCCCTATAAATAGCCCAAGGTTGGATAGTATGTGTAACTTCCTGACTCTTCCTTTCCCGTCCGGTGTTGTGACTCTGAAGCGCCATGTCGAGGGACGTGATTCCTTGGTGCAAGTGTGTGCATGAGCTGTGACTAACTTCGGAAGATGCCGTGTTCAGCCTGATAGAGTAGCACGCAGAGTTTTTTACATTTTTTTCTTTGAATTACGGCAGAGGATTGGGAATTTTAAATGCTTACGACTCCCATAATGTCAACATGCAAAGTGACGAGTGTCTGTTGCGTTGTATTTGATCTTGTGAGTACAGAACATGGACTTTTGATGTCTAGGCCCTGCTGTTTTGCTATTTATTTTTTTGTATTTTGTATTTTCTATTTCATTTATTTTTTTGTTTTGTGTTGAAATAGTTTTGTTGTAATCCAGTTAAGTGTATATCTTAGCTGGAATTAATTTAATGTGATACCAACCAATAAAATGAGGTTTATTTTGTGATTTATTTAAAGGGGAGTTTTTTTTATGTGTATTTCTTTGTGTTTCAGGGGCCAGTCTGTGTGGAGTGCCTGTGTCCTTTGGGGTCACCTGGGTCTTCCTCCTTTTTCTTCACTGCATGGGGATTGAGATGAGGGTGCAAAGTGACTTGCAGGGTGTATCACGATAAAGTTATTGGTTTCTGATTTAGATATCAGTGCACGTGTGGTTTTCTGCGAACAAAGTCTACTTTGACCCCCCTTAAACACTGTAACTGGTGTTGTGTACATGTCGAGAAGACCCTGTTTTCTGCTCTGCAAAAGCAAATTCTCTTTGTAAACACTTCCAAAGGATGAGGACGTGAAGAGTCAGTGGTTAAAAATACCACAGCAATACAACAACAGTATAACCTTTTGATGATTGCTTCTCAAATCTCTGCGAGGTCTAAATGGGATTTACAAAACGCTTATCCATTAAAGATGGGACAGAACCCACTTTATTTGCACCAACTTGCTCCTCAGAAACACAACCTGTAAATATGATTAATTGTTGATGTATATATTTTCTACCGGGTGTTCAAAATTTGTAGTTTCATATTGTGTATGTCTCTGACTAACCGGCTAACTCATACTGAAATACTTCTGCTAAGCATCTGTGGGCCACTATTACCTCAAACTGTGTTTATTAATGCAGATTGTCTGTTGTTTTTACTACTTTGAGCAAAGATAAAGGATGGAGCAAGATTTGTTTTACAAACTTTAAAGTAACGTCAGTTATCCATGTTAGTGCTAGTCTAACGCATGCGCAGTTATTGATACAGTTGATACAGTTACCGCAATTAGAAATATACACATCGCACCGCCATTAGAAATATACACATTGGTTTGATGATGGACATACACTTGTTAATGCTGATGGTGAGGAATTACAGTTGCAACATCTCATAATGTAGCTCAAAATGAGTAGCGCTGAGAAACGTCCTGCTCAAGTCGTCCTTGCAATGGAGGATCGGGTTAAATAACTAATTCTTCCAATGTTTCATCACCATTCTCGCGCTCGGATTGATATGGTAAAATTTACGCCATCGTAAATGTCTTTACAGTGTGTACAATCGCTGAGCTTTAGGAAGCCCCCGGAGCTGAAATTCAGTTATGGTAATGGCCATTTCATTTGGCGCTTTACACAGTAGACCAATCACAAGACTGGGCTGTCTGGCCAATCAGAGCAGAGTAGCTTGAGGAAAGGTGGGATTTAGAGAGACTGAATCATCAGACGAGTCGCTTAGAATCATTGAAAAAACATTTTAAAACATTGAAATAGAAAACGGGGAAAAAAATCATCGGTTCAAGTAAAATACTTTCAAATAATACCAACTGAAAAACATGAATTCACTTTGTAGTGTGTACACAATAATAAAACAATAACTCTCACATTTGATTTTGATTTGACACTCAAATGTGATTGCCACTATAAAACGTTGCATTGTCTATGTGGCCAAGATGTCGACACATTCAGAGAAGGAAGAGGTCCTGGGACAGAGACAAAGAAAGATGAAAGGTACTAGTCGTATCTCTAGAGACAAGAAGAAGCAGGAACAAAGATTCTGTGAGACAATTAAAAATGCATATGACACCAGGGACAAGTGTCTGATGAATTTAGTTTTAAACCGTGCATAATCAACATCTGGCATGCAAGCACTAGCAAACAATGTAAACAGAAAGAACAAGAGACAAGAGAGAGACACAGACTGTCAAAATACGTCTAAATGTTTGTTTAAGTGCGCGCACTCATCATTGACAATAATCTCATATTAGTTATTTAGCCACCCAAGGACAAGTACCAGATAAACCTGCTCCAAACAACATGCACCACAAAATATTAATGTTCACATTTGCTTGTAATGTGAGCATGGTGTGACGTAGTGTCAGTTAATATGAAAAGCAGTATCTAATATTCAGATACAAAGCTCAGATGCTAATATTAAGCCAGATATACAGGGGTTGGACAATGAAACTGAAACACTGGCCAATATAGTGCTGGAGGTTTCACGCCTATATTTGCGCGGACCGGTGGCCAATCTTCACTGATTTCACATTCCATCAGTAAGAGCAGAGTGTGAAGGTTGAATTAGCAGAGCAGTAGCACAGCTGTACATAAAATATTGCAATTCACACAACATAATGGGAGACATATCAGAGTTCAAAAGAGGACAAATTGTTGGTGCTCATCTCGCTGGCTCATCTGCGACCAGGACAGCAAGTCTTTGTGGTGTGTCGAGAGCCACAGTAGCCAGGGTAATGTCGGCATACTGCAACGAAGGACGAATCACATCTAACAGGAGAAACTGTGGATGCAAGAGGAAGCTGTCTGAAAGGGATGTCCAGGTACTGACCCAGATTGTTTAAAAAAAAACTCATAAAACTACAGCTTCCTAACTCCTTGCAGAAAGAAATGCACACTTCGACTCTCCTGTTTCCACCAAAACAATTTTTCGGGAGCTAACCTAATCAAAATTCATGATCAGGCTGCTATAGCCAAACCTTTGGTCACTCCTGCCAATGCCAAATGTTGGGTTTCAATGGTGCCAAAAGTGCAAATCTTGGGTTATGGACAATGTGAAACATGCATTGTTCTCTGGTGAGTCCATCTTCACTGTCTTTTCCACATCCGTGGGATTTACAGCGAGAAGCCCCAAAGAGGCTAACACCCAGACTGTTGCGTGTCAGCAAGGATCAGTGATGGTTTTGGGGCCAGATTTAGTAAACAGGGCAAATTTAGCATGAGAGCGCAATTCCATAAATACGGCGATGGGAGTGACAGTTCTGCGCGTGATCTACTGACAACGCGCAAATTAACGAACACAGACGCAGCCGGATCATTTCCATAATGACCAGCGCAATCTACCAGTCTGGTTTAAAACACGCTTTTTTGGGCGGTAAATAATGGCGCAAAACACCAGTAAATTTACGAGCACAAACTTTTGTAAATCACCTCGCATGATTCGTTTAAATACTCTCCTTCCATGAATTTTCAGCCTGAAAGGGAAACTCCTACAAATGCATATGCAATAAGGTCAGCCGCAAAAATAACTCTGTCCACACCTTTTCAGCACTAATTTCTCACTGTGTGTCTTTAGTAAATCCTAACAGTAGTTTTTTAAAGCCAAAAGAGGGTTTGCGCTGGTGCAAGCTGTTAGTAAATATGGCCCTTGGGCTGCAATAGCATAAGACCAATACTTGTGCTAGATGTCACTTCCAAGGGCTACCGAACCATTCTGGAGGACCATGTGCATCTAATTTAAAAAAAAAATGGTATCCTGAAGGTGGTGCCACGTATCAGGATGATAGTGTACTAATACACTCAGCTAGCCTGACAAGCCAGGGGCCCGTTCTTCGTACCTCGCTTACTACATCTAAGATGATTTGACAGATCCCAGATCTTTTAATCGTGATAACTGATCTCTGGCTAATTTGGTTCTTCAAACAAATTTGTGGATTGGATTAAAATATCTGGATTAAATGATCTAAGATTACTGAGCGTTCTTTTTTTCCCTGAAGAGGGCAGATGCATCGATACTCGAAACCACAATCAGCAATGCAGCGATTGGCTGGCGTCACGACAGCAACGTAATGACATCATATAATTAAAAAGCCACCTGGCAAAAAACTTGACAAGTTACACAAAAAACCCCCACGAATTTCTGAACCTTTATAAGGAAACGACCAAACCAACATAAAAGTTATAATAGATAAATGATAAATGTTTTTTTTATTTTTTAACATGATTACCAATTATTTATATTCACGATTTTATATAGTATTTGTAATGTACACCCTTTACATTTTTATTGCAATGTTGTAATTTAATTTTTAATTCAATTTGAAGCAGATTTGTAACGTGACAGTATTCAAGTTTCTTATGGGTCAAGATCAAATTATCCTCTCTTGCGCTACATCAAGCCACTCCCATAATATCCGTGATCACTTAATGCACTGCTCAGATTAACTGTACAACATGTGATGTGTGTAAACCAATAAAAATAAAATTATATAAAGTAATTATTCCATCTCAAATAAATCGCTCAATCAAGTGGCTGTCTATAGTATTATACACAACATTATAAATTCTCATATACATATACAATATAACATTTTTATATTATTATTTAAAATGATTATTATTGCCCCTGGTTCAGTAATGCACTCTTGTAATAAAGTAGCAGTGGGTGGGACAGATTTTAAGTATCACCTCAAGATGCAATCTAATCCTGTTTACATGAAATAAGCCTGCACCCGAGCAGGTTTAAGCTTACGGACCTGTTACTATGACAGTAAGTCCAGGATGAGCTTCGAAGAACCAAACAATCCAAGATCATGCCAAATCGTCAACAATCAAATCCAGCTAACTGAGTTAGCGAGGTACGAAGAACGGGCCCCAGACCCACATCAAGGTCTGGGAACTCACCATTGGCAGGGCTCAATCCGAAAGGCGGAAAAATGGTTGTCTTTCAAATTCCCTCTGCACGCAATAGGATAGCGCTACAACCAGTGTTGGGGAAAGTTACTTTGAAAAGTAATGCACTACAATATTGCGTTACTCCCTTAAAAAGTAACTAATTGAGTTACTTAGTTGCGTTACGTTACTTTTGCGTTACTTTTTCTCACCTGGGCTGGTATTTGTTTTGTTTTTATAACAAAAAAGTTATATTTTTGTGCAACGGTAAAGACCTCTTCATACCAAAATTAAAATAATAAGCCCCAGGCTGAGGTAAAAATGCAAATTCACGCATGAACAGTAGAGGGCGCAGCTCTGCTGTGCTGCCATTCTGGATAACGATAGAATAGGATGCAGGAGAAAAAAGTTTTACCAATAAAAACTAAAAATCTAGTAATTTTCATCATCAAAGGTCAGCAGCAAGACATTGGTAAATTAAATATAAAGGTAGATTATGCATAAAAAGTTTTGTTTTATTTAACATTTAATTATTGGAGGTTTGCATAGTATTCTGATTGTGCATTTGACTGATTTTATTCATTTTGAGGAGTACAGAATATTTATTTTGCGAGTGAGATAAATAAATGCTCACATTTAGTCTAGAACTACAATAACCATCATGTTCACACACACGCCTCTGCACTTTTCTCAACATGGGGGCAGGAGAGCTGTCAGTCAAATTAATGTGAAAAAGTAACTCAGATATTTTGTTGTAAATTTGAAAAGTAATGCGTTACTTTACTAGTTACTTGGAAAAATTAATATTATTACGTAACTCAAGTTACTTGTAATGCGTTACCCCCAACACTGGCTACAACCAACCGGAGCAATGCAGAAGGTGAAGCGGAGCTAGTTGATAGATTAAACTTTCGCCGTATATGGTCGGCAAAACTCAGAACACATCTTCCTTTCTTAAGACTTCAGTGCCGTTCTTTGATCTTTTCTCAAAGCAAAGCTTAACAACAAGTCTTCCAGAGTCGCGTCCAAATCCGATTCGAAAGACCGCTGTTCGCCAGCTTCTTTGTTTACAAGTAGCACACGGAACCGCCGCAACTCTGCCATCATTATGTTAAGCCCGCCCACCGACTCTATGCACGATGTGATTGGCCTGGCCAGAGTTTGGTTTTTCCAGCTCGCAAGTCAACGGAGAGTTGCTAGACTACCCTGGCTGCAAATTGGATTTGCTGCCGCTAGGGTGCATCTAGATTTCTAGGCTAACACTCAGCAAGACTGGTGACAGATTGGTTGGATGATTGTGAAAGTGAAGTTGAACATCTTCGATGGCCTGCACAGTCACCAGGTTTAAATATTATGGAGCCACTTTGGGGTGTTTTGGAGGATACAGTCAGGAAACATTGTCCTCCACCAGCGTCACATAGTAACCTGTCCACTGTTCTGGAAGAGGAATGGCTCAAAATCCCTCCAGCCCCTGTGCAGGACATGTATCTGTCATTCCCAAGATGAATTGATGCTGTATTGGCCACAAAACTATGCTAATAAATGACTGTCGTCTAAAACCAGTTTTACCGTGGTCTATCAGAATACTCGATTCTGATTGGCTGGAAGTTGTGCAATAAAACCCTACAGGTAGTTCCAAGTCAGTTTAATCACAGTTCTATATTAACGAATCATTGATTGTGCACACACATTCGCACACAGAGAATGCAATTTGCTCTCTGTACACACAGAAACAGTTTAATTCAAATTCAAATAAATGCTATAAATAATTAATTCAAATAAATGTAATCTTACACACTATTTTATCTGTGTTTGATTCAAAGCAGGCAGAATGCTAGATCTAATGAGCCATAACTGACGAATCGTAAATTTTACCCTTCCGGTCAACTATTGTGCTACAAACCTCAATAACAGCTTTAAGTTGTCAATGCTTGCAAACTACCATGGTATAAGCAGGATAATCCACAGCTAGCTGTGTATAAACGATTTTAATGCACTTCACGTCGGGCGGTTCTTTGCCCACATGCCGTGCATAATAATTGAATGCACAGTTAGCCGTGGATTACTCTTTACTCGTTTCAGTTTCATTTTCCAGCCCCTGTATATTTTCATTCATGTATATTGGACTGCAAAGATTTGAAAGTATAGTAAATTCTCCCTTGAGCGATCTCATTTGTACATTGGCAGGTATTGTAATGTCAACACAATATTAACATAGTGACAGCATTCAAACACGTATTTGGATTTTTTATCAGAGTTATGCACATAAGTACATTTGCATGGCCATTCCAATTGCATATTGACAATTTCTTAATAACATGAAAAACACATTATCTGATATATTTTGATTGTGCCCCTAAAGAGTAATTTTTTTTTTCAATTTTAGGAGCTCAATTTTAGGAGCTCATATGCTCCTGGGGGAGCAAACTTTCTCTGAGAAAGATTGTTATGGGAAATGTATAAATGAAATCCAGATGGGACTAATGATAAATATAATAGCCTTTTTTCATTTAAAGTTACACTGTGTGATATTTTCCCCCATCTAGTGGTGAAAAGGTATATGACCATCCAGTGAATTTTAGTTTCTATTCCTCTCAATTCCGATTTCGTTTCAACTCCTACGGTGGCCGATTTAGTCCAAGATTAACATGGCTTCCAGTTCGACCTCGTCCACATTCGACACGGTGCCTGTGGGATATTCTGTGCGCAGTGGGATTGTTGGAGCTCAACTGGCCTAATTATTCGGCTAGAAAGAACTGCAGCTAATCCAGAGTGAACTTTGATGATAGTAATGTTTATTCAGTCATCCAATTGCAAGGCATAAACAGGTTTGCGTGGATATGTACATAAATGGGGTTTCTGTGAGAGAACAATTAAGGATGGTAAATATACATACACAGTTAAGAACTGTATAACTATACTTATAAGTTACATTTGTATAATGTAACCGTAAACCAGAGCTTATTGTACCATATATAGGCGCTAAATGCAGCTGCATTAAAAGGAGCGGAGCTGCAGCTGCTAACAAGCGGTGTCCGGTTACAAAAGTGTGTGCGCCGCTTTAACGTTAGCACTGCAGTGCGCTCTGTATAACAATTGTTAATATGCCGATCAGACCTGTTACATATTTCCATCAACATACATTACAAGCAAATATTTTCTATAAACGAATAAACATTGTTGATAACAAAATAACTGAATGATTATTCAAATAGGTGAGCATTACGCTATTGTATGTTGACACAAAAATACTTCTGAGGTGACATCAACTGAATTACGCGATGACACACTCTGAAACACATCTACAATGACAATAACTATTATTTACTTAGTTATTAACGCACAGAAATACCACACAAGGAAAAACTTTTGAGGAATAAACAAGCCAGGAAAACTCCCTATAACTCTGTTACTGGACGCTGCTGAGATGAAAACTCTCTGCGCATGCACCAGACAAGTCTGAACAAGTTGACGCGCACATGCGCGAGGCAGAGAATTTTGTACAGTGCCATCGAGTATTAAAACCGGTTAAAACGCGAAAGGCGAAGCTTGAATTTACGGGTATGTCCCTCTTTGGCTAATGTACTTTCAAGATGGAGGGGCAACATGGCGACCACCGTTAGATCCCATTACCTTATGTATTTTCAATGGCATATTATAAACTTACGAGAATACTTTATTACTTGAAAGAAGTAAATATACATTAATGAGCACATATATTTTTGAAAGAACTAAGTGTTTTTAGCTAAGAATAGACTAAAAAAGTTACACAGTGTAGCTTTTACTATAACCAAAGTTAAATAAGTATCGGTAACACTTTATTTTGTTAGTCCCTTTTGAACATTCTGTTACTATAAGTAACTTTTCGACTACATGTCAACTTATTTTAACCCGTACCCTACCAGTCTACTTATACTCTACTAGCACTCTAATGAGCGTTAGTAGACATGTATGTGCAACGTTACTTATAGTCAACAGAATGTGTTAAATTGAACATCAAAATAAAGTGAAACCAAAATATCAGATATAGAAACACAGAAAAGAATGAAATGTTATAATATCAAATCGTTAAAACATATTTAATCCAATTTATTACAAATTCAGTGAGATCAACCCTTGAACTCAGTGAATTTAATAAAGTATATAGATGCTATTTAAACTGGCGGACATGCATGCTAAAACCACAATTTACGTACGAATACCTACGCATATTAATAAGATACTCTTTCTCTCTCCAGATGTCATCATCTGGTTTCCATCCTCTGGTCCAGATGGATGCTTACCCTCTCTTCCTACTCAGCCTCACTCAACCACTGACAACATGCAGAGAGAGATGAGTCACACACGAAACCACACACTTAATACTCGCAGAAGACAGCGAGAGCTGCTGGAAAAAGTCAAATAAAGTGACATGCTAGCCTCCATTTCCATGGTTACATAGACTCTGTTGTGCTTACTCACAGTGATATAAGAAAGGTGTGTGTGTAAGTTATATGATAGGCTAAACTTCAAAGTTCGGCGTTCTAACATCCTTACTTTATGAGGCCATCTCTCTCACATCACTCTCAGAAAAAAAGGTACAAATGCTGTCACTGGGACGGTACCTTTTCAAAAGGTACACTGTTGTTCCTTTTAGGTACTAAAATATGTACACTTTAGGTACGAATATACCTTTAAAAGGTACCAATATGCACCCTTGAGTCCAAATGTGTACCTTTTGAAAAGGTACCACCCCAGTGACAGCTTTTGTACCTTTTATTTCTGAGAGTGATCCAGTAGTAATGTCTCAAAATATTGATATTAATGCTGATGCTTGTACTGTGAGCATGATGTGATATAGTTCTGTAAATATCAAAAGCAGTATCTTTGTGCTAATATATTCTGTATTTTTACACATATGCTACTGTTGGGTTCATTATGATTGTTTTTTTTATGTTTTTGAACATTGTTCAAAACAACATTTTCTCTTACGCTCACAGAATATATTTGATCAAAAATAAAGTAAAAACAATAATACTGTAAAATATTATTTAAATAAAACTGTAATATATTTGAAAATGTTATTAGTCCTTTGATGGCAAAGCTGATTTTTCAGCAGCTATTTCTCAGACATTATGCAAATTTTGTGTTTAAGTAACATTTCTTATTATTATCAATGTTGAAAACTGTTGTGCTGCTTAATTTTACTTTGATGAATAGAAAGTTCAAAGGAACAGCATTTATTAAAAACATATTTTTTCTGTAGTCACTTTTGATGAGTTTAATGTGTCCTTCAGTGCTGAATGAAAATAAAAATTCCTTTAAGAAAATAATTAGAATCTTACTCACCCCACAACAAAGATCAAAGATTCATTAGTTAACAACATTAGTTAACATGAACTACTAATGATCTGCACTAATAAAGCATTTATTTATCTTTGTTAATGTTAATTTCAACATTTACTAATGATTATTAAAATCTTACTAACATTAGTTAATGCACTGTGAACTAACATGAACAAACCATGAACAGCTGGATTTGTATTAACTAACGTTAACAAAGATTAACTAATGCTGAACAGAGGTGTTGTTCATGGTTAGTTCATGTGAACTAATGCATTAACTAACGTTAACTAATACAACCTTATTGTAAAGTGTTACCAAGATTAATTATGAGAGATTCAGAAATCCTGGTTGATGCATCATTTACTTTAGTTTAATTCTGATTCAATTAGAATTCACTCACTTCCAAACATCTATTCCTACGCTGTGCTATCTCTACCTCTACCACACACTTTAAAACACAAACAAAACCCCAATATCTTTCAAATCTAAGTGCTTGCTGGTTTGTAAAAGTCCTGCTGTGTTCCCGCTTAAATTTTAATATACCAACAACCGAAAGAGTCACCCCCTCCAAAAGACTTAGAAACCAATATGGACAAATCCAAAAGCTCACAAACTTCTTAAAGATCAATACAGAGGTACATCAAAATAATTTCTATCAATTAATTAAAAAGCAGTGCTTTTTTTGGGGTTCAAAATCCCTCCTGCTGTCAGCTCTCTACTCGTTGTTTCTTTGTTCTTCCCCTTCTTGAGTCCTTGTCATATTCATTCAACTCAAAACTCTGTTTGTGGAATTTCGGGTCATTTAAAACTACTTTCAACGTCTCCTTTGCCTCTTCCACTAAATTTTTGATCAGGAAAAATGACAATTCTACAAATGGATTTGACTGACACTACAGAAAAACTAATGACTTAAAAAAGAGATGATTTTCATGTGGAACACTTTCCTTACCCTTTTGATCCTCTGGTTTTACATTCATTTGAAATTAAATTTAGCAAAGGACTTCTGCAAAGTACTTATGCACTTTAAAATGTAGCTGTTTGTTTAAAACAGAAATGTATAATAAAATAAAATAAATCAGCTTTAATTAGGAGCTAAAACTTTCTCCTTCAGTCCCAGTGGAAAGACAAAATTAATGTCCTTTAAAAACCAAACTAAAGAATGTGCCACACAACATGAGCGGGTGTTTCTGCAGCATATTGACAGTACAGAGAAATGAGATGGTTGAAAGTGTGAAAGGTGAATCAGAGGGTCAGTGTGTTTAATTTAAAAGCACATCCAATTCACAAAAAAGTCAATATTTTGTCCCAGAGAGACGATCTGAATGAGAACAACATGAGAAATATTACCATTCACATCACAATTTTAATCACACACCATACGAACACAGAATATATATATATATATATATATATATATATATATATATATATATATATATATATATATATATATATATATATATATATATATATATATATATATATATATATATATATATATATATATATATATATATATATATATATATATATATTAGTGCTGGGCATCGATTAAAAAAAAGTAACTTATTAATCACATTTTTTTCTGTAATTAATTGCGATTAATCGCAAGTTTTTAATATTTTAAGTTTTTAATATTTTGATATTGTAATAATTTCAGTTACTCTCCAAATTAATGTATAAACAATTTAAAGACAGCATATTTTAAATATGTGTTGTATTGTCATCTTTTTATGAATTAAGGCCAGTATCACTGATACTAAAGTCTCTATGAAACATTAATGACGTTACATTACAGCATCACTGAAAGCTCCCAATTTCAACATTTATTAGGCTTTAAAAAACAACTTTTCATTTAAGTGAACTTAAAACAATCTTTAGGCTACATAAACCCAAAATAATAAATGTTATATTTACCCATGGCCTTCCCTGTTATATACAGAAATGTGATAGTTATCAAACTTTCCTTAACTGCATAAATAATAAATTAAATATAGATTAATCATCATTGAAGCTACAATTTTCTCTTTTCCCGTTGTTCTTTGATGAACATTAGGCTACTGACAGGCATCATCAGTGCTCCTGTCACTTTAAGAACGGCCACTGACGAACATGAGGCGGATCTCACGCGCTGTCCCGCACATCTCATTTCCTCACAACTCTTTAAGTTCATTTAAGATGTTATTTAACTAATTTAAGACTCCTAATATGAGAATACTCAAAATCCTCTGTTTTATTGTTTGTTCAAGAGCAAAAGAGAACTCGATGTGAGCAGGAAACTGACGCGAGTCTGTCTGTGCGTCGAGTGTGTGTGTGTGTGTGTGTGTGTGTGTGTGTGTGTGTCAGTGTCCCTTGATTAGCTGACATGAGACGCATCCACACACACACACACACACACACAGACAGGACACTGGCATACAGCGCGCTCTCTTGTCTTGTCGCGCTTGGAAGCATTTACATGAATAGGAGCGTGGTGATCATGTAACGCTAAGCAAAAATGGATATAAAAACGGACGCTGCGTTATTTGCGTTAAATATTTTTAACGCGTTAAGCTGAAAAAATTAATCGCCAGCGTTAACGCGTTAATTTGCCCAGCCCTAATATATATATATATAGGGCTGGGCAGTTTAAATAACTTTCGCTATTTCGTCATTAACAAACGTATAATGCCTAATGATCAGCAGTTGATTAAAATCTGAATTAATATTGTGAACCGTGGAGTTTTTTAACGACTTTTAATCACTATTTCATATTGTACCTAATGATCTTGGGTGTGTTTCCTGTACAACGACGTAACTCATTGTACAACCACCATAGTACTATGTATCGTTGTAGAAACAAATGAGCTGTTTCCAGAAGTGGTATTTCCTGAAACCGGTCACACTTCCATCGTTTGAACCATGTTAGTTCATGCAGGTGGTGGAGTAATAGGCCTAACTTCTGTTAATTAATAGTATTGAAATCGCAATTAATGTTAATTTTATTATAGCTCGTTTACATACAACAGAAAGCCGTTCATTTTTTAATCACGTTAACATGCAGTATTTGGCCTACACTTACTCCCAGTTTTTCTGACATGCTGCTGTAACGAATTTAGGACTACTTCATTGTTTTTGTTCCCTGTTCTTTTGCTTTTTTTGATGTTTGATTCATCGCAGGTTCCCTCTACGTCATATTCCCTGGTTCCCTTGCGCATTTATGCACATGCGCACCCCTCAAAAATGGCATTGATGTTGACACACTAAAATACCAGTATATAGATAAAAATAAAAATATATATATACATATATTTAAATGGTATGAAAGCTATAGAATGTACTGAATGTTAGCCTGCTTATTGTGCCTAAGGGCATGATATATCTTAAGCCACAATATGTATTTTTTCACCGCTACAGGTCGCTTATTCAAAACAAAGGCGTAGCTTGATGATGCCTTGATTTTGCCGAGCTTTTATTATGCCGCAGACGACCGCTTCCACTTCTTCAGGTCATGCGTATGTGGGGCAACGCAGTGCTGTTTTATCATATAAGATACATTTGAGTGTGTTGAAAGTTATGTTATAATGCTACTCTGTGCGTTCACTCAATGGCTACTATGAGACACTTGTTGTACACTGCAGTAAGCTAGATTGATATTAGGCATGGTAAAACATGGTACTCGCAGTAAATCAAGAAAACGCGATTTAAACAATAAGACTAACTGTGTTGAGCTATAAAACACACAACATATTAGTGTTAATTTCGTCAGACGAGACGAGACTAAATATGTTCGTCAACAACCTTTTTTTCCATGACGAAGACGAGACGATGACGAGACTACACCAATGTCCAAAAACGCAGACTAAGACTAAATTAACATGCATTATTGTTGACGAAAAAAGACGAGACTAAAATGTTTTGATAAAATCTCTCTTCATTTTCGTCTACACTCTACTTTTTACATCATGAGATAGAATATTCAGCTTTTCAAAAAAATATTCCGAAAGAGTTTGTGCTGTTGCTCAAGTACAGGTCTCTCTCATACTCCTGTTGCTGCCAGCCTGTCATCTCGCGGCGGCGCGTGCGGTCACGTGGTTCATGGAGCACTCAATACTTCTAGCGTTGTGTCAATACATTTGAGTGGCATGAGCCGCGGTAAGTTACACAACAGCTTCACTATACAGGTGTTTGCAGCAATTTTTGGTAAACAGTACAGCATAGTGTGCATTGATTATTACGTCAGCCACATTTACAGTATCATTTTATTAGGGAGAGTGGTAGAGATGCAACATTGTTAACATTAATGTTGATGTTTTTCTTGTATTTAGCCCTCAGGTATTCCTTACTAATTAGTCACACTCGTACTCATTGGTTGTCAAATGTGAAACTAATACATTTTTAAAATAAATAGCCTATATTTTAGTTCAATAATATTTATTGAATATTCTGAGGAGATCTTTTGGTATTAAATACTATTTGTGCAATAATTATGGTCCATTAATGACCACTTGCAACATTTTTCTTCTAATATTTGTATTATTTGTATTACAATTAGTGTAGTAATTAAGGTTAAAATAGAGAATTCCAATGCAAAGAGGCAAATTAGAGTCATTTTGTGGCTGGAAAAATAATAATTTTCACTTGTAATGCCACTAGGTGCCTGTATGGCTCTTTAATCAATATACATGTAGTCTAGTTGCTCAAAAAAATATTGCAGATCATAACTGCTTACTTATTTGTGAAATTTTAAAATGTTGATAATAGGGAATAGTAAAGAGTTACACTTTATTTCGATAGTCCACTTTAGACATTCTACTAACTATAAGTAACTTTGCAACTACATGTCAACTAACTGTCATTAGAGTATTAGTTGACTGTCAGTAGGCTGGTAGGTTATGGTTAGGTGTTAGGGATCGGGTTAGTAGAATAAGTTGAATTGTAGTTGCCAAGTTACTTATAGTCAGTAGAATATCTGTTTGGGGACCAACAATATAAAGTTTTAGTAAATATTAAGTCTACAAATACTCTAATGACAGTTAGTTGACATGTAGTTGCAAAGTTACTTATAGTTAGTAGAATGTCTAAAGTGGACTATCAAAATAAAGTGTTACCTAGTAAAGAATGCAAGCAAATATAATTTAACCCCCAAAAAGTTTAAAATAGTGTTAAAAGGCAAACTTATTTTTCCTTATATGTACAGTATGCTATATACATACGAATTCATACTGAATCAAGATTGAAATCGATATTTGTGCCCATTATCTCATAAGCTAATACTGATTTTAGGCCTCTATGCTGTAAATCAACGAGTTAGCTATGGTGCTGTGGAACATACATTATGCAGGTTATATGTATTTTATGTAACTTATTTTGCCACACAATATATTGAGTTTTCCCTTGACTAAAACTAGACTAAAATGATGAGACTTTTAGTCGACTAAAACTTGACTAACAAAAAAAGATATGTGAAAGACTAAATATGACTAAAACTAACAAGGACATTTGGCACAAGACTAAGACTAAATAAAAAAATAGGTGACAAAGTTAACACTACAACATATTAAAGCGTCTTTGCAATGTATAAAAGCGTCTGAAATCGAGGGTAACTTGGATATGATGACATTGATATGCTCCCTCCCAACCATTCTTTCACGGTTTGAGCCTGATGAGTCTTGACATTGTTATCCTGGAATATGGCCATGATGTGTCTTCCTACATGGTTGTTTAAGAAATGAAAAGCTACACACTCCATCAATTAGGGTTGGAAGAACTGTTGCCAAACATATAACATGCTAGAAACACAAAAAGCATTGCAATAATGGTCCAATCATTGACTCTTAAGCATTTGCCAATTTAAATCCAAAAACTTTTTTTTGGCCGGGCAGTGTATATATACATACATATATATATATATATATATACACACACTGTATATATATATATATATATATATATATACACTGTATGTTGTAAATATAAATCCAATTATTACACAGCCACATATACTGTATATACTGCAAAAACAGTTACTTACTTGCTATACTCAGGTAAATGGAAGGACTGGTTTTGTTTTCCCCATTACGTTCATTAACAGCCTGTACATAATATCGTCCTGCGTCTGCTGTTGTCGTACTCAACACCACGAGCTGATTGTCCAATGTTATTGCTCTGAAACCAAATGAGAAACACACAAAACACATGGTAAACAGAATGGTAAACAAGACTGTCCACTTGCATTTTCATTTCCTTTCTAATCTCAGGGTGACCTGTACCAAATCAATTTGCTTATTTGTAAAATTGAGCCAGGTGAAGTGCTAATGAAAGCGCATGAGCGTTTTATTATTTTAGTTCTGGATGGTCTCATCGGCGAGAGGGCAACGTGATAATTACTTGTTTCAGCACACGTGCACAAATCAATACATCACTGGACACAATGAAAAATGAACATGCACAAACACGCATACACGTCCACATACATTAACCGAGGCTTTTGCCACTTTTTGAACCAATATTTTTTTTAGTCCTCTGAGGACAGGAAAAAAATAACTCTCCAAAGAAAAACACAACAAAATAAATAAGGAAAGAAGGGAGAGTGGGCTTTCATGTTCCTCTATGGCCTGTGTTCAATAGCGCTCTTGTGAGAAACGTCAATAGCGCTTTCAAATTTTCACACACACATGACACAATCACACCTTTATATGAGGCAAGTTTTTAAAAGCACTAAGAGCTCCACACTGTAGTCACTATAACAGAAGTGTCACCACCACAACAGACAGGCCACACCCAGTGAACCTGCAGAAAGCCTGGACAAAATGACATTCTTGTCTGTCAGAACTCCAGAGAGATTTTTGACTGCTACTGAAAGTGACTTGTCTAAAAGTGAAGGAAACGAACAAAAAATACCTACAGCTTCTTACACATGAGCAATAATCACACGAGTAGCAGTAAATACAATAGCAGTCAATGCATTTGTAAGATGCATCTTAAGGAGTTGTTTAAAGTAAAAACGTCCTTGTTTATTTCCATTTCAATCTAAAAGTCTTTGCTACTCAATCATAAAGTCTTTGAACAGCCATCTAATGGTGTAGTAATGTAGCTAACTTTCACTGAAGTCGAAATCACAATCACAAACAGACCCTTTCTCAATAGCAAATACAGCATGTTATTTATATAAAATATTACTTATTGATCAATAATATTTAAATAAACAATATCAGCCATTATAAAAGTATGAGAAGTTTGTATAATAGGAAATAAACACAAGCAAACAGTTCAGTCAAAAGTACAAAAGCAGCTGTATAGTAGCCTACAGGATTTCAGTTAAATAAAAAATATAAAGTTATGAAACAATGGGGCCTATTTTAATGATCTGAGCGCATTGTCTGAAGTGCATGGCGCAGGTGCACTTAGAGCGTGTCCGAATCCAATTAATGACGGAAAAAAAATGGTCGGCGCGCCAGGCGCATGGTCCCAAAGGGTTGTACCTAGTCTCTTATTGAGTCATGGGTGTGTTTTGGCCATAACGTGCAATAAGCCAATCAGAGTCTCATCTCCCATTCCCTTTAAAAGCCAGTTGGGCTTGCACCATAGCGGATTCACTATTTGCAAGTGGAAAGACTGAACGCTTCTCCAGAGAGGAATCCTTTTATTTTTAATATTTAAAAATGTTTGTGTGCTGCTGTGTCCCTGTGTGTGTAATAAGCAGAGTGTACTCTCATTGTGCACCCACCTATAGGTGCATATTACTAACACGCCCTTTAAATAACACAAAAAATACTGCGCTATTGACAGGTTTTTGTTGGTCAATGGAGCAGTCGTTTTCAGTTGCCTCAAAATAGCAAGGCACCAACAATCCTAAACACACCTCGTTTTCAGACCAGCACGTTTTTAGACCAGCACGCCCATGGGGCAAACAGATGGGTGCGAGTGCATTTGCTATTTAAACAATGTGGTGCTGGACGTGAAAATGACAACTGCGTCGGGCTGAAACTAGCAAAAAATACTTGCCTTGTGTCGCATTGCGCTGGGTGTATGATAGGGTCCTTAGCCCTTAAAGGTCCCATGGCATGGATTTTTTACTTTATTTTATAATGTATTCTGAGGTGTACTTATATTGTTAGTATGATTTTTACATCATAAAATGTAATAATTTAGAAATAAAAAGGCATTTTTTCTATACTGATGTTTGCCCTCTGGCTGAATGCCCTGTTTCAAGGGCCGTGTCTGCTGTGAGACTTCAGTAAAAACGGCCACTGTTGTGATTGGCTGACATCTTTGCATTTGAAATGAGCGGAGGGGGCGTGGTTTAACGAGGTCTATGAGGCACAAGCCTGCGGCCTGCCAGAGAGACGGATGTCACTTCTCATCAGTTCTCTCAGCACGTCTCAGTTCAGTGAACTGTTGTAGTTACTAGCATATACTTCAGGTTATTCGTTTATTTCTAGTCGGAGGGACTGTCACTCATGTCAGAAAGTTAGTAACTTTAGTAAATGATGGATCAGCGCTGACTCGAGACGCGAACCGTTTAGAATGATTCAGTCCGATTTGGTGAACTGGTTCGACCGGTTCACTAAAAAGAACCGGTTCAAAAGAACGTTTTGTTCGCGAACCGGACGTCAATGGACCAGAGACGGAGAGATTGCTAACAAAGTGATATTGTACTGAGTTGTGAGAGCGCTGTCAGCGCGAGTTTTTTTTTGTTTGTATCTGAGAGTTCTGAATAAACACGAGTCCCAGTCACACCGAGTCTGTCTTCCTCCTTATTACCAACTTTGTTACACATGTAATGTACCATTACAGGAGATGAACGAGTTATGAGTAAGTGTTGATTATAGCATTATTTTAAGATATTGTCCTATCATATGAAAAGCATCAGTGACACGCATTGAGTACACAGCGCAAACAAAGACGCAACAGCAGTAATCGAATGTAATCCAGTTTATTGTGGGGATAGCTGGCTAGCCTAGCCCGGAGACCCTCACGCTTACCCCCCTTCTGCTTAATCTCACGCCGCGTATGGTGCCTCCGCTGTGGGCAAGATGCAGTACTGGGGGTCGGTAATGTTGAAGGGCGACCGGCCAGTGCAGCCCGAGCCTCGGCGTGCGTGAAGTTTATCTCCAAAGATGTGGCTCTGCCGACGTTGAGCAGAAACTCACGACTGTATGCACATTTTAGAACAGATAGACACGACGAGGACGTACAAAAACACTGACTCACAAGATAGAAAACACCGTTCTGTCGGGAGAGAGAGAAGCTGCAGCTTGTGCACGAATAATAAAGTTCTGTGTGAACTTGAATAATTAGCTACACATCAGAAATCACAGATCAGAAGGAACTGAAAAAAGACTTCTGTTTTCATTTGTACATCCAAACACTGAGAAACTGCCAGCATTCACTCGTTCACAAGCCATGATCTCTCGAGGAGAAACAAATATGGCGCTCGCATGGGCGTGCCAAATTCTCTGGGCGGAGGAAAGGGAGGTAACCGTACCTGTTATGACGTCATAACAGGAGAATTCAAGATCAGCTCGTCTGGCCTGTCATTTTCTCAAAGGCAGAGAAAGACAGCCAGAACTCGGTTTACACCGATCAAAATTTCTAGCCACTTGGGGACAATATTCAGGCTAGGGGAACTCTATTAATGTTGAAAAACCTCATAAAATGAAAATTTCATGCCATGGGACCTTTAACCAAATCAATTTGCCCTGGAACAAGTAACAAATTAATAAGACCAAAGTTTGCCCATTTGATATCCCCCAGATTAATTATATCTCATGTTTAACCACTATCTTCATACGAAACAGCTGCAAATTCCAGAAGGACTGGCCGAGATGAAGCTGTTCTCTGCAGGTACATGAGCACTGAACGGCCACTGACGGCTCATATCTGCGAAAGCATTTAAAGTCACATATTTTTGGTCTAAATAATTACATTCTCATCTAAAAAACGAATAAAATGTTGGATTTGCTTGACCACCATGACGGTCAAGCATAATGATACAAACGGTGAAATGATAAGTGCTGATACTGGGAGAAAATCGTACAGCTGGAAAGGATCTCGAGAGAGATTAGATTCGAGAACGAGAAAGTTTTGTATATAAGAGTCTCTATAAGATTATACAAGATCTGGACCAAAAATGTATGCACCTCTTGATGAAAATAAATGCTGTGATGTTATTTACATCAAGAGGTGCATTCATTTTTGGTCCAGATCTTGTATTGACAATGCAAGATTCCAGCACTCTGTTAAGTCTACTCCAGCACATCCCAAAGACTTCAATTTAAGGTCTGGACTCAGAGGTGCCAATTAATGCGTGAAAATGATTCTTCATGCTCCCTCCCCACCATTCTTTCACAGTTTGAGCATGATGAATCTTGACATTGTCATCCTGGAATATGGCCATAATATGTCTTCCTACATGGTTGTTTAAGAAATGAAAAGCTCCACACTCCATCAATTAGGGTTGGGAGAACTGTTGCCAAACATATAACACAAAAATCACTGCAATAATGATCCAATCCAGCAACTTTATTTTTTGGCCGGGCAGTGTATTATATAGTCAGAATGTATGCTAGTGTGGTTTAATTGTGTTCACTTCTGTACCCAACAGCTATAGCAAATATATGATGATATTGATATTTTAGCTTGGAAGACCAAAAAAAAAAGAAAAGAAATCTATAATCTGAAAGATCTGTTTGAAACCAATGAACAGGCATTTATTATAGTTAATGGGATACAGCCCTAACAACATCAAATCAATATTTATTTATTGTTATATTTGCTCAAGACATTTTGTAGTTCATTTTGTAGTCTAATAAGTGCACAAGTTATATGAACTTTAATGATACTTGTAAAAGTTGAAGGTTTCCTTTCACTGTAATAGCATTAAAAAAAACAAAGACAAAAGAGCTCTGTTACTGTCTTTGAAAGTTCTCTGTATTCCAGTGAGAAAAATTCTTAGGGGTTTGGAACAAAATGAGGGTGAGTAAATGCTGAAAGAATATTCACTTTTGAGTGAACGGCCCTTTTAACAAGACAGTACAGGAGTCTCTGCTTACAGTACTTGTATGGTAAAGTTATCATTTCCATTATATAACCATAAAACATGGCGAAAATTCCAGGTGGAAGGATACAGTTGGGATCACACACTGTAGGGCTGCTGTGAGCACTCTTTCGGTACTGTTTCAACTCAACCTCAATAATTTAAATTACATCTAAGAATAAAAATGATGCTGTAGCAACTCAAATAATGACAAAGATTGGCGAAAAAAACATTCATGGTGACTTTGACATGATTCATTTATGTAAGTGTACAATTTCTCCACACCAAATCCTGACGCAATGGCAGAAATGGTGGCCAAAGCCTACAGTAATCTTCAAACAGAGGAGCTCAGTGTTTTAATGCATGAGCCACCGTGTAATGTCAATAAAGTCCAGTCATGGGTGACTGTCCACATTTAAATATATAGAGCTCTTTTGTCGACATTTCAGCGAGCGGGTTCGTTTTGATTACTAGACACATTTGCTAATGCATGTACGCACATACAAACTCAAGGTGAAAGAGGAGGAACCATTATAAACTAAACAGCCTATACTCTGACTTCAGTATGGAAGAGCTTTTAGGGCAGGAAATGAGAATCAGACAAGCAAACAAACGGTAAGACAAGAGAGATGGAGAAAAGGATAAGCTTCTGAGATATTTAATGGGCACTGGATGTTGTTCATATGGAGCTCAAGGTGAAATAAAGTCAGAGAGACAGAGAGAGGACAGACGGGGAAAGAGAGAAACCACTTGAAAACGTCAAGAATAAGCGTTTTAATCTATCTCCTGTATGAAAAAAAAAAATCCCTTTGAACTCAGAGTCTTTAATTCCAGCCTCTCCATCCAGGGGGAAAAAAAGAGGGAAGGGAAGGGAAAATGAAAAAAGAGGTCTCGCACTCCGTCCAAAATAAATCCACAGTGGAAAAATCTCAGCATGGGATGTTTTCACACTTTCAGCTTTAACTTTAAAATAAGATATCTTAGGCCTTCAACTAACACATTCAGGCAAGAAAGTTAAGGGTAAGGTGAAGAGTGTTATGGTTCAGATTCAATTGAGCTAATTTTAAACACATTTAAAGAGATAGTTAACACAAAACTGACATCGTTCCAAACCCGGATGACTTTCTTTCTTCTGTAGAAAACAAAAGAATTGGACCCCATTGAAGTCAAATGGGGACCATTTTTTGGCTGAACTATCCCTTTAAGTTGTAAAACATCTACTATGTATATCTATAATGAGATGTTTGTGGTTTCTAAGTTGATTGCTTTTTTGTCAGAACAGACAGCTTATTTTGCTGCCAATTGGTTTAGTTACAGCATCAACCAGCAGAGGCTAACTGGACAATACTCATCATCATCATCATCTTCCGCTTATCCGGGGCCGGGTCGCAGGGGCAACAGTCTAAGTAGAGACGGCCAGACTTTGCGCTCCCTAGACACTTCCTCCAATTCTTCCGGGGGAATACCGAGGCGTTCCCAGGCCAGCCGGGAGACATAATCCCTCCAGCGTGTCCTAGGTCTTCCCTGGGGTCTCCTCCCGGTGGGACATGCCTGGAACACCTCCCCGGGAAGGCATCCAGGAGGCATCCGAAACAGATGCCCGAGCCACTGGACAATACTAACTAGCCAAACAACAATACTAACTGGCTCCTTGTCTACTTTTCGACATGTTTTAACATTGTTTTGTCTGTTTGAACATATGGTTCAACCAATAGCATGACTTGGGGGCGAGACCACATTGCTTAGGGCCCATTCTCTACAGAACACAGTGTAGTGAAATGAAAAGAAAGCAAGGTTTAGAGGAGCGTTTTTAAAAGAAATGTGTACAGACACAAATTACAATGTTACTGTTGATGGAGCATCTATATTGTAAAACAGAGAGCATAGATTGACACGAAACTCTTAGACCTTTCAACAGATGTATAATTTGTTAACATTATTCATATTTTTAGACAGTAGTCTATATAGAAAATGTAAGGTAAACAAAATGATGCCAAGCCAGAGGGCAGATTTGTGCGCTTTGAGGTTCACTTGCATTTTTAGAACACTTTTATGCATGAGGCGTTACAAAAGACGCAAAAGCAATGGTCAAACACGTCTGTCTAGTGCATTTTTACATAGAAAAACAACGGAAAAACATGCAGTAGAATGCAAAAACACATTCTGTGTGAGCAGCCTCTTAGAAATGCCAGATGTGGGCAGTAAGTGCGATTGGAAAAACCTGGAAAGCATAATTACTTTCATGATTCTGATTTGTCTTGCTAGTGGAGCAGAAATCGCTTTTGTTCACTGGAAATACACCAACTGTAGCTTTGGCAGTCAACGAGTAAAACTATACACAACGTGTGCACTAAATACTTAACAGCAGTGGTGAAATTATTATAAGGTGGTGACAATAGGGGAAAATAGAGGACCATTGGAAAGAAAGTCACACAGACAGCGAGATGACAAATTGAGTTTCTAAGCCAGGAAACTGTACTTAGATGGAATTTGACTTGTCAAATTGCTCCCAAGGTCACAATAAACATACCTGTGCACACAAAAAGAATGCAAAATGTGAAATATAAAAGCAGAAAAGCATTTTGTTGAATATTGTTCAGTCACGTTCATCATAGAAAATACATCAAATGCAACTGTAAATTGGTAAAATATGTGCACATATTAAAGATTCCTACAGGGTCATTGCATAAAATGAGTAATTATGCAATGGAGGACCTTTGTGTGCCGTGGTTTAATGTGGGAGTTAATATCAGGTGCTGAATTCCAGCTGTAAATGCTAGCCTACAACAACCAGCGTTTAGCAGGGATGTTGTTCGGTAGTTAATGAGGGTTACTGTTCTTGTGCATGGTTATTTTTGTTCTTATGGTTATGAAAGTATTTCAAAGGGGTGATGACTCGCATGAAGGTATTGTTGAATCTTTTATATGTCCTGGAGGCAAGGTGGGCTCAATTCAATGTATTTTTGTCTTCTTAATGGGCTGTGTGTTCCATCTGTGCCATACACAGTACATCAAAAAAAACGGTTGGTCCATACGCAAGCGGCAGATGGATGTGTTTACCTTGTGCATTATGTCTTGCATCATGTTTTTAAGGTCCAGATTTTAAAAAAAAAACGGTTTAGTTTGTTAAAAGTTTAGATTTTTAAAGAATTATTGTATAGTTAATTTCAATGTTTATATATGTATTCTTAATTCATATTATTTCATAATACATTATCTAATGCTAATTTAATACACCCTAATTAAAACAACCCAAACAGAAATTAACCTAATTATTATTACTTGAAGAACCCACAAAAATGTATCATTGTTTCTACAAAAATATTAAGCAATACAAATGAGCAGCAAATCAGCATATTAGAATGCTTTCTAAAGGATCATGTGACACTGAAGACTGGAGTAATGATGCTGAAAATGTAGCTTTGCCATCCAGGAATAAATTACATTTTAAAATATTATAAATAGAAATGGAAATTTTTCATTGAAATAATATTTCACAATATCACTGTATATTTGTAATCTTGTTTAGCATAAGAGATTTTCTATAAAAACATTAAAACACACTGACCTCAAACTTTTGAACGGTACTGTAAATTGTTTAAGATATTGCAACTGTGCAGTTTTCCTGTTACCTGTTTGCCTTAAAGGAATAGTTCACCCAAAAATGTTACCTAAAAGGAATTTACTTGCCCTCAAGTTGTCCCAAACATGTACGAGTGTCTTTCCTCTGTTGAACACAAAAGAAGATATTTTGAAGAATGTTGGTAACCAGACAGTTGACGGTAGTCATTGACTTCCATAGTATTTGTTTTTCCTACTATGGAAGTCAATGGCTACTGTCAACTGTCTGGTTGCCAACATATATTATTTTTAGTTCAACAGAGGAAGGACACTCATACAAGTTTGGAACAACATAAGGGTGAGTAAATGATGACAGAATTTTCATTTTTAGGGAAACTAACCCTAAAATGATGCAGGGCAGTGTGTTCCTGTGCAGTGACTGACCTGCACCAAACAGTTATGACTATTGTGTAGAAGCTTGTGGCAGACTGCATTTCTTCAGCTGTCACTTAAAATACATCCTCTGTTGATCCTTCCTTACGACAGTATCAGTGTTTGCTTCCCTCTTAAGGGCGAACTTAAGGACTCAACGGGTGTTGACAGCTGAGCCACTGATGTTTAGGGTTGTGGGGGTTTGTGTGTCCTTCTTTAAGTCCACAATCATCACTGCAGGCTTCAGAGCAGTCAGCTTCAGGTTATTGTGTCACCAATAGGACACCAGCTGCTCAACATCATGTCCTCAGGCAGATCTGTTTATGAGGCCACGCACTTAAAAATAAAGATTACAATTAGAGCCCAACAGGGTGTTACAGCCTGATGCCACTGGAGAAATACAAGTTACACAAAGAACCTTTTATCGTCTAGTACTTTAGAATTAAACTACCATTAATTTTTTGAAAGAAAATATTCAGCAAGGACACATTAAAGGTGAACTATGTAGGATTTTTGCAGTAAAATATCCAGAAACCACTAGGCCAGTGTTATATATTTTGTTCAGTTGAGTACTTAGAATATCCCAAATGTTTCCAACTATTTGTAAATCGTGAGAAATTGCTATTTTAACCAAGGAGCCGGGACGTGTGAGCTATGCGTGTGAGGGAGTCGCCTGTCGATTGCGTCATATCTGCGTCATCCTCGGTTTCCGGTTTTATTCAGTGAAACACTTTACTCTCACTGCAGTGTGAACAAGTGTCATAGCAGCCGCCGAGCGAACGTCATAACTTCCTTTTCAACACACTCTAATACGATATATCTAATACGATAAACAGAGTTGCGTGACCTCATACTCATGACTGGAAAAGAGGAAGTGGCGCCGGCAACCGTGTCATAATAAAAGTCCCGCCGGCGACTATTCCATAATAACAGTCCCGCTCTTCAATCGCTCCTGCGGCCTTGCTCAGCTCCACAACACTCGCTCCTGCTCTGCTTCAGACTACAGTAATGTTAATAATCGCATCCATGAACATGATTTCTGCCCGAGTCCTATCCTGACTGTTTTCCACCGGCTGTGAGGTGAAAACCACATGTCCCAAGATTCTGCGCTCAAACGTGGCGTCATCAAACTACGCCTTTGTTTTGAACAGGCGACCTCTAGTGGACGGAAAAGTTACACAGTGTAGCTTTAAATTGATCCAAAGTGACAGTGAAGACATTTATAATCTTAAAAAAGATTTCTATTTGAAATTAATGCTGTTCTAATTAATACTAGGTGTTCAACTATCTATTCATCGAAGAATTCTACCAAAAATACATCACAGTTTCCTCAAAACTCTTAAGTAACACAACTCCACATTAATAATAATAACTGTTTCTTGAGAACCAAATCAGCATTTTACAAAACACTGGAGTAATGACTGCTGAAATTGACAACAGTTATTTAAAATTGTAATAATGTAACCAAAGAGAGATTGAAAGCTGAAAGGAAGGATAAAATAAGAAAAGAAAAAAAAATGGTATTGTGGTTCAAAATTAACTCAGGACTTTCTAAGGACTTGAGATGTCAGTCGTTTTTTTACATCTCATTTCATCAGTAAACCGTTGTGTTACCAAGGCAACGACTGACGCTTTTGTATGATAATATATAATGTGTCTGTTTGGAATCTTGTTTCTGTCCCAAACAGAAACAAGATTATTTTTCTATTTCATTGAATTTTGGGGATTTTTGGGGGATTTTTTCCCCCAAGAATCAAGAAAAAATATGTAATTTTCCTTAGTAAAAGCATCTTTATATATATATATATATATATATATATATATATATATATATATATATATATATATATATATATATATATATATATATATATATATATATATAAGATGCTTTTACTAAGGAAAATTACATATTTTATATATATATATATATATATATAGCATATATATATACATATATATAGAAGTAGAAAAGGGACCGGCCCCCGGGTATGTCCACAACATCGAATCTGGCCCCCTTTAAAAAAAGTTTGGACACCTCTGATCTAGTTGATTTGTGGCAACAGCACGAATGTTCATACAACGTGTCATGTAAAAACTTCCATCATAGACTGAACAAGGAGAAGAGTTGGTCAGAAATAGCGTCTGCAATGGATGTACCAGGTAGCTATAGCAACAGAGTAGATGTTGTTTGTGTGTATGTGTACTGGTTTGACCTACATTACGAGGACCCATATTTATGCTCACTCTGTAACATGTACAGACCATGTTCCCGCCGTCTCCATGACTTCACCCAAACCCTTTTTTTTTTTTTTTTTTGCATTTTCTGTGAAAATCGTTCCAAACACTATCATCGCAATTTCTTCCTGCATATCATCCACCATGCTTATTCTGAAGTCTCGCGAGATTTTGTGAGATTTCCTGTGTTTACAGTCGGGACTCTGGTTGAAAATCTGTTCGTGTGTGGTGTGCACCACACACTATAGGAGCAAAACGGTTAAATCTAGGATTATTTGTCCTCATGTTTGTGGTCTATCACATTTTGAAAATCTTATAAGATGTAAAAAATCTTTTGGTGTGTACCCAGCATTACGCAATGAGAACGGTTTGGCCCGGTGGTGTAAAAGCACCTAAAGTAACAGTTCTATTTAGAACCATATTGTCCTGAAGAACAGTTATTGTACATGCTGAAATGGTTCTCTGTTGGAGTTTGGGGTTCTTTATTTCCCGCCTTAGGCTTTTTAAATCTATAACTGTCAAAAACGAATTTCAAAACAACCTCCTTATTGACTGCTTGGAGCTCAACAATCCAACAACACACACTGTGCTTAAAATGTCTATCAATTTTAACTTTCAAAATTATAACTGCATGGTTTCCTACCAATCATGTTTTTTTCCCCTTGTGTTTTATTTCTTTTTGTATTTTTTTATGTTCAATGTAAATTATAATTTATTGAAGTATTTAGCTAATAAATGTTTTAAAGCATTTTAATTTTTACTACAATTTCATGTCAATAAAAAAGTACCTGTTTGACACAACTTGCCATCAGCTTTTTAATAAAAAACCCTAATAGAGGCTACAAGGTATTACAAGACCAAGTAGATAGGATGGGTAAAGCATAATATTAATACATAATATAAATAACTAATACTAATGAAAATAAACTATTTAAAGGTTCTATATAGCACTTTCAAATCATGGTTCATCACCAAATAAGGTTCTTATATTGTTATAAGCCAAAAAACCCTAATCTGGTACTGTTGAGAACCATTTTTCTTAAGAGTGCAAACTTGGTCAGCATGTTTCACTGAAGTGATTTGATGACCACAGAAGTCTGAGAACGTTTGTGGCAAATGTCAAGTGAGTTTGTGTGTGAATGTTTGGTTGGAAAGCCTGATGACACTGTGGTCCAATCTACGATGTTCCACTGTGTTAGGGAACCAAAGAGCCAATTCAATTATCACAATCAGACAGAGTAGGAAGAGAAAACAGCAGCAAAAAAAAAAACTAAATGAGGGAGGGATGGAGAGAGAGAGAGAGAGAGAGAGAGAGAGAGAGAGAGAGAGAGAGAGAGAGAGAGAGAGAGAGAGAGAGAGAGAGAGAGTGAGAACCAGATGAAGGGAAAAGCAGTGTGTGTCTGGAGATCAGAAGTTCAAAGAGTAATCAAGAGGAAAGAGTGAACATGGAAATGAAATTTCATGCAGATAAGAGCAACTCTTTTAGAAATCACATGCTTCAATGTATACTCAAAACACAAGCCAAGCTACTAAACTAGACCCAAATTATACCTGCACATAACACAATTTTTATTTATTTATGTATTTATTTTTTTGGGGAAAATCTGTTTTTGGAAATCTCTGTAGTCTTTTTAAAAGGTCTCCAACTGTTCACTGACATGAAGACAAAGAGCTAATCCCAGATTTGTTAGTGATGTAAATCCAGCACGTTCAAGCACAAAGAGAGATCGAAAGCTGACAGGAAGGATAGAAGGATAAAAAAAAAAAAAAAAAAAAGGTATTATGGTTCAAATTTAATTCAGGACTTTCTAAGGCCTTGAGATGTCCACTAAATTGTCTTCCACGTTTCTTAAAGACCTAAAAACATAAAATCGTAAAATTTAAACTTTGCGTTCCTTACAAAGCCACACATTTGAAAAATAATAGTAATAAAGGTTACACTATTTTAAGGTGACAGTTACATTGTACTTACTCAAATAAATGCTCAGTAATATTAATTAACTACATGCACTTACTATAGAGTTATTACTACAGTAAGTACATGTAGTGACACCTAACTACGTCACCTTAAAATAAAGTGTTACCGTGATAAATTAAAAATAAAATAAAATAAAATAAAATAATGTCCCTTTGAGTCCCAAAGAAGAAACAAAGTCATACAAGTTTGGAACAACACAGGGATGAAAAAATGAATTTCCACAAATGTGTAAGATATTAGGATTTGCTTTCAGAAAACATTTGAATTTAGTTTCTTTTACTTGTTTTAAAGATAAATCACACTACATTGTGTTTTGCTTAAACAATTTGCACTCTACTCACAACCCTGTGCTAGTTGTGGGTGGGTGTATTTCTTTGGACACACATGAGTATTTATTTCTCTCCTCTAGATCTTGTTTCTTTGATAGAGTAACGCATTTCACGTACGAGTGGCCTTTGAAATGAAGACCGTCTCATAAGTACCATGACAACCGTTTGACTGACAGCCGGCGAGGTGAGCTATCCTCAGATGCTGACAGTAAAGCTTGATGAGTAGACGTGTCGACCCCGCTACTAACAGTCCAAGAATCTGGAGCGTGGCATCAACAACTGCAGGATGTGCCGGTTTCATTTAGAGAATCAATGAATGTCATAAAGCACATCATTGCCGTGGGGGCCAACTGATGAAATCAGTCTAAAGACAGGAGACAGTGATTGATGTAACACTATTTTCAATCCAAGCATGTGTGTGTGTGTGTGTGTGTGTGTGTGTGTGTGAGTTTCAGAGTGTACAGACTTTTGACAGACAATTGCTTCAGGAATACATTTACATAATGAATTTAAACAGGTTGTTGTCAACATATTGATCCTTTAAATGATTAATTAATTTAAAGATGAACATTTTGTTATCATTAGTCACCCTCGTGTCGTTCCAGACCTGTATGACTGACTTACTTCCGTACTAAAAAAAGAGAAATTTTAAATCACGACTGTTCCTCACATGAGTCGTATAAAACACTTTTATGATACGTTCTTTATGGAGCCTTTTTTCTTATTTTCTTAAGTTCTCACTCACTCACTGTCTATCTACTGAAAAGAATGAGCAGAACATTCATCAAAAAGACTTCTTTTATAGAAGAAAGTCATACAGGATTTGAAAACAAATGATAGATGACTTAAGCGTCCTTTTTAGGCAAAATCATTTACATAATACATTAGAGCAGGTTTTTTGTCAATATTCATTGAACTTTTTACAGTACAAGCCTCACAGATGTCAAAATGTCAAATGGCAACTTACACCCGATGGTTAGGAATGATCTTGAAGCCGTCTCTGAACCATGTGACCTGAGGGCGAGGGTAACTGCTCACAGCAGGGGGATTCAGGATGGCGGCTCTTCCCTGAGAGACCGTTTTCCTCTGTTCCAGTTCAGCAAATGTATCCATGTCTGAGAGAGAGAGAGAGAGAGAGAGAGAGAGAGAGAGAGAGAGAAATCACATTGCGATTGTGATTTCAACTGCAATATGAGGCACATTTAGCATCTCTTTTGCTGATATCAACATAGAAAAAGGGGTCCCTCACGGTCCATTCGCTATCACATTCCCCAGGGATGGGAAATTAATATTATATATATACAATAATATTAATAGTAATAATACTATTGAAATGTATTAATATAAATTATTTAAGTAATCTGTTTATTTTATTATTGAGACATAATAATATTAACATTATTATTATTATCATGTGCCAAATGTGTAAATGGAGAATTTTGCTGTCATTTTGTTAAAACAATCTTAAAGGGATAGTTCACTTAAAATGTTTAATTCTTTCATTAATCAACATGACATCATGACTTTGCGTAAACATACACACCACTTTCTAAAGCCAAATGGTGTGTTATCTGTACGCATTTTGAGCTATCCGCGTGTATGTCTACGCCGTGTGATTCCGCGTGTATGTGTACGGCGAAACGAACCATCATCTCCGCGTGTATGTCTACGCCGTGTGATTCCGCGTGAATGTCTACGCCGAAACGAACCATTATGTGTGTGTGTGTGTGTGTGTCCCCACAATGTAAATGGATTTATAAACATACTAAATTATGTTTTTTTTTTTAATGTAAAAATGCAGAATGTTTCTTGTGATGGGTAGGTTTAGGGGCAGTGTGTGTGTGTGTGTGTGTGTGTGTGATGGGTAGGTTTAGGGGTAGGGGCAGTGTAGGGGGATAGAATGAAACGGCGTTGATAAACACGCTAAAAAACGATTATGCGTCTTGATAGCACGCCAAAATGGCATACGAATTGGCGCGTCATATATATGTGGCTGGTGTCACATGAGCAGAAATACATGATCATGTTTCGTTTGGTCCCCTCAAAATTGCGTTGGATTTTCTCTTTAGCATAAAGGTGGAGAGGTCCATCTATTACCTGGAGTAAATATATAGGCTATAATCTGTGTGTTTCCACGGCTTTTTAAAAATGGCGGGTGCTGGTGTTTCACGTGCGTTCGGCCAATCAGCGTACATTTACGACACTGGTAGTTCCTATTGTGCTGTGTTAGACCCTACTCGGAAGTAACAGCTAAACTAGTTCCCCCAAAAGGAGTTCCTAGAGCTAAAATCATTCCTAGTTCCTGCGGTGCGAACACACCAAAATCCGGGTACTTCTGCCAATAGTTGGAACTATGAAAAGGTTCCTCCGGTGCGAAAACCCCCATTATGTGACTCCAGTGGTTTATCCTCAATATTATAAAGGGACGCGAGTGCTTTGTTTGAGCAAAAAAACATAATTTACCACTTTATTTACAAAATGTTGGACTTTATTCACAAAATATACATTTTAAACGCACATTCACGAGAGCATCAAGATGCATGCACGTTGATGTGAGAGCAGACGTGTGAACGCGTTGGATTTTTTTTTTTCCGCAAACAGAACACTTGCAACACTTCATAAAAATGCACGTTAAGCCACTGGAGTCACATGGATTACTTTAATGATGTCTTTACTACCTTTCTGCAACTTGAAAAGTGGTACAGTAGTTGCATAGGCTGTCCATGGAGGGACAGGAAGCTCTCAGATTTCATTAAAAAGATCTTCTTTTGTTTTGCTAAGATGAACGTAAGTCTTAAGGGTTTGGAAGGACACGAGGGTGAGTAATTAATGGCAGAATGATAGATCCCAAAACCGGCTCAGACCCGTGTAGGGGGTAAGCTTCTGCAGTATAATGATTTTATCACAGTCAATGACGTTTAAGGCACTCAACACCCGTTGACCATGGTAAAACTATTTTAACACATGGCCTCCAGTGGATTTTTCTGTAATATACTTGTATATGTGTCCCATAAACCTGCTGTATTACAAAGACTAAATAAAGTGTACTGGATTGACAGCATATTTAGAAATGACTGGAGTGTTTCCTGAATGTCACTTCTAGTTCATCCCCTATGGGACCCTGTACTACATGCATATGTGTGTGTTCTAGGTGAGTGTGGTGATGTGTGAAATCCATTTGTGCTTCAGCCTCCCGGAATCCCTTTCTAACAACATACACATGTACTTACAAGCCACGCGAACATCAGCTCTCGTCTGGATCAGCGCTCCCATCCTGTTCCTCACAGCGCACTGATACAAACCCGCATCCTCGCGGTTTAACGACGTGATCGTGTACCTGGAAGAGAGAAAGAGAGTTGGGATTTACATAGTGCTTACTTGAGTAATGGACTATGTTCTTGCTGTGCATTATTCTCTAAAATGCACACTACATCTTTTTTAGTGTGAAACAGAGCGCATTATGCAAAGATAAATGTTTCAAACAGTAGTGCACTACATTGTTGTCTCATAACCTCACTACGCTGCATGTTTAATTCAGTGAGTCACTTCCAGTTATGAAATGTCTTTAATCAACTGTTGCATATTCTCCATTCTTGATCAAATAATGAACCAAAGAGGAAAATCTGGAGTGATATTATGTCTGGTTCATTCTTCACAAGGATTAAAAGGTCAAATGGAGTGCATTGCATTGTGGAATAAAGTATACTACACATTATACTGATTTAGTATGAGTAGTATGTTACTATCCAATTTCGAACATATCCCTAAACTTGACTCTATAGTATATAATGATTTCCTCAACGTGTACAATAACCAGTTCAATAAACATACAAGAAGTTTGAAAGTGGACACTAACAGTGCTTGGATTTATGAGCGGGTGGATGTGAGTGTGGGCTGTTTAACAAGAAAGATTACAAGCCCACAGGGTCAGAGCTGCTCAGATCTGTGTTGATTCGGTTTAAACAGATGATTGCTTAATGCAGAACTGATGGTTCACATGGACTGAACGTGGAATCAACTGTGCCTATAAAACCTTGCCGGTTTTAAAGACATCTCAAATGTAAGATTCTGAAGAACGCTGGAAAACATTACATTTCAATGTTACTGTCAAGATGAAATAGAAACAGAAGAAAGGTAAATCATACAGGTTTAGCATCAGTGTTATTTATATACTTTTATGGTTTTCATTTATATTTTGAATTTGCCTATATTTTTATTTGTCACAATTAAAAATAAGTTTGTGCTTTTGTCATGTGCATTGGTTGTTTCTTTTAAATATTAATATTTAGCTTTAATTTATTTTTAGTTCAGGTTTTGTTTTATATTTATTTACAGATCTTCATTTTAGTGCTTCAACTTAAATTAGATTGCAAGACAACATTTCTAATTTTCATGTCATACTTATATTTTATTTCAGCTTTATTTCAGCTAAAATGTTTTATACAATACATTTTATTAAAAAAAAGTATACTTTTTTTTGTAACAACATAAAGCTTTTACTGTTGCTTTGAGTGCATTTCTGTTGAAGAAAAGTTCTGTTGAATAACAATTTTAATTTTTCAGTGAACTATCCCAATAAAGTCAACATTTTTGACTTTACAATAATTGAAAATAGACCTAATCACTCATCTTGCTAATGCTGTTCTTATTATACACCATTTCTTTATTATACTCAACTCTGAGGTCAATCTAATAATAATGTCTCCAAAACACGAGGGGTCAAAGATGGATGACCAGACAAGAGAAAGAGGCCAAAGAGGGGAACGGTACAAATGAGATCCCAAAGGACTCTGCACTGTCTATATTATTTTATATTGTAGCACTATTTTCTGCTGTACAATCTCCAACACAAAATCCAATGACCTCAGTACATGGGTGCAAGTTAAGATAATGGTTACTTATACCAAAATAGTGCTAAACTACTTTAGAAATTTGACATTTGTGGCGTGGGAGTTTTATGTTTTGCTGTTTTATGGTCTGGTATAGCTCCGTCCTCAAAGATCGCCATAACGGCGTATTTCGTGAACTTGGTTTTGGATAAGACATGTAAACAGCAAACAGACAGCAGAGAGTGTGTGTTAATTTTTACCTGTACTCTGGTGTGTATTGAGTGATGTCTGTGCTGTTTCTCATCCATTTGAACTCCAGTGGCCAGCTGCCCTCAGCCAGACAGGTGAGCACGAGTCTGTTCCCCTCTAGGTGTGTTTGTGCACCCCCTGCCTCGGTTTTAAAGTACGGAGCGATGTCTGTGAAGAGAACATCAATAACGGAATGAAAACCCATGTTTAATTTTGATATAATGAACAGTTAAGCTTCTTTAAATGTGCAAAGATGGCTAATTATGATGCATTAATGAAAGCACACTCAGCGTAAGAATAAAGTGCTGACCATGATATTTCAAACAGTCCAGGCTCACCATAGCATCCAAATACTACTCTGATTAATGACCAATAAATCACCCAGGCTGATTCATCAGCCAATATTTGGCCATTTCGAAAATGATAACTGTGCCTGAGTACACATTTAAAGTCCATCTCATTATATATATCACATATATATATATATATATATTGGTCTGGGGAGTCTGCTATGTATCTTCTACTGCACAAGAGGCGTGATCAACAGACATAGTTCAAATGACTGTACGAAATTGGATAGTTCTTCAACCAATCAGACCACAAGAGGAGTGATCAACAGGCATAGTTCAAATGACTGTACGAAATTGGATAGTTCTTCAACCAATCAGACCACAAGAGGCGTGATCAACAGGCATAGTTCAAATGACTGTACGAAATTGGATAGTTCTTCAACCAATCAGACCACAAGAGGCGTGATCAACAGGCATAGTTCAAATGACTGTACGAAATTGGATAGTTCTTCAACCAATTAGACCACAAGAGGCGTGATCAACAGGCATAGTTCAAATGACTCTGTACAAAATCGGATAGTTTTTCAGCCAATCAGACCACAAGAGGCGTGATCAACAGGCATAGTTCAAATGACTGTACGAAATTGGATAGTTCTTCAACCAATCAGACCACAAGAGGCGTGATCAACAGGCATAGTTCAAATGACTGTACGAAATTGGATAGTTCTTCAACCAATCAGACCACAAGAGGAGTGATCAACAGGCATAGTTCAAATGAGTGTACGAAATTGGATAGTTCTTCAACCAATCAGACCACAAGAGGCGTGATCAACAGGCATAGTTCAAATGACTGTACGAAATTGGATAGTTCTTCAACCAATCAGACCACAAGAGGCGTGATCAACAGGCATAGTTCAAATGACTGTACGAAATTGGATAGTTCTTCAACCAATTAGACCACAAGAGGCGTGATCAACAGGCATAGTTCAAATGACTGTACGAAATTTGATAGTTCTTCAACCAATCAGACCACAAGAGGCGTGATCAACAGGCATAGTTCAAATGACTCTGTACAAAATCGGATAGTTTTTCAGCCAATCAGACCACAAGAGGCGTGATCAACAGGCATAGTTCAAATGACTCTGTACAAAATTGGATAGTCCTTCAACCAATCAGACCACAAGAGGCATGATCAACGGGCATAGTTCAAATGACTCTGTACGCAATTGTATAGTCCTTCAACCAATCAGACCAACGATGCATCGCTTCTCTATCCGTCATTGCGTTAAACCCGCCAATAGCGCGTCAGGTGGATAAGCCGGTTTGTGATTGGTTCCAGCAAATTTGTAACATAAGCAGGATAGAAATATGTACAGGTTTCCAGCCTTTGCTGCAGGGCGAAATCAAATCACCGGCAGATCGGGCTGGGTTTACTTAGTCTAAGCAAACAGTGCATTGCAATGCAACACGCTACAATGGAAGCTTCAATACATCATGCTTTTGCAATTGCTTACTCATGGCACACGACAACACAGCTAAAATTAATCCTAATGTGCTGGATCTTTTAAAAGTAGCCTACTTTTACCTGTTGAGACATGCCTTCACAAGCTGTATTTGTGATGTTTGAGTTTGGAGAGGCGTGACACGCGGAATGGGCATTTGCTAAATGTTGTTTTTATGTAATTTCACTAGGTGCAACTACATACTACACCTTTAAAAATAATTTGAACAACAATTTTGACTTTTCATCTCAGAATTGCGAAATTCTGAGAGGAATTCTGAGAAGAAAAGTCCAAATTGTGTTTCAAAAGTTCTGAGTTCATATCTCGCATGTCTCAATCAATTCAGAATGGTGAGAAAAAAGATCAGAATTTCAGATAAAAAGTCACAATTACCATTTTTATTTTATGTTCTGTGGCTGAGAAAGCCAACTTACTGATCTATTATTTAAACTGATTTAAACTCAAGCTACAACCGCATAGCAAAACCCTAGAAACCAGCCCAAGTACACTAGTAACCGCATAACAACACCCTAGCAACCACCCTGAGTACCTTAGCAACTGCCCAAGTACCCTAGCAACTGCACAGCCACACCCTATCTAATTTATCTATCGAAAATTCTATCTTTTAGAATTACTAAACTAAAACTTAAAACCTGTAAACTGAAAACCTTAAAACTGTTAAAACTTTCTGCTCTAGCTTTCTCAAGCCCATTTTTAGTTTAACATTGAATATCTATACACTTCACCGTTACACCATCACCTAAAATGGCTGACTTTTTCTATATTAGGCTTACTGATGACCTCTCTTACCATAATAGTTTTACATATGAGTCCTTGGGCTGTAGCAAAAAGATTTAGACCATAATAAAAAAGAAATATTCTTCTGGGAACATCTGCAAATACTTGTCCCCTAGACACACAGTTAATATGGAGGGAAAGGTTTTTATTTGTTACAAGAATAAGTCACCTTCATGTCAGTATAGTGCAGTTATTGTCACACACAAATTCAGACCCCTATTTTACCTAATAAACTCAGAAAAAGCTCTCAAAGGGACTTTCACTCTAGAGCTTTGTGAGAAACTTGTGTCAAGGCCTTTGTGTATTGTGAATTTAATCTCTCCATCTATAGTAAGAATGGCTTCAAATGACATCACTAATTCTGAAGAAGTGTCCAGTAGAAAACAGTAGGGAAGGCATGTGACCTGAGATGAGACTGATAATACGAGCTCTCTCTCTAAATGTGTGGAATCCTGTGTGCAATTCACACTATATGAATACAGTAAGTGTCAAAAGGATAAAAACATTCCATTCGGTCTTGTGACTGCCGTATCAAACGGAATGTACATTCACAGAAAGCTCTGTTGCAAAAAGCAGGGAACAATTTAGCAAATGACAAAAGAACACCACTGACTTGAAGCACACAAATGACCGCTTACAATTGATTCAAAAGAATTTGATGATAGCATTTTTAGTTAACAACTTAGCTTTATTACGTTGCTACGCTAACAATGTGATACTTTCAATTTGATCTGAAATTGAAAACAATTTTTACACAGTAAAATCTAATTAGTTAGACTTATATAAAAAATCACTTAAAGTGAAATAGGAAATTACTTTAGATTTAGGTCCAATCCAATTTCTACCACTTAGCCCTTCCCTATCCCCTACCCCTTCGTGTTGCGCATTCACGTGAAGGGGTAGAGGTGTCTCGATTCTCTTTTGGCTGGAGTGGTAGGGGTAAGGGGAAGTCAAACAAAGATTTTTCAGGACCATACTTCGAACGAAGGGGTATGAGGAGTTTCCCTCCAACGACTACCGTGCTGCTAGAATGTGTGTATGCTGCCACTCAGGATTGATCACTTGCGTGTTGCCTGGCTGCCAGTTTCTCCATTTGAACACATATTAATAATAGTTAAAAAATATATATCTGGTGCTGGTCATCCTTCACAACGCAGTCGATATTTACATCACATATCGTCTGTAAACTCTTGCGTTAACAAGGCAACGACTGACTTGACGTAAAACGTATGAACATTATCGCAGCACCACAGTATCAGCACGGAATCGGACGGTTAATAAACAAAGAGAACAGTTTGGCCCGATGGAAAAGCGGCTTCACTAGTCTTGTATGTTCTGTATCATTCTGTATCATCTTAGGAAACTCTGGCTCATACGTTTTTGAACTGAAAAACGAGCGCCATTTTATTCTTTCTTTCGCCATCTATATTCTTTTTTATTTATTATAGTCCAAAACTCTGTTGGGAGTGAGTAATTTGTTAAACGTGCTCGCGCCTGATTTCTGTTAGATATACCCTACGCACTTCATTGCTGTTCATACTGGTTAAATGTCTCAGGACACTAATAAAAGAAACGGGGTATGATGACGTGTAATGGTATAGTAGTGGTGTACCATTTCTTAGGGGAATATATTCACCCCTATGCCTTGGCACTCTGTTTTAAGGGGCAAGGGGAACGGGTAGGTGTAGGGGAAGGCGAAGGGGTATAAAATAGAATTGGGATTGGGCCTTACTCTTGACTTAGTATGGCTACCATTGTTGTGTTTTGCATGCTGAATGTTGAAGTCTGTGTGTGACTTAAGCATGATCAACTCCAAGATATTTTCACAAATATAGAGGGATTATATCAACCCAATTAAAAGTCTCACAAGGTGTTTATGACGCAAGTGTTAGCAATACAATTGTAACCGATCATTATATGACATGAAGGGAAGTATTACATAGGTTGCTTTTAACAATGGACCTAATTTTTGATTAAATCGTTAACTATAGTTAATTATTCAGTCAAACTTTTAAAAGCAACCTATTTATTACGTATCTTCCTTTGAAACCAAATAACTGTGATTTCTTGTTGTATCGCTGCATCAATAGGAAGAGTATTACAATAATATAAATGTTCCAAGCACCCAACCAAATGGAACACTGATCACCATAATGTTTTTTTTTTTTTTTTTTGCTTGACAAAATGGCACTGAAAAACCAATCAATTAATCTTAACTTGGGTTTTCTGAGTAAACAAGGTATAGTATGTGAATAGTACAGATTACTATTTGTACAATTAAGTTAAGACATTAAGTAAAGTTAACTAAAAAAGTGTTAGTTAGAATCACTGTTGGATCTTACAGTACAGAATTAAGTGCACTGATAATGAAATTCTGGCAAATATCATTAACAATTATTTTCATATGACGGTGACTAACCAATGTAAACTATATTATCGCCCAGCTCTAATCTGCTAAATGCGACTAAAAGGCACGAAGAAATTATAAACATTATTTTCTGTAATGTAAATTGTATTGTGAAAGGCGATATTTGATAATGTATATGAAATGTTTACAGTATATTCCTTTTGAAAGATTAGAAAGAGAACAAATCTTGATAAGAAGCCTTAAAGGGTTATATTTTATCGCTATCACTTTAAATTAGGCAAAAGTCATCTAAATATTGATATTGCAGTATTTAGATGACTTAAATTCTTCGGGATCAACCAAATACCGATATAGTGCCGATAAATGAATGAAGCATACTGTATGTAAATGAGTGATTGACATCTCAACTTCATCCACCATCTACAGTGAGATATATTGTATTTCTTCACAGAGCATGCTGCAATGCATTCTGGGATTGCATTGTCGGTTATGTATGTATATATGTGAGTCTGCCTTAAGATTTGTGCTAAACAAGGTCTCTTAAAAGACAGCATGATGTTGTTGTGCACCTTTTGGAACAGTCTTCTCGTTTGATGTGTGCCCATTGAAGCATCACAGGTCAACATTCAATTGAAACATTCTTACTGTCTCTGCGGGAAAAAATGACTCCGGTCTGCAATTGTGAAGCTAAAGGCCAATGCCTCAGTGCCTCCCACCACACTTGTTAGCAAATTACTCGCCATTTAGCAGATGCTTTCATCCAAAAAAAGACTAATCGCAGAAACAGCCCTCCTGAAGCCACTAAGAGCTTTGCTTAAATGCACAAAGGTGATAGAATGTGAATGTGAAGTATTAACTCTTAATGAGATTTTTGAGTGATGTTTGCTCATGCAAAACTAGCTGCCATTCATGTTCGTAAATGGTGTGAAACGAGTTATGTTCCAAAATTGCATACGTATACTTTTTAATACTTCAAACTATTTGAATTTAAATTAATTTTAATATTGTTGGGGGCAGTTTAAAGCAGCACTAGGTAGGTTTTGCTCTCGGGGTCCCCCTACAGTTGGGAAACAGTATTGTCCTCTACTACTGTCGTAAACTCTGTCAGGGGATGCTGCGCACGTGCATTTGTTGACATGACAACCATGATAGCCCTGAACACTGCAGGAGGAGTTCACCTGTCTATGGAGTTCACATGCGTGTTCTGCTTGCGTCGCGTGTGAAATGTCTTCATCCCAGGTACAGTGGCACATGTTTCAGCATGTCATTTGAATATCATTTCATGGGTTTTATTTTTTCAAATGCCAAATGATCGCGATGCTCACGTTTACAAGCCAGCGTCATTATAGTAGCCTAGTCTATTGGTTACCGTTTTACAGAATCTATATGATACTTCAATTCAATGTTTTAGTGGTAGGTAATAACCATATATCGTCAATATTATAATCTCAAGCTACCAAAGATGAATCTGCAAATTTGAAAAATCGATTTGCATTATAGCTTGAGGCAAGACAAATAAACAAATATCACAGAAATGTTAGGTATCCTAAAATATGATAGTTACTACCCGAAACCCGAAGTTTAAAAGTACGATTAAAAACAATACAGACCCCGTCAGGCTATGTCAGACGTGTCATTCAACCTATTGTAAGTCGATGTATCATCACAAGAGTCTTGAAAATATATTATGAAGGTTGAAAAGTTACCTAGTGCTTCTTTAAAGTAAAAACAATAAATAAATAAATATTAATTCCATTCAAAAATACATTAAAGAAAAACTATAATTAATAAAATAATACAAATTCTTGATGTAGGCGGAAGTACACCCCAAGCGAACGTGCGAAGACTAATGCAAACTCAACTTCAAAATCATCCGACATTGTTGTTTCACCTTTTTTTGCAAAAGGATGTTTGTATTAGTCTTTGCACGAACGCTTTGTAAACACGGAGGCGGTGCTTCTGTCTACGTCTAGCATGACCTTTCCGAAGTGATTGTACAATCCGCAGTGTCGCAGAGTAGCGCAAGAAAAGCAATTTAGGTTAAAAAGTATATAAATTGTTCTTATTTTTTTAGAAAATGACAGATGGTTTCGCTAGATAAGACCCTATTCCTTGTCTGGGATCGTGCAGAGCCTTTGAAGCCCTTTGAAACTGCATTGATTTGGACCATCAACACATTTTGGTTGCCATTTAAGTCCATTATATGGAGAAAAATCCTGAAATGTTTTCCTCAAAAAAACGTAATTTCTTTTCCACTGAAGAAAGAAAGACATGAACATTTTGGATGGCATGGGGGTGAGTAAATTATCAGGAAATTTTCATTTTGAAGTGAACTAATCCTTTAAGTAGTTTGGCATAATCTTTTATATTTAAATAATTTGAAAATGTTTATAAATAATTGTAAAATAATTTTAACAAAACTGCTTAATATTTTAAAACGTTTGTCCGCCAAATCAAGGCCACGTTATTATTAACTAAAACTATTTAAAAAAAAATTACTTGAAATAAAATAAACTTTAACAGAAGTACTTGAAGTACTAAAATAACTAAAGCTAAGAACTATATAGACATTAAAGGGGACCTCTTACGCCCCTTTTTACAAGATGTAATTTAAGTCTCAGGTGTCCACAGAATGTGTCTGTAAAATTTCAGCTCAAAATACCCCACATTTCATTTATTATACCATGTTGTAAATGCCCATTTTTGAGTAGAAGGAAAGTAGTCAGGAAGTGTAAGCTTGGCATTGACAAAGGTCACATGTGACTGAAACGTTTGACCTTTTCTCAGTAAAGAATTGATTTAATCTCGCAATTGATGGTAGAGTGTGCAGTCCCTCTTGAAGTTTTTTACTGAGTGAAAGGAAAAACATGCTGTTTTTGTGCATATATCTTTAAAGGGTTAGTTCACCCAAAAATGAAAATTCTGTCATTAATTACTTACCCTCATGTCGTTCGACACCCGTAAGACCTCCGTTCGTCTTCGGAACACAAATGAAGATATTTTAGTTGAAATCTGATGGCTCTGAAAGGCCTCCATTGGCACAATGCACTGTGCACTCTCAAGACCCTTAAAAGGTACTAAAGACGTCGTTACAAAGTCCATCTCACTACAGTGGTTCTACAATAACTTTATGAATCGGCGAGAATAGTTTTTGTGCGCAAAAAAACCCTAAATAACGACTTATATAGTGATGACGATTTCAAAACACGGCCTCATGAAGCTTCGAAGCGTTATGAATCAGCGAGTCGAATCATGATTTGGATCGCGTGTCAAACCGCCAAACTGCTGAAATTTGGCGATCCAAACTGCTGAATCGACTCACTGACACAGCAAATTACTAAAACTAACTAAAATTAAAATGAAAACAGAAAATACAAAAATAAAATATAATTCAAAATATAACAAAAGCTTTAAGTGTATATCAATGATAAAAAAAAGGCTTTCCTGTAGCTCAAACAGTAGAGCATGGCGCTAGCAACGCCAAGGTCATGGGTTCGATTCCCAGGGAAAGCAAGAACTGACAAAAAATGTAAAACGTGTACCTTGAATGCAATGTAAGTCGCTTTGGATAAAAGCGTCTGCCAAATGCATAAATGTAAATGTAAATAAAAAAAACTACACTGGGTACAACAGCGAGTCGAATCATGATTTGGATCGCGTGTCAAACCGCCAAACTGCTGAAATTTGGCGATCCAAACTGCTGAATCGACTCACTGACACAGCAAATTACTAAAACTAACTAAAATTAAAATGAAAACAGAAAATACAAAAATAAAATATAATTCAAAATATAACAATATAACATGCAGGAAATGAAAAACAGAAAATGATATCATAGAGAAGATCCCTAGACCCCTGTCTAGGTCAATAAGAATCTGGTCAAATAAATGAAATAAGTAAAACACCATAACTAAACCTTTTTATGACAAGGCGAAGTTCATTCAGGTTGAATTCAGGATAAGTCCAACTTCTTGACACAAGCTCGATTTTTAAAAGATTTTCCTTTTTTATATTGGACACTTTTATTTGTCAATGACCCATGAAAAAGCATAACATTACCAGTTATAAAGCACCACTAAATGTTACCAAATAACTCTCCAGTTACTACGTCATCATTGCACAGAACTAAAGCTTTGTGCTAACACCTTTACTCCTTAATCAATAGGCGATTACCGTGTTGATCTCAAAGGAAAGGAGTTGATGCCATGCTTAATGAGGCAAAACTTTATTTCTTCAAGTGCCAAATACACCATGCGAGTATGATAGCGCCATGTGATCTGACCTTTTTTGTGGTTCCAATATAATGAGACTGCGTGACAGCCACTTGCATTCTCTGCACAGTCATACAGTTTTGGGGAGTTAAGTGGCCCCACACCCATAACGCACCAGTCTTTTCCTCTGGCCTCAGGATACATTTACCCACTGAGAAGATCTGAGCGCACAGACAGGTAGAAGCAAGCATGGGTAATCAGGTGGAAGAAATGGGGTGATCAGTGACATTTACACATCAAACACACACACACAAACATTTCAGTGAACTCCAGCACAAGCTGTCCACACACACACACACTCTTGCGTACACACATCACACGGACTCACGCAGTGGAAGAGACAGGGTGATCACTGACATTTCCATAAAGTGGAGGCAGAGGATTCTCAAGGGAACGGGAAACAACATACGCACACACACACACACACAACCCTTTAAAAGTGCCTTGCGACCAGGAAATCTCTCTGTGACTGACTATAGCTCGCTCAAAAGAACTTCAAGCAGGAAGAGTATGATCTCTGAAATGGAAAGGACAAACATTATTGATAGAATCATCGGTCTGTGTTACCTGAACTGTGCAAACACTAAGGCTTATATAAGACATGGGAAACTTTAGTTGCCAAATAAAGACACAATGTCTGACACATACTTATTCTAGTGATGCACAGAATTGAAAATTCTTGACGGAAATCTAAAATTCTGGACACAGTGGGCAGAAAAACAAAACTAAAACTGTATTACTGTATTGTTTTTCTTCAATTGCTGTAACTTACAATAAAATAAGCTCCAAAAGTTTTAAAATGTTGTGCTGCAAAGAAAAGAAAAAAATCTGTAATATTGGGTGACCATCTGCAATAATACTGAATCTATTTTATTTAAGGCAGCTGTTCCAGAATGCAGCCTGTCCCATATTTTAGCATGAATGCTTCAGTATATCAGATTTGATCAGCATCAGCACAAAATTGACATATTAAAATGGAAAACAAATTGAAAAAAAGACAGTTGTGTGATATCCCTAGTATTGGGTGTATATACAGTGAGGAAAATAAGTATTTGAAGTTCTATTTTGCAACTAACTATTTTGCAAGTTCTCCCACTTAGAAATCATGGAGGGGTCTGAAATTGTCATCGTAGGTGCATGTCCACTGTGAGAGACAATCTAAAAAAAAAATCCAGAAATCACAATGTATGATTTTTTAACTATTTATTTGTATGATACAGCTCCAAATAAGTATTTGAACACCTGAGAAAATCCATGTTAATATTTGGTACAGTAGCCTTTGTTTGCAATTACAGAGGTCAAATGTTTCCTGTAGTTTTTCACCAGGTTTGCACACACTGCAGGAGGGGTTTTGGCCCACTCCTCCACACAGTTCTTCTCTAGATCAGTCAGGTTTCTGGCCTGTCGCTGAGAAACACAGAGTTTGAGCTCCCTCCAAAGATTCTCTATTGGGTTTAGTTCTGGAGACTGGCTAGGCCACGCCAGGACCTTGATATGCTTCTTACAGAGCCACTCCTTGGTTATCCTGGCTGTGTGCTTCGGGTCATTGTCATGTTGGAAGACCCAGCCTCAAACCATCTTCAATGCTCTAACTGAGGGAAGGAGGTTGTTCCCCAAAATCTCGCAATACATGGCCCCGGTCATCCTCTCCTTAATACAGTGCAGTCGCCCTGTCCCATGTGCAGAAAAACACTCCCAAAGCATGATGCTACCACCCCCATGCTTCACAGTAGGGATGGTGTTCTTGGGATGGTACTCATCATTCTTCTTCCTCCAAACACGTTTAGTGGAATTATGACCAAAAAGTTCTATTTTGGTCTCATCTGACCACATGACTTTCTCCCATGACTCCTCTGGATCATCCAAATGGTCATTGGCAAACTTAAGACGGGCCTGGACATGTGCTGGTTTAAGCAGGGGAACCTTCCGTGCCTTGCATGATTTCAAACCATGACGTCTTAGTGTATTACCAACAGTAACCTTGGAAACGGTGGTCCCAGCTCTTTTCAGGTCATTGACCAGCTCCTCCCGTTTAGTTCTGGGCTGATTTCTCACCTTTCTTAGGATCATTGAGACCCCACGAGGTGAGATCTTGCATGGAGCCCCAGTCCGAGGGAGATTGACAGTCATGTTTAGCTTCTTCCATTTTCTAATGATTGCTCCAACAGTGGACCTTTTTTCACCAAGCTGCTTGGCAATTTCCCCGTAGCCCTTTCCAGCCTTGTGGAGGTGTACTATTATGTCTTTGGACAGCTCTTTGGTCTTGGCCATGTTAGTAGTTGGATTCTTACTGATTGTATGGGGTGGACAGGTGTCTTTATGCAGCTAACGACCTCAAACAGGTGCATCTAATTTAGGATAATAAATGGAGTGGAGGTGGACATTTTAAAAGGCAGACTAACAGGTCTTTGAGGGTCAGAATTCTAGCTGATAGACAGGTGTTCAAATACTTGTTTGCAGCTGTATCATACAAATAATTGGTTAAAAAAATCATAAATTGTGATTTCTGGATTTTTTTATATAGATTATGTCTCTCACAGTGGACATACACCTACGATGACAATTTCAGACCCCTCCATGATTTCTAAGTGGGAGAACTTGCAAAAAGGCAGGGTGTTCAAATACTTATTTTCCTCACTGTATATCCCTAATACTGAAGAGGAAAGGCAAAAAATATAATAATGTGTGTGTGTGTGTGTGTTTAACCCACACTAAGAGGACCAAATGTCCCCATGAAGATAGTATAATCTGAAAATGTTGACATTGTGGGGCCATTTATTCATGTCCAATGAGGAAAAAGCTGTGAATTTTTTTGAAAATTAAAAAAAAGTTTTCTGTGATGGGTAGGTTTAGTGTAGGGGTATTGAATAAACGGTCTTTGGAAAGTCTACGTAAGGATATAAAAACAAGTTTGTGTGTGTGGTTCAGATATTCACTACTTTATGTGGACAAAATGTCCCTACAAAGATCTCAATATCTGAAATCCTTGTCCTTGTGGGGCCATTTATTTGGTTCTCATGTAGGGTGACCACCTGGTTATTATTACTCTGTTGCAGGACAGTAGATGTGATTTTGCAGGACAATGCAGGACACGTGTGTGAGAGATCAATTTATTATTATACTATTTAAATATTGATTTACATTAGTTGGAAAGCTTATTTGCCATCATGTTGGATGATTTAAATCGTCAATAACCTTTGTTAATTGTGACCGGCTCAGTGACCGGCACTCAATTTGCTCAGGTTTGATTGATTCAGTGTAATTTGCTCTACGGGACCTGTTCAGTCCAAAATCTTTTTTTATTACAAAATCTAAATTTTATACTACAATACATTTCCTTAAGTAGCGACTAGTTTATTTTCCTTAATTAGACTATGCAAACATCAAATGCATCTTGAACTTGTATTTTGTGTTGGATTTCACAGGTTTGATCAGGATGTTTTTATCCAGTACGTGTCTAGATGAAGCCCTGTAGCTGTATTTAATGAGGTTCCTTGGCTCCATTCAGTCATCATCAGCAGAAAAATCCCTCCCTACGAATGCGTTGGTTGGTCATTTTCCCACTCTAGCTAGAACATGACGGCGGCGTAAATGGATTTTTAAATGCTAATCACATTTTAGTATTATATTTCTTATTGTGGTATTATAATTTCAGGGAATACAAAAGTGCATAGCCAAATTTGAATGCGGGACACTGCTTACATCTTGCAGGACAAAGCTCCCAATTTCAGGACTGTCCCGTGGTCACCCTATTACCATGAGGAAAACAGCTTATAAATCATACTAAGTGATGTTTTTTGAAAATGTAAAAATACAAAACGTTTTCGGTGATGGGTAGGTTTAGGTTTAGGGGATCGAATATACAGTTTGTACAGTGTAAAAACCATTGTCTATGGAATGTCTATGGTGTGTACACAACCACCCTATAGTGGTAAAAATCCACACACTCCTCTTTTTTAATCCCTTTAAATCATAAGCAGTGTTTCAGAACAAGTTATGAATCATAAAAATATAAAGATCATCCAGTCATTATCAGTCGGTTTCATTTGTACAAATTTTTCACTGGATTATTTTGTTATCTGATTTAAGGTTATTTAAATGTGTAATGCGTCTAAAATAAATATTAGTTCATTGAAATATTATTTATCTATTATTTATTTAATATTATTTATCATCAGTTAAACTGATGGTGTATAACAGTGTAGCTCAGTATGGCTTTAAATCATTTTTAAATAAAAATGAAATCATAGTGATTGCATCTCTGATGCTTTCTGGCACATATTTCAGCCAATTTCAAATTTAGGATATCTTTTTATACACACACACACTCACACATAGCTGCAGGCACACACTGTGATTCTGCGGCATTTCATTTTTATTCACAAAGTGGTCAATTGTCACCTGCCACCAACTGTTTACTTCAATCTCAAATGGCATGTGGTGTAAAGGAACAGAGAGTGTCCCATATTTTTCTCTGCTGAAGTTTACAACTCTGCCTTTAGGGAAAATGCAAACACAAAATATGTTATATTTTTAAGACTTTCTAGAGAGAAAAGCCACTTAGGACATCTTGCCAGACACATAGCAACTCCCTGGCAACCACCCACAACAGTCTCATAAGCGGCTTGTTTTGTATGAAGAGCAAATATATAATAATCCAGTGTGGAAACATATTCAATTGTTTTAAATATCCCAGCACCCTTTTGTGTTCAGGTAGACATGTTTAGTTACAGCTGAGAGCGTTAGTTATTCTTCAGAGGGCAGATAGAACAAATGCACAATAATTACTGTTTGCCGCTAGATAAGTGGGGTAACGAAGCATTCAGCACGTTTTTGTTTGCTTATAATCAAATTAAAGTTCAAAAGCATGCACAATCTGACAGCTCTGAAAACGAAGTACTAAACTAACAATGAATGAAGAGAGAGAGCAAACAAAAAATAAATGGGAAGCTGAAAGGAAAGGACATACACAATCGCTCACACATACAAACACAGTCAGGCAGCTAAACGCCTAAAATTTCCAAATGTCTAGACCACGAGGTGTATAATAGGATGATCGTCATTCTATTGTTATACTGTCACTTGCTTCACTAATGGTTTCTTACAGTCTGTACATTCCCTGTGAAATAGTTTATTCCCCACAGTTTGTAAAATTTTTGAGTTCATAATGTAATGTCTGATTTTTATTTACACTTTGGGATCTTGGCCAATCTGAGCACATGGTTGAGATCTCTTCTAAAAAAGGGGACCCTTGAGATTACTCTGGTCTTGTTCTCAGGAGAAAAATGTGTTTAACATTTATATTTAATTTCTTGCATGCATGCTCATTTTCATTATTTTTACATTTTGATGACCATGGCCATCATTTAACACTCACTTAATCTTTAAATCAAAATAGACAATTATTGTATTTGATCATGCACATCATTATGATTTTCACATTCATATGCCTTTATAATCATACTCAAAATAACTTCCCCTCCTTCTTGCAGCAAAATCTCTTCTCTGATGGCGTGTTTATTGGCATTGGGGCAGAGAAACCTGTCAATCAAATGAGATCGACCAATAGCAAACCATAACGATCCAATCAAGACCCGTCCTACATTTTTTCGTGTCGAGACACCATTTTGCTCGGATACATGTCACAAGTCACAAGACTATCGCAACTTTAAAAAGAGTTTAAAAATATTTAATAACACTAGGTGCGTTTACATGGAGCACTGTAATCGGTTTAAAAGTCCAATCCGAATGAAAATGCTCCATGTAAACACCTCAATCGGAATAAAAATGGCCAAACTGAATGAAATTGTAATCGGTTTAAGAGGGGTGGGATAAACCTTTTCATAAACCGATCAAACGAAAAATTCCACCATGTAAACGACCTGATCCGATTACTTTGAGTGTACGTTTTTCTGTGACGTGACATAGCCTACAGCGCGCGCGCACCGCGCTCACACCAGGCTAATGTTGACAAGTGAGGAAAGTTCATTTTTCTGTATTAAACTTTTTATGAACATATAATGTTGGAATAATGACACAAACATAGCCTGGCTACACCATATCTTGACAGCGTTTGTCCTAGGCTTCAACTGCGCCTGACAGAAGAATTTCTTTTTCTGAGGTGATTCTTACACTTTACAACAAACAATAAATAGCTTTTATAAAACTGTGTAAGTCCTGGTGGCCATTGAGAGTTGCCATGGCAACGGGGAACATTCAAGCTGCTGGAGAGGACGTGTCGACATTTCTCTCTGTTTCTCGTAAGTCATATATATAAAAAAGTTCAACAACTGCTTCAAATTGTTTGGTAACATTACCCACAGTCTCCTTGAATTACTTGTTAATATTTATACCTCTGTGATTATGGTATCTTTCCTAAATCATCTGAAATATCTATGCGTTTAGTAGGCTATGTATCTAACGTTACTAGTTAATGATGCGGAGCACGTCTTGAATGCTTTCATTCACGTTTCACCGTATATCCTGTTTTTATTAATCATTTGGGTGCATTTTATTGTTAATTTTGTGTTTTTCAAAATAAATGAATTGAATTCATTTTGATTCCGCATTCATCACAGCTTTTGAAATGGCCATTGTATAGGACATAAATTAGGTTAAATAAATAAATATAAAAATTACCAACACAGAACTACTGATCCACAAATGTCGCAGTTAATATAACTGGCAACGTTACGAATCTGAGGCGGCAGACAAACTGTGTGTGCATGTCACAAAATGATTCCGATTGAAAGTCAGCACATGTAAACACCAAATCGGTTTAGATAAAGTCTCATGTAAATGATTTTAATCGGATTGACAAAAAAGTGTGCATGTAAACGTGGCTACTGTTAAATGTAATCTAATATGTTGTACATTATAATGTGATTCCTATAATCGCTTTAAAATCTGCCCTTTAGCTGGTAGTGTTTGCATAGGAAAGTTAATGCATTGAAAAGTTTACATATTGAAAGTTTAATGGGACAGTCTTAAGCAAAAAGTATTTTCCCTCCGTTTCCACATTGCTGTCTAACAATTGAGATATTGCAGATATCTGTGATGTTTCTTTCCAATGGGTTTTCTGCAATAAAATCAAAATACATGGCTTAAACACGGCTCAACATAAGATTAAGTTATCAGAGAGTCTTGGGAACACATACCCTCAAAAACAGAGAAGTTCTCTTGACAGTCCTGCTGTTTCACAAGGACAACATACCCCAGAAATGTCTCAACGCGCTCTAGAAACACTCTTTCAAGTAAAATGGGTGATGAGCCCCATCAAAAACAGTTACCGTTCTCCAAAAGAGAAGTCTCTTGACATGCCCTGTGAAGAGTATAGCCATTATATATTCACACGGCATGGCATAGATCTTCAGCAAAGCTTTCAGCGGTCAAGAAGTCGCGATTTTATTGAAAGGCTGGGAAGTTCACTCTTTTAACCTTTTCTCAAGAGCATGTCAAAAAAGTGTTTTCTCACCGACTTCACCAGGTTAACCATGGCGTGGTTGTCATGTCTTGACGTGATGGGCAGATGGATCTCTTTTCATTCATTATTCAGATTGGTTAGATCAAAAAGCATTCACACCAAATTCACCCTGACGATCAAAACCTCATGGAAGGAAATCTACAGACAGCATTCATATGTTCTTTTATATGAATCTGCAACTGCAAAAAGGTTTTATAAGATTGTAATTTTCTCAAGAATACAATATTACAAATATTAGATTGTGGAATATTTGACCAATAAGAACAAAGTGTTCCAGAGAGCTGTGTAATAAATAACCATAGATACCACATTTTGATTTGAACAGATACAAAAGGTATGCAGCTGCTACAAAGAGTCTCCCAGGAACATTAAGTACAGAGCAGGTGAGGAATATATTTATTTTATTTTTTGGTGATTCGTTATTTTTAAAGTGATTCCATAATATAATAAACATGTAAAAATAATCTGAGGGTCTCTCATTTTCATAAAACTTAAGACACCAACATACTGTAAATGATTCATTAGTATTATTATTAAACATTTCAACTGTTATAGGCAGACGTAAATTAATTGAATTAAGATGGTGATCTCTTTTTTACTTTAAAAGTAGCATTCGAAGACAAACACAAGCTCCATCAGGTCAAGAATGAAAGTCAAAAATAATTTATCAACGGGGAAATCAATAACAGCTGTAAACCAGAAGTAGACCTCTGCAAACAAGTGTGACAGAACAGAAAAGGCCTATAGGAGAACAACCTTGACAGAACTTCTTATCTGAGACGGACAAAAGACAAATGTTAACATTCAATGATTTTTTGGAGAGGTACTTCACTATGGAAGCCATTTTCAAAAGCCTCAGTTCTTGGTAAACTTGAACAAAGTTATCAGAAATTGTATTAATGTGGATGAAGTGTCAGATTCATGACTGTTCAGAGATTTCTAGCCTTTCTATCTTTTTGAGTTCAGTCCTTTTTTTCTTTAACTTCCTACATTCCCTCTTCTACGGTTTGTTCATTTGCAATGCAAGTCGGCTCTGTTTCTATGAGGTAAGACTTCTGAGTGGGTGTAAAACAATAAAATGACAAATATTTACAGTAGAAATCTGCTTGTACACTCATGGGGGGGAAAAGCTAACTATTTAGAGGTCTTGTAATGGTCTTAAAGGGTTAGTTCACCCAAAAATGAAAATTCTGTCATTATTTACTCACCCTCATGTCATTCCAAACCCGCAAGACCTTTGCTTATCTTCAGAACACAAATTAAGATATTTTTGATGAAATCCGAGAGGTTTCTGAACCATCCATAGGCAGAAACTTCATTGCAACTTTCAAGGCCCAGATAAAAGCATTGTTCAAATCGTCCATGTGACTCCAGTGGTTGAACCTTAATGTTACGAAGTGACGAGAATACTTTTTGTGTGCAGTCTCATACACTGTTGACGTAGTAAACACAGTACAGCGCTTCCAGGTTCTATGTCAGAACGTCGGCTCACCATTGGCCGATGATGTTCGTGTGAGCACCACAACGCGTGATGCTGATGCAGGAGCTGGCCAATGGTGAGTCGACGGATTTCATCAAAAATATCTTCATTTGTGTTCAGTAGATGAACAAAGGTCTTACGGGTTTGAAACTGAATAAGGGTGAATAATTAATGACAGAATTTTCATTTTGAGTGAACTAACCCTTTAACCATTTTAATCGCAAATCACTGGTCAGGAAATTAGCAAGAATTGCATAAATACTGTAGATAAAGTAACTTACGCAGAATAGCCTTCCTTTTGTTTTCTTTAAATGTTTGCCATTCTCAGGACACCAAAACGCTGTTGTTGGGTAAATGAATGGTCAGAACAAACGTGTAAACGGCCCCTAAATTAATAACTAATGATTTTTACAACGGAAAATCAACGCTGAACTTAAACTAGAAAATTACTTTCTTCTAGAGCTGCTGTACAGCCAAAACAATTTCCTGTTACAAAGTTTTTCCTGGGTCAAAAATGCTCTTCGGTGGTGGTTGACACACACACACACACCCTACCCACGTGATCTGCGAGCACAATACTGACAATAAATAAAAAAAATCGTAGTAATTTTGATCATCTTATTTTGAAATCTCATATTATCTCTTACATCGATGTTTGTTTCTTTTGTTCCTCATTTTTTACACTATTTACAGATAATTGTTTTGGTATATAATCATATCAATATTAAAAAGTAGCATTAAAAATGAACAAAAGAGCCTAATTTTCTGCCATATGCAATTTAATAAAATGATCAGCTAGCTAATAACAACTTTGTTCTGGTTTCACCTCACTCCAGTCTAAATGATTTTTAGGCTATTTATTTTACAACACATTGTCAACAGAAATAAGCTAAAATACTGTTGATAATTAAAAATAATTCTTACTATCCACTTGGGTAAGCACACTTGTGTTCTCATTTCAGATGTGTTCTGAGTAAATTAATAAACTGATTCGTTAGTTCAGTGTTGGACAGATCAGTTGTCCTCTAACCAGTCGTTAAAATGATTCGGTTCAAAGGAGTCATTAGGTCACGAATCGGACATTAGCAGACACGTTGTGTGCGAATCCCGTCTGTTAGAACATCGCGAAACAAGATGTCAACACTTCATAACTGAATATAATTTGTTTCCCATTTATTGAAAGTATGCTTTATGTCAGCTGGTCAGAGAAGAGTCAACGTTTTTTTAGCGCAATTCACACCCAGCTGTAATTCTAGGAAAAAAATGTCCGAATCTGCCACGTGCAACACGGTTTTGGTCTTCCGACCTTTTGATTTGGATTAAGATGTGAAATATGAGAAAGAGCTAACAGCTAACACAGTGATTATTTTGAAGACCCAGATAGAGAGTGCGTGTGGAGGAGGAGCTCTCTGATCCACCATCTATTCTACATCACTCATAAATCACAATAACTCATCAAATTAGGCGGCCGCCAAAACAAATTCAATGCAGGAAAAACCCTGCTGTTAACACTGTAAATATGCTTTGAAACAATCTGTATTGTAAAAAGCGCTATATCAATAAAGGTGACTTGACTTTAAACCGTTTACTTGCAGACAACTTTTTACATGTAGAAGAGTCAGTGTTCCACTCAATGTTAATGGTTAATGTCCACTCAAACAGTTCATGAGTAGTTGAAAAATGTCTCCCAGCTCGTTTGAGTTTAATGTGAGAGCGAATATTCACCATAGGGTTCAAATCTGGACTCTGACCAGGTCAAAACATGAGCCTGATGGACTTCTTCTCAAGACACTTCTTGTTTTTGCAATTTAGGCAGGAGCATTGTCTTGTTGAAAACCAATACCAGAAGCTAAAAAGGCTCTGTACACAATATCACCTCTTCCTCCATTCTTCACTGTGGTAGAGAAACATTTATTATTCTATTTCGCACCAGATTTTCGAAGACACCGCTCTGGAGCATCACCATGCAACTCGTCTTTCATTGTGATTCATCACTCCACACAACTTCCCATATTCTGCCAAAAACTTCATTCTGTCTTTCTGAGACAGCAATGGCTTTTTAAGTAGTGCATATGCTTAAATTTAGCTAATTACATGACCAATAATTTGTGGTTAAGACAATTAAAAGCTTAGTTTAGCCATTTTGGGGATTTTTTTCCCCCAGGGAGTGCACATTGCATATCACTTTGGTAGCAATTATGGATGAAACAGGCAAAACAGAGCTCTTTAAATCCCAGTCAATGACTGTGAGCAGCACATCTACAGATTATCTGTGTTATGCCTATAATTAGTTGTCCAGTATGGAAAAACATCTCAAATCAGCCTGCATTTAAAACACCAGTCATTCAAAACAGCCCTTTTTCCCCAATGTACTAACAATCCCACAACCCTCAGAATTATTAGAGCTGAGATGAAAGAGAAGTACACATGGGAAGTGCTAATTATTACAGAGACAAAAAGTCTTTTTTTTCTCTTTTTTTTACACATTTTCTGACAGCTTGCCAGCTTCTCAAGCCAAAATTAAATTATTGCTTCCGACTGTTACAAGCTGGTAAATGAAATTTGCTGTTATTCTAGGGTTGTTTTAGGGAACTAAGGGTCGTGTTCTGTCTGTAACATAAAAACCCTGTAGAAATGAATGAGTGCATTGGGAATTTTGTGAGAATACAGCAAAAAGGGTTTAAGTAGCATCAAATTATTTCCAATAATTCAGCATGTTAACAGGAAATTACGGCTCTCCCTACTCAACCTTTTCATGAACTATCATGGATTGTCTCTGTAGTAACTACTAAAATGTAATTGTGGATAAGCTACAACTCTATTCAGAAGTGATTTGTTTTCTAAACAACATCTTAGTCACAATTCTTAAAGGGGTCATAGAATGACATTTTTGTACAAGTTAATATGATTCTTTAGTGTCTAAATGAAAAGTTTGTAATATACTTTAATTAAAAATTCTCATTAGTATTGTAAGAAAACACTCATTTTACCTGGTCAAAACCAGCTTAGTTTTCAGCAAGTCATTTCAGTGTATGTGACTTTAAATGATAATGATTTTTGCTCACCCCGCCCCCTCTGCTCTGTGGGGTGTTCGGTTCGACCCGACACAACACCACAACACACGTGGAGTGTTGCCTTGACAACATTTGAGGGTATATTTTCGAGAAATAATGGCAACGGGAGTCTCTGAGGACACATCTGAGCAACCTTATCATTTTGAACCGGAGTCGGACCAGGAACAGATGACGAACGTTTCTGAATGGTTGGTTAACGTCATGTCACTTTGATCTATCTTTGTACTGGCAGAGTAGCGTAGTTGCTATGTGTTTACTGATGTGTTAGTTCATTGACAGATTGATGTTATGTTATAAGATTTTTTTTTTTACATTACTTCTTAATCAGTAACAGACACCGTTATAAACCATGTACAAAAGTAAGCTTAGTGTAGTGTTACCACGTTAACTTTATCACCCGAGTAACTTACACAGTTTGTAATAACAACCATAACGCGTTGTTCATTATAAACGTGGGATTATGAATTATATTGAGAACGTCATACACAGAAAGCATGCCGTAATGTAACTTACTCTGTAAACTTTAGCCTCATTCATCGTGAAGCGTGCAAGCGATTTGCAAAGATTAATATAAAGGTTAATAAAACGTTACACTCACATCTTCCTGAGGTGCAGCAGGAACACGATCCTTTTTTCAAGAGCAGCTTATTAGCAAAACCTGCTTTATACTGACGCTCGTTTATAAAGCAGTCTGCTGAGAAATGATTCGCGCAAACATTGACGTTGATCGGGGGGAATATTCCCTTCTAAAACAAAACTCAGCAGCCACTGGGTCTTCAGCGGTTCGGATTTAGGAACATCAAAATGACTGCTGTGTTCGTTATTACACCCAACAACACAACACCACAATCGCTTAGACGCCATTCTGCTGCAGCGTATCAACAATGGCGGACTGATGACAGCTCGCTCAGGGCGGGTCTGTGTTGAAACGCTGCTGTCAATCAACAATCTTAGGAGGGGCGTACACCGTGTAACGTCACATGGTTAGACGGCTCGATTTGAGACAGGGGAAAATATATAAGGAGATTAAAAAAAAACACTGGATGTATTTTTATCATTATAGGATGGTTGTGTACAGGCACTGCCAACACACATTTCCGTATAATCAACTTGTAAAAGTGCATGTACCATTCTATGACCCCTTTAACATCGGACATCTGTCATATCATGTACTGATTCGGATGGAATGTCTAAATCCATAATAAAGGTGTACCAGGAATTTGCACGCAATGAGAACATTTTATTTGGTTGCGTATTCTGCAAAGGTAAAAAAAAAAAAGCTTTTGTGAAAATACAATATCCGCAATCACAGACATCTCTATTCAGACGGAATTTCATTGCTCAGAGGACCGGCAAGATAGCCAAAAAACAGTAATTTGCTCTGTAATTTTTACAGAGGTCATGCAGGAAAAGCACAGATGTGTTTAAAGCAGTGGTTCTTAACTGGTTTAGCCATGGGACCTACATTTTCCCATGGTCTTTAAGCCGCAACCCAAATTTTTTGAATTATGATTTGATAACAAATAGTTAATACACACACTATAATGTTCTGGGGAGGATAGGCAACTAGGATTTTTCTTAATAGACTTTAATGATGAACAGAAACGCAACACATTACATAAGACAATAACCGACCGATAACTAAAATGAACAGGGAGTATATATACAAGGTATAACAATGAACTAAATAAGAAATAGCTGATGATAATTAATTATGAAAATTGCTGCAGTATATGCATATTAGGGATGCAACAATACAGTTAGTCCACGGTTCAATACATACTTTGGTTTTTAACCACGGTTTTCGGTTCGGTTCTGATGGCTTGTCACATCAGTTTTTTACTATTCTATTCTTAGGCGACAGGAACAGCAAGAGGTTAAAGGGTTAGTTCACCCAAAAATGAAAATTCTGTCATTTAATTACTTACCCTCATGTCGTTCGACACCCGTCAGACCTCCGTTCATCTTCGGAACAAAAATGAAGATATTTTAGTTGAAATCTGATGCCTCTGAAAGTCCTCCATTGGCTCAATGGCACTCCTCACTCTCAAGACCCTTAACCTGTTAAACTGCAACCCCACTTTGGGGCTCACAGCTGAAAACGACCTACCTGAATTAAAACAATTATAGCTCCTGAGAACAGTGTGCTACAGGCACAATTAAGGTATCTTTGGAAAGAAGACACTTGGGACTCTACTAAAAAGCAATCAGAGTTGATAATTCTCAAACAGATAAAAAATTATAATAGTTGAAATGCCTCAAAAATTATTTGCACTACACAGAATGTTGTATTATTTCATGTAAAAATATATGAAAATAGACCTGGAGGAATCCAGTTCAGTTATGGATTGAAAGCCACACGACTTATCAGTTTATATTTCAAGTTTGAGGAAGATATAATGAAAAATGTGGTTCCTGCAAGCTTTTTTCCAAGACTATGTCTGTTCCATTTCTCCCTCCGCCTGCTTGAGGCACATCCCCAGAAATGACATCTCCCAACTAAAACAATTGCAGTTGCTAAACAATTTGCACTACATGCACAATTTAGACATCTTTAAAAAGAAGACACTTTAGAGTTTATTACCCAAACATTAAAGTAGAAAAAAACTTAGAAAGACAAACAGTTATAGAAGTTGAAGTGTCTTGAAGATGATTTGTGCTACAATGAACACTTTATTATTTGATGTAAAAATATATGAAAATAAGCCTGGAGGAATCCAGTTAGTTAATGAATTGAAAGGCAAAAGTCTCATCAGTTTATATTTAAAATTTGACGAAGATATCATGAAAAATGGGGTTCCTGCATGCTTTTTTCTAAGAATATGTCCAGGTGCCAAGAAACCTACAGGAGACTTGATAACCTAATGTTATGAAGTGTACTGCAAGCTGTTTTAGCCATCATATATGATGCTTGAATGCTTTTTCAACTATAAAATAATAGGCAGAACCATAAGACTTTGTATTAGTGATTTATTTGTACAACAGAACTTATAAAAATATAATAAAAATGAAATATTAATAAAAAAGAGCTAAACTTCTTTGCAACTGAAAATACAACAAGTAATATAAGTATAATAACTATAAATATAACTAGTAATATAAATAACAATATAATATAAATATATAGCTATAAAAACACACACAATTTGCAAATGTAAAAAAAAAAAACATTTACTGGCCTTTTACTGGCGGATTCAGGTCTACAACAGCAAGTGCAGATCTTGAAGAATCTTGAATCTGAAAGCGTTCTTCTCTTTTCTGCTGGTTGGCTGGTGCTTGGATGCCATAGCTCATCTGAAGACTCAACCTGATGCCTGTAGAATGGCAAGGAAAGGAATGAGAATTAGCACTGCATGTCCTATTTCTGTATAGTTTGCCCATTCAATCAACAATCACACTGTCATCATTCACTCTAATTACAGGCCATCCCATGAACAATGAAACTGATGGGCAGTCGGTTAGACAGCATTCATATTGACGGCGGCCCATACATTCTCACACAGCCCAAGCATCAATCTAACGGCCGGCTATACAGTGAGCATTCATATTGACGGCGACCCGTACATTCTCACACAGTCCTACAATCAATATAATGGCCTGTGATACAGTGAGCATTCAACAATCACACAGATGGTCGGCCGTCCAGAACTTTTCTTTTTTCGTCAATTTGTTTTTGTAGCACAGGGGAAAAAAATGCATTTTATATATTATATATATATATATTTTTTTTTCTGTGTGTGCTAGAAAAAATGCTAAATATCAGTATATGTATAATCTATACTGGTATATTGTAATTTTTCTAGCACACAGGAAAAACATAAAATAAATACAGTCTCAATATATATATATATATATATATATATATATATATATATATATATATATATATATATATATATATATATATAAACAATTACATGTGTTATATATATATATATGTTTTATTTACACACACATGGGGAAAAATTATATATACTTTTTCCCCATGTGTGCTAGGAAAAATGCTAAATATCAGCATATGTATAATGCATACTGGTATATTGTAATTTTTCTAGCACACAGGAAAAACATAAAATAAATACAGTCTCAATATATATATATATATATATATATATATATATATATATATATATATATATATATATATATATATATATATATATATATATATATATAAACAATTACATGTGTTATATATATATATATATATATATATATATATATATATATATATATATATATATATATATATATATATGTTTTATTTACACACACATGGGGAAAAATTATATACTTTTTCCCCATGTGTGCTAGGAAAAATGCAAAATATCAGCATATGTATAATGCATACTGGTATATTGCATTTTTTCTAGCACACAGAAACAATAAAATACATACATTCTCACACACATTCTCAATATACATAAACAACTACACATAGCAACTCACCGGTATATTATTGGATCAACTTCTCTGTCAACAAGCACCGTCACCGCTGTGTTCACTCTCCTTTTTCACATCGCTGCTTCGAGTGAGCTCAAATAAAGCATTTCAGCACAATAAAAACTTCTTTTGACGATCCATTGGATAATACATTCCGTCCAGTTAGTAAGATTAGCAAACAGTTACTACAAAGAGACCTCTGTTTGTTTACTAGCGCGTTAGCTTTTAGCTGTCAGATGGGGGGTGTCAGGCTCGCAGCATCTCGTCGGAGATAGCGCCACATTGGCACATTCAGATGAATAAATATTCACGCCCATGTGACAAACATACACATGCAAGGTCTCGTTGGAATCGTGTGCTCATTGGCTACATTTTCTGTCAGTCATGACGATTCAATGCTTTTATTGGCTCCAGATAAACAGACATTATCATTGGATGAGCACGTCATGACATCAGATAAAACGATCGCTATGGTTGGATATTTTTGACTATATCGCGGCTATCTTTGCATGTTTTTGAGTGGGGTTAGTTGGATTTTGTTCGTAACATTCTAAGCTTTAAACCCATGCCACTTTATTCTACCGGGAGACTGTTTTTGGTGCATTATTTTATTGCATAACAGTCTAGTATGATACTTCGCTCCGCAGAAATGCAATGTAAACAAAGGATTAACCATCAATATTACACCGTTATTGTTTCGTTGGATTAAAATGCTCTATGGGATGTTATTCAGTGGACCCTCACCTTTCCATTCGTTCTGGAATTGTTTGCAATGGATGCGTGTTTGGCTCGTAATTAGGACACTAAAGGTATGTACTCTGTTTTTATTTATAAAATCGTTGATGTGTATTGCTTACATTGATGCAAAAATACAGCCGTTATAAGCTTTTCAATGAAAAACAGTGGTCTGTCCTCGATGCTTGAGGTTTAGACCTTTAGAATGATATATAGTTTGTCAAGATTAATGATGTTTTTTTACGTTAAATCTATTAACAAACATTACACTCGTGCTAAAAATAGCGCTTCAACCCGTGCACGTGCTCATGAAGCTTATCAGGTTAAAAGGTCTAAAGACGTCGTTACAAAGTCCATCTCACTACAGTGGTTCTAAAATAACTTTATGAATCGGCGACAATAGTTTTTGTGCGCAATAAAAACCTAAATAACGATTTACATAGTGATGACGATTTCAAAACAAAGCATCATGAAGCTTCGAAGCGTTATGAATCACTGAGCCGAATGATGATTCGGATCGCGTGTCAAACCGCCAAACTGCTGAAATTTGGCGATTCAAACCGCTGAATCGACTCAGTGATTCATAACGCTTCGAAGCTTCATGATGCTTTGTTTTGAAATCGTCATCACTATATAAGTCGTTATTTAGGGTTTTTTTGCGCACAAAAACTATTATCGCCGATTCATAAAGTTATTTTAGAACCACTGTAGTGAGATGGACTTTGTAACGACGTCTTTAGTACCTTTTAAGGGTCTTGAGAGTGTAAAGTGCCATTGAGCCAATGGAGGACTTTCAGAGGCATCAGATTTCAACTAAAATATCTTAATTTCTGTTCCGAAGATGAACGGAGGTCTGACGGGTGTCGAACGACATGAGGGTAAGTAATTAATGACAGAATTTTCATTTTTGGGTGAACTAACCCTTTAAGGAGAAAAAAGACTATTTTTTTATTGCAATACTCTATAAAATATACATTGATTCTAATAAAAGCTACTGTATTAAAGTTTTTCAGTGAAGAGCAGTGAGTGATTTTCTCTTTGTCTTTTGTTGTTGTATTAACATTTAAAGGGATAGTTCACTCAAAAATGAAAATTCTGTCATCGATTACTCGTGCTCAAGTTGTTTTACACCTGAATAAAGTTCTTTCTTCTGTTGAAATAATTGTTCCCCTTTGTAGGAAATAATAATATGGAAGTCAATGGCTACCAACAGCTGTCTGGTATTCAACTGTCTGTGTTCAACAGGAGAAATGAATACAGGTTTGGAACAATATTAGAGTGAGTAAATAATTTTAGAGGTGAACTGTCCCTTTAAGGGCAGCATGTTCACTAGGCTGCGCTGCTGTCAATTTAAGACCTGCGTGCATCACAGACACCTAGACAAACGCCGATTTTACTTTCACTTTAGACATAACCGACTGTGTTTAAGTTAACCTTGTGTGTATTTGACAGTATTAGCGCAGTAAGACTACTTAGTCCAGCAATCATATGTTTGACAGGCGTTTAGTGCGCGCGCTCGGAAAAGCACATATTAAAACCGTGCAAGGCTTTAAAACGCATGCAAATAATGAACTTCCGTGATTGTGAATAACTATGGTGTTCCGTGAGTATAACTCCACCACTAACTTGTGATGTGAATGTATGTCGCGTTGTTCAGTATTGGGATGGAGGCAAATGATAGAATGTGTAGAAAAATAATTAATTAAATGCAAAACCGAAAAAAAAACCACAAAAAAAACGCAATTCACAAGTGCGTATTGAACCATGAATGTCGTACGGAACGGTTAAATATTATATTGAGAATTGTGGCATCCCTAATGCATATGTATCCTTTGCTGCCTTTTATATGCCACAATCCTGTGCTTTCCATTCTGTGGCATCTGAAAGTTGCGTTTGGTGGTCAGTTTGTGTGTAAATGTCTGTTTTTGACCATGTTTTCCACTTTTGATGTCACTTCTAGTGAGAAATTACTATTGTAGTAATTAAATATTCACTTAGTTTTCACCAAAGCTCGCTCTATTTTGCTGTAGATTATTAAACCGATATGCTGCCTCAGAAGTCTGTCTGAAATCAGTTTTGGGAGGTACCTCCGTATGCAAATGCTGCCTGCAGAGTCATTGCCTGATAGGACAGCAAAGCAACAAGTCAGCTGCCAGTGACATAATAAGAAACCAAGGAAACCGGAACCAAACATAGCATAGAAACAGAAACTAAAGGAAATTGAACAAAATATCAAAGTAGAAGTCCATAATCATGACACACACAAGTACCGTTCCACTTTACTTAACATACACAAAAAATGGTACGAATATCACTAACATTGATGAATAAACAGTATTTTAAGGCAAGGCTATAAAATAGCCATACCAAACAATATTAAGTTGGTATGAGCCACAACAGTGATCAAAAATATAGAATCGGTAGTATTTTGTTGTAAGGTTACGGTAGTCTCGCGTAGACTCTATCGCAGCTTTCATTGGTCATGGACCGCCCAAGAGGACGTTTGACTGACATGTAACGCAACTAATCACAGTTCGTTATGTTCCGCGTCATGTTAAGGGGCGTGAAAATGTAAAGTCGATGTCCCTGCAATAACAGACCGGCAAGCATCTATACATTATTAATTCAAAAACGTTGTTCAAGTTTACAGCAACAATTGAGCTACAAACTTGACATACTTTTGGACATCCAGCCTTTAGTTGATCCTAATAAGTGCTCATTGTCACAGTTGTAAACATGACGGCGTTCTTCTCCCACAAGAGAGTTTGGAGTCGCGGAATTTGTTTCCAGGCGGACCGTTAAAGAATGCGACACACACGTCTCTCAGACATCCTGAGGCTGAGACTAAGGTTACAGAAGCTACAGTTGCCATGGTAAATACACAATACTTACATGAACTGTTAAAAAATATATGGACATTGATCCTGGTAAATATAATGAACATTTATTAGTACTTTTTGGTAATTTCATGACTTACTAATTGACAACCCAAGTACGACGTTGCATGCTCGTAATTTTAACTGCAAAAACGCATTCTGTGTGAACTGGTCCTATCAAGTTAAGAAAATAACGTTAGAATAATGACACTGAGAAATAGCCCGACAGATCTGATATCAGGATAATGTAAAAACAGGTCAGGGCATGCACGTCTCGTGTCTGCAAACAACATAAAAGCGACGGTCAAACATGTCCGCCTACACTATTACATATTAATAACACTGGAAATGTAGCGCAGTGGAAAGGAAAGAATGTTCTGTCTGACAGAAGAGCCAAGTCTTTGCAACAGTTTTCACACACATCTTTCAAAATAAAAGTATTGCATCAGAAAAAACATTTAAAATTATGTTTATTGTTGTTGTTTCTTTTGACTACGCACTCAGGGACCGACTCAAAATGGTCCTGTGACTCATAGCTTGAGAAACACTGGTTTAAAGTATGCTTGCTAAACACAACATTTTCTAAACACTAGTTACACCTTGCATACGCCAGCACCCAAATATAGCCAATTAAGTTCTTCAACAAAAGCAATTAAAAGTTCCTCCTGCATAATTTCAACATTTTTAGATTGCTTCTTCTTGACAATAAAGTCTCATCAAACCTATTTTTATTTATTTATTTATTATCTAAAGATGGAAAAGTAGAGGGAAAAAACTCCATAGGAACAGACAAGAATTCCTCAGAGATAAACTTCATGGATGGGACATGGCAACTTGGATTAAGTCAAAGAAAGCAGGATTTGATTTGCAATTTTAAAAAGACTAGAACTTAGTTTGTGTATGTGGGTGCCAACACAGAGCCTCTCCCACGGGACACAGACAGTACATGACCTCATTAAAGGGAGACAGTTTAATATTTGACAACATCCCCTAGAGGACATTGGGCAAAGCATGACTTCCTGTCTCCCCAGATTGGCTCTGCTGTGGATGAAGGTGTATGTGTGTACCTGCATATGCGACAAGTACAATATCTTCACTGCAGGAAGCAGAGCACTTTCCCACAATTACAAACAAAAATATTCCTACCTGTCATAGTGCTGCTTTGATCAAACTGAACATTTCAGTCTTACTGGAAACTACTTAAAAAGCATCTCAAGGTGACTACGAGATAAACACTTTCTTTATATTTTCAGCTATTTTTCTTGAAAATATAAAATAATGTAATTATGTTGAAATTTAGTAAATTTTTCTTACCCCAACCACTGGCATTTTTAAATACATAAAAAGATGAATATATTATACTATTTTCTTTTCCAAACTAATTCATCTTCTTTTAAGGATGTTTCAATTTGTATAGGAAGACAAGATTAAGAAAACTGAATTATTCATTACCAAGCACAAACTCCAGTGCCTTAAATGAATACAATAAATTGTGTACCAAATTATGATGAACTGTCTTCATTAACTAAAAGATTTCAAACACTGGAGCTGAATACACAGTAAGTTTTGTAAAGCAGCCTTTTGACTTCTTAATGCATCTGTAGGTGTCATCGTGGATCGGAGTGCTTGTGGTGTACAAGTGTAAATGTAACTATTACAGGTCATGTTATCCCAGGTGACATTCCCGTTCTTGACTGATGCCGCCTCAGCCTCCGTTTAAAAAACACGTCTCACGCTCCAACACAGACCATTGCTTAGCAAAAAAATGGCTTTCTTTGTAATTCGGTTTGCTGCTCTGTGTGATTTAAATGCACTTGACTTGATATACAACAATATAGCCTACTGCTCTCATATCAAGGCAAATAACAAAAAGGTATACAAAGCGATGTCATTAATCTCCAAATTAAGTCGTGTTTTGCCACGCTCTGCTGCCAGTGATCAACCTGCCACATGATAAAACCCAGACCGCTTTCAGCAGACTCAAAACTGAAGTAAGCGAATGCAAAAAAGTTCCAAGTCAAGCTGAATCATTATTACTGTATTGAATGATACACTGCCCAGCCAAAACAACAACAACAACAACAACAACAAAGTCGCTGTTTCGATTTAAATTGGCAAATGCAATCCAATTAATGATTGGATCATTATTGCAGGGATTTTTGTTATATGTTTGGTAACTGTTCTTCTAACACTAATTGTGTGTAGCTTTTCATTTCTTAAACAACTATGTAGGAAGACACATTATGGTAATATACCATGATGACAATGTCAAGACTCATCAGGTTCAAATTGTGAAAGAATGGTTGGGAGGGAGCATGAAGGATAATTTTCACACATGAATTGGCACCTCTGAGTCCAGACCTTAAATTCATTGAAAGTCTTTGGGATGAGCTGGAGGAGACTTTACAGAGTGCTTGACTCTTGCATTGTCAATACAAGATCTTGCCCAAAAACTGATGCACCTCTTGATGGAAATAAATTTTATGATGTTATTTCCATCAAGAGGTGCATACATTTTTGACCCATTTCTGGACTCAGAGGTGCCAATTCATGCGTTAATATTAAACTGAATATTTGTAATAACCACAACAATACAGTGGCCTTCACTAATATTGGCACCCTTGGTAAATATGAGTAAAGACGGCTGTGAAAATAAATCGCCAGTTTATCCTTTTAATCTTTCATTAAAAACTAAAATCACAAAATTCTAACCTTTCATTGAAGTAAAATAAAAGAAAGTGGGGGAAAATCACATTATGAGATAAATGTTTTTCTCCAATGCATGTTGTCCACAATCATCAGTAAAATATCTCTAGAGTATAATCCCATTCATATTTAGTTTTTTTTAGCACACCAGAGTGACTAGGAGCATGAAATTGTCCAGCTATGACTTCCTGTTCCACAGGAGTATAAATATGAGGAAACACAAAGGCCAAAATCCCTTAATCATTCATCACAATGAGTAAAACCAAAGAATATAGTTCTGATGTGCAGCAAAAGATTTTTGAGCTTCACAAAATAGAAAGTGGCTGTAGGAAAATAGCTAAAGTATTAAAAATCCCCATTTCCGACATCAGGGCAATAATTAAGAAGTTCCTATCAAGATGTTACAAATTTGCCTGGAAGGAGGAGAGTCTGTGTAGCCAAAGACTCTCCAAGGATCACAGATGGAGAATTGAAGAGATTAGTTGAGTCTTGGGGTCAGAAAGACGAAAAAATTATCAAACAACTTGTTTGTTGTTGTTTGGGAGGGTTTAAATAAAAATCCTCCTCGCCCATCCAAAAACAAACTCCAGACCAGCATATTGAGTTGTCAGACACTTCAAATGGGACTGGCTTCTATGGTCAGATAAAGCTAAAAAACAATAAAAAAGAAGAAGAGCTTTTTGGCTGCAAACACGCCAGATGGGTTTGGTGCAAACAGGGATAAAAAGTACCCCATGCCCACGGTAAAAAATACAGCTGGATATTTAATGTTGTGGGCCTATTTTTTCTGGAGGTCCTGGACATCTTGTTCAGATACATGGCATCATGGATTCTAGCAAATACCAACAGATAAAAATCAAAACCTGATGGCCTCTGCTAAAAATCTTATAATGGGTTGTGGTTGGATCGTCCATCAGGACAGCGATCCAAAACAAACATCAAAATCAACACACAAATGTGTCACTGAACACAAAATGAAGCTTCTGCCATGGCCGTCCCAGTTCCCTGACATGAACCCTATAGAAAATGAGAAAAAACATGGAGCTGGGAATCTGAAGGATCTGGAGAGATTCTGTGTGAAGGAATGGTCTCTGATCTCTTGTCAGGTGTTCTCCAAACTCATCAGGCATTATAGAAGACATTGCAATAATTGGGTGCCAATAATTGTGGCCAATGTGAACTAGACAACAACATTTATTTCATAATGAGACCCCCCCCCCCCCCACCACACACTTTCAACTGTTTTACTTCAATGAAAGGTTATAATTTTTTGAATGAAATATCAAAAGGATAAACAATGCAGATTTATTTTCAAAGCTGCCTTTACTCATATTTACCTAGGCTACCAATATTAGTGAAGGGCACTGTATATTATAGGTTGTATACAGACAGACAGATTTCACACCAGACGTGAAATTTGCCGAAAAGAAAAAAAGAGGAAACATTATTTTCAAAAAAATCAAACAAGCAAGAGAGTTTTTTATTTTCCAGTTTTTAGATTCCTCGAACCGAGCGCACCACACTTCAAAGTGAACAGAAGAACATCCAGCCAAGGTCAAAGAGGATGCGGCTCTCCCTTCCGAAAGCTCCCTCTGGCATACAAACCTTGGTGTTAACCCTAGCAAAGAGACTGAGGGAGATTTCAAAGTCTCTGATGGGTTATGGGTTCGCCTTAGCCAAAGGTTTCTCTCATTTGCAGTTCATTTTTTTTCCTGCAGTTCTGTTCATTTGTATTCCAAGTCACAGGCGGCATTCTTATAAGACCTCGAACACACACCCTACACACACACACACACAGGTAAAACCAATATCATTTCATCAACACTCCTTTTTTCTACCACTATTTTTCTTTCTCTCACCTCCCTTTCTGCCTCCCTGTCAGTTTCGCTGCTTATGATGAGGTGCTCCATCATGCACTGCCTTTTCATTTTTATTCTGTATTTCTAAACCTATTATGATCCCACACACACATGCAAACCCATCCGCCCATAGCCGACTCATTATCACTTATATCACGCTTATATGTCAACACAGCCAGTAACGTCGGATGTTAAGATGCCCAAACGTGTGTGTGTGTGTGTGTGTGTGTGTGTGTGTGTGTGTGTGTGTGTGTGTGTGTGTGTGTGTGTGTGTGTGTGTGTGTGTGTGTGTGTGTTTATAAGCTCACGTTTGGCATCTCATAAATAACTGATGGGCAAAAACAGAGGGAGTTCTGATTTGGCGAGAATGAATTTTGGCTTCCAAAAACTGCCCAACCATGAAACATGCATGATTTAATGTTTTGCTTTGAATCTGTATCAACCATATGAAAAAGGACCAAAGTGAAGCAGTGAAAAGTCGAGACAAAAAGACATTTAAAAGAGACGGGAAGAAAGTCAAGAGATTTCCCCCACTGACCCGCGTTGTGCAAGATGCATGAAATAAGTTTTATTTTGTTTCCTTGGGGCATTTTAATCTAATCTGGTAGGGATGGGACTATATTGATATGTAAAGGCAGAAGGCATTACTGAAGCTTAGTAGCTTCATATTAAAAAGAGCCACGGATAGCACAGAGCCAGATATTATAAAGTCAAAAAGTTTCATGGCTGGGTTTCAACTTTAAACCGGCATTGGTTTCTTTCAAATGAAGATTAGACATTTTCAAGTGAGTATAACAAAATCCAAGCAGCATTGTGAGAATTGAATTAAAAAAGGACTACTGGTTTATCACTGAATTTGAAATTTAAAGGCCCACTGATGTGCCTTGAGACGTGCAGCATTATTCAATGTGTTGATGTAATTTTCCCTGAAACCGGAAGACAGGGCGGGACATATCAGGCAGCTCCTCCCCTTTTTTAAAACAGCCAATAGCGTTTCGTTTATATCTCAGTTTGACTACTTGAGTTCGCCACCCCTGGACTACAACATTTCCACTCACCGTTTCTCATCACTTTGAAATAAAGCATTCTGTGCAGAATTCAAACGGGTCCAATATGTTTTGTGGCCTGCGCGACTTATGCATATGATCCGCTCGCTCTCGCGTCTCTGGACCGGAGCAGACTGTGTGTGTGTGTGTGCTGCGGTGATGCGTGTGAAACTATCGTGAAACCAGACTTCATCCGCCTTAATTGAAAGCATATTTACACGGTCAATATATTTCCCTATCCCCTATATAGTGCACTATGTGCCATTCACCATGTAGAAAATAGTAAATGTAGTAGTAAATGTGTGAACAAGTGACCGATTTCAGACGCAGCTTCCAGCTTCAGCATCTATTTAGAGGGCGGGACGCTTCAGATTCTGGAGAGAATTTGATTGGACAGAAGATGTGATGAGAAGCTGAAGTCCGTGGTGATGTCATAAAAATCTGTGATCCATTTTAGTGAGGTGAGAGATTGTCATTGTTTTGGAACACACTAGCTTATTCATAAACTTAAGGCTATCATATTCATACTAAAAGCTAAATTTTGATTTCAGGGGACCAGTGTTAATTTTGAAAGCCAATTTTTATTTAGTTTTAGTCATAGTCGTTTGACTAAAATGCCATTTAGTTTTAGTCATATTTTAGTCACCTGAATTGTTTTTAGTTTTAGTCTAGTTTTAGTCGACTAAATATCATACGATTTTAGTCGACTAAATCTACAGTAGATTTAGTCGACTAAAATCGAATGAGTTTAGTTAAATTGTAATACATTAAGCATTTAAGCATTACATAACCGACTGTCACTTGAACTGACATTTTGACATCATTTTGTTTTTGACATTGTTTTGTAAAAATACACGAAAGAGAGCTCAATTCACTTTTTTGTTTGTTTTTTAAAAACATCTATATAGTTTTTATAACTCTGTATTTCTGTTTTAGTTAGTAGGCCATATCAGGTTAAGCTAAAGCTTCAAATAAGTGTTTATTTTATTTTATTTCAGTTAACATTTATTTGATTTCAAGTAATGAAGATTTTTTTTAATAGTTTTAGTGAACTATTATAACCCTGATACTTTATTGAATATGTGTCAAATACTGGTCTTTCCTCCTGACTATGCATGAAATGGGAATTAAATTAAATACAGTTTATTGTGTAACAAAAAACGAATATATAATTCGTGACTTTTAATGATAAACAAACTCAAAATACATCGGGACTCTTATTTTGAAATGTGCCTTACTATTGCAGTTGCAGGAGCTCATTCAAGTTCAGATGTGGAGATAAAATATGCCTTGTTACAACCGTCTAAAACATATTACTATATAAACATGGTAAAGTTAACATTGTCATTACTCATCAGCATTAGTTCATAAACAATTGCCTGGCATAAATGTGCGCTATTCATTGATTGTGAGCCGCTCTGGAGCGCTGTATTGGGGATGCTTGAGCCTGTAGAAGCTCAACAGCGCCGTGTTTTCCAGCAGTTATCATGTGCGCATCTGTTACACAGGACATCAGTTCTGACTGGATCTCTTCAATAATCGACCCTCCCTAACATTTTCGTCTCGTTTTTATTTGTTGACGAAAATGACAGTTGATTTTCGTCATAGTTTTTGTCATCCAACACTAGTTTTTATTTAGTTATCGTCTCGTTTTCGTCAGTGAAAAAAGGTTGTTGACGAAAATGATTACGGAAATTATTCGTCAACGAAATTAACACTGCAGGGGACCTTTAAATGAAATATGAAAGCCCATTTTTCTTCTGTAATATGTTGTATTTCCGAGTGAAACAATATTCAAACAGACAAAAAGGAAACTGACTGGATTGTAGTAAGTGAACTGTGACTTTTTTTTATTTTCATGTTGATTTTTAAAAAATGACTACATAATAATAATAATATTAATAATAATAATAATAATAATAATATATAATGATTAACAAATTTAGAAAGTGAAACAATATTCAAACAGACAAAAAGGACATAACATTTTAAGTGGGAATTAATTGGATTGCGACAAGTGATTTTTTTCTTTTTTCAAAATAATTAACAGATAGTAATAATAATGATAATAATAAAATAAAATAAAATATTTTTTTAATATGTGTAAAGTGACATTTCCAAGTGAAATAATATTCAAATGGAAATTTTTGGGGAATTTTCATGTTGATTCTAAAATAATTAAATAACAACAACAATGATAATATCAATAATAATAATCATTATTTCTATTTATTTTATAAAAATATACAATAATTATTACATTTATTTTCATTTCATTTTTGGGAAAATTCAATTTCAATGATTCCTTTTTAATGAAAATTATAAAACCGCTTATAAAACAAGCAATCCTGCATAAAGGACACACATAAAACAGCATTTATAGAATGTGATATATGGAGTGGTTATTACCCTCCACTCTGAATGTGATGAGAGGTGATAAAAATATGTAGGATTTTTGGTCAAGGTCATCCCGCCTCATTTACAGTCCGTCCAATCACACGCCTGGGCACCTGCGGAGCCGTGACAAGCCTCGAGATATGTACACAGAGAGACAGTTCAAACAAACGCACACACACATTCTCATGCCCTCGCTGAGAAGTAAAACTCAAGAGTTATCATTCTACTCATCAAGGCTTTGGCAAAACAAATAGTGACAGATACGCCCCGGAACGTATCGAGCATCGGTTTGACTGGCAGGCGTTCAGGGATGACAGCTCTGTCGGGTCCTGTCAGAGTTGGATGTTGACTGGCAGACTCCGGACAGCTGAACATCTGGGGCCTTTCTAAATCAGAGACCATCACTCACAGTCAAACACACACCCACGCATACAAACAGAATCTGTACCGCCTACCTTCTATGCATTACATACAGTAACCATCTGTTACTTAACAAAACTGTCACAAATGTATTTTGATTTCTTGTGCACAATGAGAACTTTTTTCTCATTTAAAATCAATTGTTGGTGCAATTATTATACATAAATATTGTATTTCAATTTTCAAAAAAATATTGGTAACACTTTAGTTTAGGGTCCAGTTCTCATTACAACTAGTTGTTTATTAGCATGCATATTACTAGGATATTGACTGTTTATTAGTACTTATAAAGCACAAATTAATGCCTTATTACGCATGACCATATTCTACATCCCTTAATCCTACCCAATACCTAAATTTAACAACTACCTTAATAACTATTAATAGTTAGCTAATAGCGAGAATTGGACCCTAATCTTTTTTTTATAAAAAGTATTCTTAAACCTTTTTCTTATATTACGTTTACTATAGCTACAGTTCTATTTCTGAATATTTATTTCCATTTTTAAAGCTCATGTGTGTATTTTTTTTTACATGTTAAAATATTTTACTTGTCAGCTTGAGCATTTGACCAGCATGACGCTGCAAAACTGATTCAACCAATAGTAAGAGTTTGGGGTGGGACTATCTGCAAATCAAACCAATGGAGGGAGTGTTTGGTCAACCTGTTCGAAAATAGTCAAAATCATTTTTCGAATTCCCTTTGGTGACATAAAAAATGACACACTTTGCTTTTTTATAAATATTCAGAAAATGGTCTGTTTTTTTTCTATATAATTGTTATTATTATATATAATTAATTTGTTATTAGAAAATACTTTAAAATAATTCTTTAGCATGTTATTTGGTTTAACCATTAACGCTATATTTTAATATATATATATATAGTATATATATATAGTAGTGAGAGAGAGAGATGGAGAGCAAAAGGGAGGAGCTATGAAGAAATACAGGAAGGGAGGTAGAGAGAGTTTTATTTAAAGGTTTTACTGACAGGCCTAATGAATAGCTGCCGGATTAGAAATAGGAAATAAGCATGCCAAGCCAAAATAATCAATCAAAGCTCAGGGCTGAACCACTGCCTATGTTCATTATATTAAATACACACAAACACACACAGACTCGTACACTTAACACCCCCCTATAGCAACAAACAAGTCTGTACCAACCCAAACAGAAATATGTAATTACTGCGATATTAACAAACAAAAAGATACTGAGTTTCAGAGCAAAACAGCATATGTGTGCTTTGAACTTGAGCGCCGCATCTAATGTCCACTAACCTCTTATAAGTCTAGAATATACCATTTTCGCCATCCTGGATGCAGAGTTAAAAAGTAATTTGATGGGTTTTTAAATGCCATTGAAATTCAGAGCACTCGACAGCTGTTGCTGTGCAACTGTCTTTCTTCAGTTAATTTCAACCTTACTTCTGCTCTGACGATCTTCCTCTGAACCTTCATCAGTGGAATTTGATTGAATAGAACAAACAGAATGATTGTTTGGATTTAAGAGGAGGAGTGGGCTAGATGGAAACCATAAAGCAAAAGGAAACAGAGCCAAGTCTGACTTTTCATGGTACCTCACTAAGCATTTTGTTCTTTACTTTAAATAAAGAAACAAGAAATCGACATGAAATTTAAAGGGATAGTTCAAGAGTGAAAATTATTTCATCATTTACTCATCCTCAAGTTATTCCAAACCTGTATGAGTTTCTTTCTTCTGTTGAACACAAAAGATTTTGTGAAAAATAGTTATTTTGAAGAATATGGGAAGCCAAACTTTTTTGTCACTTATTGAGCACTAGGCTAGCTGGAGCCGTTTACCTCCAGTCTTTGTGCAAAGCTAGGCTAGCGCTGGGTGCGTGCATGGTATGTACTCTAGGGGATACGGTGAATAAGCTAAAGTCCCAAAAGGTTGATGTGTTCCTTTAAGCAGCAGTCACTCTTTGCAATGAATAAAATGGTGCGTCAAAAAAGTTTTAAATTCTTCCTCAAAAGCACTCGTCTGTACTTTGTAAAACAACATTGTGGATGATGATGATGATGATGATGATGATGATGATGATGATGATGATGATGATGATGATGATGATGATGACAGAATTCTCATTTTTGGGTGAACCATTCCCTTAGGTGACACAAATATTCAGAAAACTGCTATGGACATCTTTCATGGCAACAAATGGATAAATCTTTGATTATATTCTCTTAGTAGTGTGGAGCGTGGAGTCAAGAATGTGCTGGATGCTCGAAAGCTTCAATCTAGTGCCTTTGTCCGAGCTTCATTCTTTATTATCAAAGAGCTATTTCATCATCTTTGAAGCATTTAATCCCAACAGTTCTCATACATTCCATAACCTAGTCACATGCCGTCCACACCGGCGACTGACACAGTAGAAAGGGCTCAGATCAGAGATGCGACTGAGTCTAATCTCATGTGAGAACTAAGGCTGGCACTTTATTTCTTTATATGATGAGGGCTTGACAGAAACTGTGTCCCAATGATGGAGGTCTGATACCAAATTTTCATGCATAGAGCCCCCCCCCCCTCCTCCCCAATATACACTACCAGTCAAAAGCTTGGAATAATTAAGCTTGTCATAGAGTACATACTCCACCAACACATTGTACACTTCTACTTCATAGAAGGTGGAAACTTGAGATTCAGCCTGCTGTTTTCCCTGTTACATCCAGTTGAAGACAGTAGTAATCAAGCCCCGCAGGAAGAGTGTTTGCTGCATGAGTGAAAGACATGCTGACAGACATTAGCAAATGAGCAGAGAGCTCCCAGGCCGCACTGATCCAGCAGTGCCTCCTAAATTAGCTCCAAAGCCTCTTACCGACTACTGACACAGCAGGGACTGAGCGCTGTGTGTGTGGTAAATGCAAGACAAATCAGAATGAGACATGCGCGGGAGAAAATTATTAGATTATTTGCTGTGATCACAACATGAGATATATCTATTATTAAATGATATTGTCTGATGTGAATTTACTTAAAACCTCTTAACTGAATAATTTTTTTTTCTTCTAATTTCAACATTATTATCATACATTTTATGCATAAGCATGTCTGTACAGGTTTTCTCAGATTAGCTGCCACAATGTAGAACACCATCTCATTATCTACGGGACTTACTGCTGCCAATACACGACGTGCTGCTGTGAGCAAGTAAGACATGCTGCTTCTGTACAATATAGTGTATGTGAATTACCCGTAGCAGATCTATACAGGTGGAGCTGGGGAAGGAGGGCACGCTTCAAACTGCTATGACAAATGCTGACCAAGAATTTGAAGGTTGAGCAGAGAGCTCATTGGCTACTGATACAGAAGGAACCAATCAGCTGTGCCCGATAGAGATGATGTGATTGTAAGCAGATTGAGGCCCTATACACACGGAGACGTGTTTAGCTCTTGTGGCGGGAGGAGCAAACAACAGACACAGTGGGTGTGATGGCAGGCCTCGAAGAGGCATTTATTAACATAAACAAATGTGTTAAAATGTTAAAAAAAAGGGGAGTAAAAGTGTCAAACAAAACGTGAAAAAGTCGTGCCCAGGAAACGTGAAGGAAGGGCAGTGAATGGATAGGATGGGTCCAGGTAAGGGGCGGGGTTCGACAGCCATACATGCTCCTCTCTCCGGTCCGAGGCGCGGGGGCAGCTTTGACGCGGCGGCTCATCCTCTTTGGCCACGGCAACCGAGGGGAATGGCGGCCCGGCATCCTAGCCCGTCAGCGGCATTACGCGTGCATCTCCATTCTGGACCGCGGGTCCGGCGACTCACATCTTTGTGAGTCGTGCGGGAGTCCCCCCGCGCACCCTTCGTGGACCCACGAGGACACCAGCGTGCATGCACGAGGAGAGAGAGACTAGCTTCCTGAGGAGAGGCACGCTCTGCATTAACAGCGGTGGTGATGAGGCTTCATGATATTCAGGTGTGCCTCATCACTCATCATTTCAGCGCCCCTCCTCTCTCACTCACCAGTCGAGAAACTGGCGAAGGGCGACGATTTCAGGAACGGGGTGGCGCTGATAACGAGGGAGAGGCAGCCGTTCCATCACACTCTATTCATAAAAATGTTGCATCAGCATTTCGTCCAGACGGCTCCGCCGTTTTGGGAGCCTGAAACTGCTATTTTTTTAAACCGGGTCCCAGAGTGGATAAATCTGAAAACGACACCCTTGCATTTTCGTGTATATAGCCAATCCGTATATTTTGTGAAACGATGATGTCATCACCTTACATCTCGACCCTAGTCAGACACCGTATGCGCATGCCCCAAGTCTTCTTCACCATTTTCAGTGTATTTCTGTGGCAGAATAACAGCGCCACATACTGGTCATAGACTTTGTATGAATTAATTTATATCTGTCATGGAGTTACGCTGTAGCTGCATAAATTGCAGCTATTATTGCAAATTAAAAGCCTAAAATGATTTCTTAAGCAAAGATGTTTAGAGAAAATATAAAAATATCTACTTCTGAATAACATATTCTTAATAATACATTTTTATTTCCAATCTTATTCCTATCCTATATTTTATTCCTATACCTGCAGAGGCATATTTTCACAGCAATTTGGGATCAAATACCACTTAATATGCACTTTGAGATAATGTTCTATATTACATAATTTAGATTACATTATAATTTTTAACCTATTCTAACTGATGCTTCCAAAATTAAGTCAATTTCACATTTTCAATGTGTTAATGAACTCGATCTAACGTTACTCCATCTATGTTTTGATCATCTCTCTGAATCCCATCCTGGTGTAGTCCTTGACAAAAACATGTTTTTTTTCTTAGCTTTTTGCTCAAAATGTTGCTTTTTTATGTAACTTACCAACATTCAAGTGTTGATTAAAAAAAGACTGCATGAAGCTAGAATAAAACTTTTTGTTTTTTTTGAAGCGAGGGGTCTGTTCTTTCTTTTGATATATTGCATATTCAGATATTCATACAACGAAATATTCTGGGGGCCATGACATTTTTGTGAAAATTATGTGAACTTTTTTAAAAACACTGGAAGGGAAAGAATTAATTGGCACAAAAACTCTCTCACAGATCATCCTTATTGTTGAGCCCTGCAATGTTTGTTTAACATCCTGCCTATTTGGACGATTTCACCTAGTCTATTTTTTGAAGGCAGATATCCAACAATGCATGAGGTTTGGCGATTAGTGGAAACAATAAAAATGGCATCTGATCGATCACCTGAAAAGTAAATACATTTAAACATATGATTCCATTTCTACTAAGAATAAGTAATTTAGTCATTAAATATTTGCTTTATTAAACATGATGTTGCCTTGGAAGACTATCTGAAACCTTCCCATTTGGAGGTACCAGCATACAAAAATGCAATCTGTTAAGCCATTGACCGATTGAGCAGCGTGGTAGAAAGGCAGCTGCCTTCAGTTTCGGACACAGCCAGCATGTGTGTGTGTGTGAGAAAGAGAGAGACAGCCAGTCAGGTACGGATAAGCAGGTCTTATCTACAAGCCCAACAGCATTTATTTGTAATGCATTATGCACACATAAAGACAACCTAAAGGATACATGCACAAACACACACTTTTATCACAACTAGGATTGCGGTTAACATTTATGACAGGGCTCTCAAGCAGGCCAGATGCCAAATCTGGCCTGTCAATCAATTTAATATGGCCATTCGACTGGCCCACTTGATACACAAGAGTGCAAAATTTAGTGGCGAGCTGAACAGTGCGCGTTAATTAGTGGGCTGCAGTTCAAATTCTTCTGGCTACAATTCAGCTACACCAGATTTAGATGCACATATTTAATTTAACAAAATAATTTGTTTTCTGGATAATCTGGCCCCAAAAAGAAAGTGGCTCATTTATCATTAATTACATGCAAATGTCACAAACTACATGCAAACTAATATATGCATGTGCATTTTTAACTAACAAAAGATTACAGCTGTGCAATTTCAAGTTTTTAGAGTGTAAGGCTCATGGAACTAGGTTTTGACACGATCGACCCGGGTTCGAATCCGCCTTTTGCCGAACTCGCTCTTCTCCCTTTTCCCATCACATATCACATCAGGAAGGCATTTACTTTCAATAAAAATGAAGAAAATGTTCTAAAAGTGGAAATAAAGTGACTAACGAAATGTTTAATAATAATAATAAGAGTATTTATTGGGTAGGGTTAGGGGTAGGTGTAGGGAGGGCTTTTATTTTCCAATTAAGGCGGCGTCGGTTTAATAATGTTAAAGCTACACTGTGTAACTTTTTTAGTTTATTCTTAGCTAAAAACACTTAGTTCTTTCAAAAATATATGTGCTCATTAATGTATATTTACTTCTTTCAAGCAATAAAGTATTCTCGTAAGTTTAAAATATGCCATTGAAAATACATACGGTAATGGGTTCGAATGCGGGTCGCCATGTTGCCCCTCCATCTTGAAAGTACATTAGCCAAAGAGGGACATACCCGTGAATTCAAGCTTCGCCTTTCGCATTGTAACACTCGATGGCACCGTGTCGAATGTGGACGAGGTCGAACTGGAAGCCATATTAATCTTGGACTAAATCGGCCACCGTAGGAGTTAAAACGAAATCGGAATTGAGAGGAAGAGAAACTAATATTCACTGGATGGTCATATACCTTTTAACCGCTAGATGGGGGAAAATATCACACAGTGTAGCTTTAATAAATATAATCATTGCATCCTGTTAATGTACAATACTGAGGTGGAAATATATAAAGTATAAATGGCATCTAATTACTATTTACACATATAAGAACTGCTACTTTTGAATGGTGTACATAGAATATATAACTATTTTCACTTAGTGTAAATAGCATCGCTAAGAAAAGGCTGCTATTGTCACTTAGTGTAAATAGAATATATTACTATTTTCACTAAGTGTAAATAGCATCTACAGCTATTTGCAAAGTGTAAATAGCATATATCGCTAAGAAAATTTCACTTAGTGCAAATAGCTGCTGCCAAATTATAAATAAAGATTTCAAGAGAATATATAGGCAAAATCCAATTTGAATGCTAAAAAAAGCATGATGGGATGATGGATTTTAGCTGTCAACTAAGCTGACTAATCGTTCCAGCTGTGATCACAACATGTAATTATCAGAACAAATGCCGTAGCCTTAGTTTCCTGCATCGATCCTTGCATTGATCAGCCACATGAGACATTATTTCAATCAAAATCATGAAAGCTGGAGGCTTTTGCACGTGTGTGTGTGTGTGTGTGTGTAACATCTATTCTGCCATCTTTTATTAAACATGACCTTAGGTGACCCCTACAGAAACATCAGGAATGGAAAGAGAGATGACTATAAAGGCAATACGTCTAAGGTTGATAAAACGTAATATTTTACAAATCTAATAAAAACGCAGACAGCTTAAAATTCTTGTCCAGTGTTCATGCCCGCTAATAATTCTTATGAATTCTCTATTGATTCAAGTATTTGATTAAGGCCACAAGTAGATTATATGTAATATTCTTCAGGAAAATTTAAAACGTTTTGACAGAGAGAATAATTCAATCTTGTTCTATGCAGACAAAGTTCACTTTCCAAATAGTTAAACGTGCTGGAAGCAAACTCACAGTTAAGTCAAAGTTTATTAAAGGAAGATTTCACCCAACTTTGAATTTTTCACCCTCATGTGGTTCCAAACCTGTACGACTTTCTTTCCATAGAACGCAAATGGAGATATTTAGCTGAATGTTCATGCAGCACTTTTTCATACAATCGAAGTAAACAGTGACCAAGTCCAAAAAGGACTATAAAAATGCACTAAAGAATCATAAATGTAATCCGTACAACTTGTATACTATAATCTTCTATAAGTCTTCTGAAGTCACACAAAAGATTTTTTGTCATAAGAGTAATGTCATAAGAGACATCTTTATGTGGTATTTGATTTAACGCCAGGAGTGACATCCTGCTGGCCATATAAGAGTTAAGAGTTCAAAAACATGCTAAAAACAGTTTTGCCCATTTATTAAAGGGATAGTTCACCCAAAAATGAAAATTAGCCCATGATTTACTCACCCTCAAGTCATCCTAGGTGTGTATGACATTCTTCTTTCAGACGAAGAAAATCTGAGTTATATTAAAAAAGTTCTGGCTAATCCAAGCATTATAATAGAAGGTGAGTAAATCATGGGAACTATCCCTTTAATGTATATCAGCATGATTCAAAATCTCTTTAAGCAACATTGCGAGAGTATTTAAAGGCACAGTATGTAATGTTCGCCACTAGAGGTCACATATTCAAAACAATAACAAAAAAGGCGTAGCTTGATGACGCTGTGAATGAGTGTGGAATAATGGAAGTTGTCATCTTCACCTCCACTACAGACGGAAATCAATCCGACAGGACTCACAAATCATGTTCATGGATGAGGTAATGAAATAAAGTTTTATATAACCATTGGGTTTGATCACATGACTTATTTCATTCTAATGAATTAGCCACAAGTAATGTTTAATGCTAAATTAATACTCATATATGTAACTGCACTGCGTTATCCCACAATTTAATTTGACAAATAAAGTGACATGTTTAAAACCATCATTCTAAAAGTGCATTTGAACGTACACCCCATTTGCAAAAAGGCTGACTTACTATTTATGTATAAGACACACTGTATTTCATTAAACTGCCATAGAATTGTTAAACAGTGTTAGGAAACGCCACACCGATATTGATCCTCGTTTTATTCCTTCTCTTCTCCAAAACTGTTCTTGGGTCATTTGATTCACTCGTACATTTACGTTTCTTGTAGTTATCTATGGCGACAGAACCTGCCACAAACAAAAACTAATAATTGTGGTCCATGAGTACTATGCGAAACAACAACAGTGGCATGCAGAATCCTATGGGTGACGTCACGGACACTACGTCCATATTTTTTTACAGTCTATGGGAGGGACGTTGCACTGGTCACAATTGTGAATTTCTCTGGATTTAAACACTGTTGGAAACATTTGGGATGATGTAACCACACAGGTCAACAAAATAAATAACACTGTGCAAGAGTTTTTTGGATTTTTTAATGGAAAAATCTTACATATTGTGCCTTTAACGAAGCGGTAGATTCTTTCTCTTAACTATGAGTGGAAATTGGCACTAGCACATACACAATGTTCAGCTGAAATTGGATCTGTGGGTGACACAAAGAGAGAAAAAAAAGAAACATTTGCAAATGTGTCCAAGTCTCCACTCAATGATTTTTAGATATAATGCATCAATACTGTCAGAGTTTGAGTTTAATTTTTGGGGGGCTCAAATTTAGTAATTAAAGCTACTGATGTAGTTTTCCTGAACAATACTGTTGTTTGATTAATATTCCTTGATTAAAGATGCAGTATGTGGGATTGATTGATGAAATGGGTACTGTAGTCCAAATCCAAAATATTGGAGAGTTGTTTCCACGCCCTCAGACTCATGCGGGTTGCCAGCTTAAGTACACACAACAGGAGTGAGCGCAATTGACAATGAAAGCCACACTATAAGATGATGAGTTGATTTATCCGCTTTTTAATATGCTCTTGTTCATAGAGATTTTTTGATGGATGCTGAGGCTTTTTAGGTTGGGTAGAATCTGCGATCTCTGACCAAGTTTGTTTGCTGACTTCCATGGCAGCAATATGCTGTGTTTTCCATCAAATGGCAACCTGTGGGTAAACTGGCATTCCGACACGGAACGCACATTTCAAAGTAGAATAACTGGCTGTAGCATTGTTTTTCTGAGAAAACAAGTAGGTGAATTTAGCATGTTTCCAAAATATCTGCAAGCATATTATGGTATTTTCATGCTCTGGTAAAGTGAAAAACTTACATACAGCATCTTTAATTTCATATGTATGTCATAAAAGGCCTCTTATGAAAGAAATCAGTCAACTGCATATGCTGGCTTTTGTTTTAGCAGCACAAAATTGATTTAACAATTTAATTTGGCCCTTGACCTAAAATGAGTTTGGAACCCATTATACATACAAATAAGATTTGGGAGCTGCAATGGATGCCAAGGTACTCGCTTACCAGAGGAAGGCCTTGTTCCTCTCACATCTTTGCCTGCACACAAACAAACACACACACACACACACACCCGCCATGTCACTGGCCATCTGTCATGTCTGACGGTCAATCATCAGCGCCATTAATATTTAATGTCTCTTCCAGACGATCAGAATTGCAGTTATAATTCCCCTGCCCTGAGACACCAGTCCCACACTTTGCAAGGCAGCACAACACGCGCCCACACACTCTTCAACGTGTCACACTGCCAAATCGCTCACTCACAAACATACCCGGCATGCCTTGTGACACTTTACAAATTCATTCACACATTAACGCTCCATTATCCAAAGACAATATATGTAAACAGATGCACTCAAAATTACATTATGGCAGGAGAACAGACAGCTCTACAAACACTCAATCTGAGTGAAAGAAAATTTGTGAATACATCTGACACAATCTTCTCTTGGCCATCTTAAAATTGCCATCCATAGTTTATGAAAAGAACATCTCAGCAATACACCTCAATATGACATTTAAGAGCACTTACATAGCACTATATCAAACTTTAAAGGAAAAGTTCACCCAAAAATGAAACTTCTGTCATCATTTACTCATCCACGTCCTTTCAAAACCTTGACTTGACTTATTCTTGGAAAACAAAAGGAAAATCTGAAGACTGTTTTAAAAACTCACCATTACAATGAATGTGACCTGAACTTTCACAAAACCTTCAAACCTTCACAAAAAGATACAGAAGCAGCACAGAAGTAACATAAAAGTAGTACCACCGTAGAAGGGCTGCATGATATACTGTTTCATTTTAGCATCTACATCGCAATGTGTGCGAGCAGAGAAGGAGTTTGAGACGTGCTCCGCGTATGTAAATGATTCCAGTTCATGTGGAGCAGCATTTACTGTGAATGGAGCCACTCTGAGACACATGTAACCTACACACGTGTAAATAATTAAAGCACATATGTATATTAAACCATCAGGGCATATATTTATCTAATTGAAATGCAGCCTTTGTAAATTTACAATAACACTATGCTTGTTTTTTATCCTTGTACCATGTTTTTAAACGTTTTCTATACATCATGCAGCCTTACAAAACGGTCTAATAATGCAGTTCATGGATTCTTGTCCATGGAATGCGCCACTTCCGGTATTTTGCCAGATATGGGTATTCGAGATAGAGTAGGGCTGTGCAAAAAAATCACGATTTTGTGAGTTTGATCAAAATATATATTTTTTTCCAGTTATTGCAATTTTGATTTTAATCATGACTTTGAAACAATATTTCCTTACACACATACTTGTGTGTAAAAAAAAATTTGGAAGCTGGCTTTATTGCCAATATTTGTGGGCACCATATCTTTTCATAAATTATATTGTGACATTGGTTATTACTTTATGCCTTTTTGAAGTCTTTTCGTATGTTGTGCAGTTGGCAAATGCCTGTACATTTTTGTATACATGGTTTGAAAGAATCTTTTACACATCTTTTGCAACATCTCGCACACAACATAACGTTCTACATGGTGCTCATAGTAAAAGAAGTTCAACTTTTAAAAAACGCATCTCTAGACCCACGTCTCGTTTTTTTAACAGCAAAAATGCGTTGTGTGAATGGCCTTTAATACTCTGTTTTGCTGCAGTGAAAGTTTGCAGAAAATTACTTGGCTCTGATACATAATTTCTCCTTTTTTTGGTCCTTATTCTGCCCTTAATTCACCCATCGCCGGGAGTTTGATTGACAGGCGATCTGACCAATCATAATCCACTATCTGCCGAATGTGCTTCCATTTTTGTCCGACAAAGCAGTCAAGAGAGTTCGTAGATTAACGTCGGTGGACTTGAACTTGAAAAACGGTGTGTACTGACATCTTTCCACAGTTGAAACAACATTCCTTCTTAAGTTCATTCATGTTTATTTGATACTATAAATTAACTAGAAGGAAGAGATGATTGGTTCACGAGCAGCTACAGTGACCTGTCACCACAAAACGGTATTTGTTGTTTACATTTCTTTAAAAAATGTTTCATTTTAAAAGTAACCTCAGAGAATGTCTAATATGGCGAGAAGTTTCACTCTCACTGAACTTCCGGCTTCTGAACTGGTTGCAGTTCCTCTCTGATTCCATATGAGGGCGCTCACAGGACGAGTGCAGAATGAATGGAGGTCTATGGCGCTATACCAATAAAAATCCACTTTTCTCAGGATATAATTTTTTATCTAGTAATTTGAATGTTGTATTCGAAAGGAAATGCAAATAAATTACACATTGCTGGGTGTTAGATTTTTTAGAGTCACTTATTTGCTTTAAAAAGTCTTTTAAAGTGTCAATGACGTCATACACATGTACGACCAGAGATACTGCTTAACGGCAATCCTTCAGTCGCTCTGGTGCTTTCGCGCTCTGCACTTTCTTTTCTCTCGAGGCATCGACAACACAGCTGACACAGGTAAATACACGTGCTAGAAGAGTTTTTGTTTTGTTTGTTTCTGGTCCCGCTTCAGATGACACGATGCCATCAAGCGGGATCTCTGGTCGTAATCAGTCCTTCACTGACCAATCAGCGTTCATTAGCAGAATGCTAGCGTGTTATGGACAACAACAACTCAACCTGTAAGAAATCAAAAGGACATAAGTACTCGTTCATTCAACTTTCGACCTAAAACCCATGTTGAACTTGCAAAATCTACAATCATTTCTGAGATTTCTCAACGGCAATCGGGTGAAAGAGACAAATTTAGCCGTCAAGCCCCATTGACTTCCATTCATTTTGCACTCATGGCGATCGCCCCCAGTGGAACTCTGGTGGTACTACAACCAAAATTTTGTACAACAGGGCTTAATAGGGAGTGGGCAGGCTCTCCGTAGACGGGCTCTGGTAACCTGCTTTGGCCTGTCTGTCAGTACGTTGTCAGTATCCTCTTTGCTCAGTGATGTGTTTTTCACTGAGTGAGAACGTGTGTGGTATGAGAGCGCGGCTTGTCGCACATAACAACAGTAACTAAAGGGGGCGGGTCTTTGCAAAGATTGACCCTTTCCGTGACAACATTGAAAGCTCAGCCAAAATGGACGAACAGCTGATGATAGCTGTACAGGGCGGGGTTTTTTTTCCTCATCTTCATGAATATATCTAGTAGCAGAGTGTAGGTAGGCATATCTAGTAGGCATTTTTAGACACGACAGGATGGTGGAAAAATCGTGCTTTCTGCGGTTTAGAAATCGTGCATGCTCACATCGCAATTTTATCACGATTTCGTTTATCCGCACAGCCCTGAAATCGAGTAGGCCTAGCCTACTGCAAAGAATTAAATCGAGGAATCGTGACAGCCCCAGTCAGATTAAAAAATATTTTTGATTTGCATAAAACCAGTTACTTCAGTGCTTTATGTAATATTCTCACATAAAGCACATTTATTAGGTAATCTGTATGTATTTGCACTTGGTAAAAAAATCGGATTTCCTATTTCGAGTTACAGAGAGTTTGGGTTGTACTTTGGGTTAACCTGGGGAGACTGCAGTTCCAAAATGTACTAGCGGTTGAGAAGTAATGCAGGACTCTAAAGTATGTGATTTCGGGCACAGCTAGATGGCCATTCAGTTTTAGTGTCTGTTTTGAGGCATAACTGGTTGTTTTGCATCAGGTGAGTGATGTATTATTTTATGTAGGCCTACTCCCCAAAGAATTCTCTTGGACATGATTGACACACACAGCGAAAATGTTTGATGCACAACTAATTTAGTTTCATTGGCTCTGCCAAGCAAATCATTCATACTGCCGCCATTAAAAAAGTACTGTGGCAGTACAGTGATGTTTTTAGATGAGAATAATATGGAAATGTGTATATTACATGATTCCATATGCTACATGATTTAGACTATAGTATTACAATGGTAAATGTCTTAAAAATGCAATTTAGCATGTAATTCTAGGAATGCGGTGGTACTAGCATGGTACACTGCCATTCAAAAGATTGGGGCCTGTAAAAAAAAAAACTTTTATTCAGTAAGGACAGATTAAATTTATCAAAAGTGAAAAGTAAATACATTTATGTTACAAAAGATTTTTCACCAAAGAATCTTTAAAAAAATATATCATGGTTTCCACATAAATATTAAGCAACACAATTTCTTTCATCATTGATGATAATTAGAAGAAATGTTTAGTTGGCACTTATTTTGTTTTTCTGCTATATATTATGTGATATGACAAAAATTACACCAGATGACATGAATGGCTCTACTTGAAAAGGAAGTGAATCTGCATAGAAAATAAATACAAGCATAGATAAATACGATAGAACAAAGATATAAATTAAATAAACAGTGCTTTGTTTAGCCTATGTTCGTCAGGTAAGTCTTACAGTATTCAGGTACAGATATTGAATAATCAAATGTAAAATAACACTGCATAGTCTTCACTGTATAAATTAAATATAATTAATCATTATTAAAGCTACAAAAGCGATTTTCTCTTTGTATTGTGTTGTTTGGTTAACGACTCAGACAGCAGCGGGTCTATTAGGCTGCTGTCACTTTAAGAGTTAATGTACGGATCCAATATAATGTGTACCGAATTCAGTTCTCTTTCGCGTCTTCTTGCGCTCTAATGGTTTTAAATTTAGTGCAGCTCTTCTCCGTTCTTTCCCTGTTTGTTCCTATGGTTACTGATTGGTTTAGTTCTGTTCAGGTGTGTTTATTTAATTAGCCCCTCTCGTTTGCTGTCTATTTAAAGGTGCAGTGTGTAGCATTTATGAGGATCTATTCACAGAAATTCAATATAATATAACTGTTTTCAGTGGTGTATAAAGACCTTACATAATGAACCGTTAAGTTCTTATTACCTTAGAATGAGCCATTTCTATCTACGTACACCGCGGGTCCCCTTATAGTGAAGTCACCATTTTGCGGCGTCATGTTTATACAGTAGCCCTAAACAGACAAACTGCTCTACAGAGCGCTAGCTACTCTCTGCTGTCTCAGACGACAACATCTTTGTCCTGTGTCGGCCACCGTAGCTTCTCTATGTGCTCCGAAAGGGAGGGGTGAGCGGTGGGTGGTCGTAATTCGCCACCTCACCACTAGATGTCGCGGAAATTTACACAGTGCCCCTTTAAGCCCCGTGTTTCTTTCTGTTCATTGTCAGTTCTACGTTTTATTTAGTTAATTGTTCTGTTCCTGAGATTCTGCTGTATGAAGATTTGAGTTTGTTTAGTAAGTTTAATAAAAGACTGCTGCACCTAGATCCTGCTTCATCTCTGCTGCAACCAACGGGTGACAAATATGTTTCTAAGTATACGAACTGTTCATTGTGACTTCAAAATAAGAGTTTAAATCCTCGCTCTGAGTTTGCATGTTTTGATGTCCACATATTCTTGTTCAAGAAATTACAGTGGCTGTTGCATTTCTATCGTAAAGAAGTGGCCAAATCATACCTGTCAAGTTTTGGATTTGAAAATAAGGGACATTTTTCGGCGCCCACCGCAAGCAGTCCCACCACCCCAACCAAGCTCCATATCCCTTACATTTTAAGACAGGTGTTATAGCCCAAATGAAAACACAAAAGGGTATATATGATGAGCATTTATTTAAAGGCTTATTTGCATATTTTCTGTTCATTTAAAATTGCTTGTCTTTACATTTTATTTTCATTCCACACATTCTTTTCATTTCATATTGCTTTTCTTTTACAGTTTTTCTTTTCATTTCACATAACTTTTCTTTACTCTTTTAGTGAGTTATTGTACAAATTTGTTGTAGACATTGCATTCTTTAAGACTGTTTTGGAAGGAGTGTATTTGTGGGCTGGGCCAGAGTGGTTCATTTTTACACGAGAGTAGAGCACAAACAGTTCTGTTGTCTAATGTCATCCTATTCTCTGTAACAATCTTTCGTACCATGCTAAATACCCTTTCTGAACTTTGCTATGGGCAGGGCTCGACATGAACGCTTGTCCGCTTGTCCGGGACAAGTGGATTTTTTGAAGGGGCAAGTGAAAAATAATTTTACTTGCCCAACGGACACGGCAAGTATCCTGAGTAAAATGTCAAAACAAAAAATAACTAGGGAATCACCAAAGTGCAATAAATGATTCTGCATTCAGTTAGTGTAAGTGGCGATCGATAGTGGATAATAATATAAAACGAACTGACGTTAACCAGGTTGAGCTGTTGAGGCTTGCGCAGCCTCTTGAGGAGAATATCAAAAACAAATGAGCGCCGCTCATACAGAAACTCAGATAACATACATGGTTAAAATGGTGTAGTTATTATATTTATAACATATGATACAGTTAAGCAACATCACACTAACAAGAGTGTTGTTTTCCTGAATACCATCACGACTGGAAATGATACTGATTTCATACGCCAGTTCCATAAATAATTAATTAACATTAAGTCACTTACATTTTATAATTAAATTCGCTGTCCCATTGATCACGGTATTTTTTTTTTTGTTGGCAGGAGTGCCTTAATCCGTCTCTATCGTTACGTCCATCATCCGTCTCTGTTTTGTTTTTTCCCCGTGTTGTCACTCGTCATCTGACCTCACACACTAACCTCGCGACAACTGACACCTATACTGTAGGCTACTGCAGATGGCAGTTATCGCGAGGCTAGTTACAGAGCTCAGATCGGAAATGTTTTTGTTTTTTTACTCCGGTATTATTGCTTTTTAGTAACGCAGGTTAAAATACGGGAGATTTACAGGAAAATACTAATACGGCGGGAAAGAAGGGTAAAATACGGGACTTTCCCGGCCAAAACGGGATACTTGACAGGTATGGGCCAAATATTAAAGATTAAGTAAACATTTTAATTAAATGTTGTTTGGCCAATATATATATAAAAAAAATTATCTGCTGTAAAGTGTAACAACACCAGGCCATTGGCATCTTCTCCAGGCAATTGTTGTTATAATACATAATGTACATAAGATGATTGTTTGTATTATATCGTCGCTGCCCGATGAAACTCACGTATGTCCAAAACGGTTACTTTTCAGGAAGTGAAAAAAACACCGTATTTCAAAAGCAGTTGAATGTAGCGTTGTCATACTTGGTACGGCATCTTTACATGTGACCATATTCTTACCAGTGTAATGATATAATCCACATTTGACCAAAATTGAGTTTAAATGGACATGCGTGCATATTTTACAGTAACGGTGGTCGATACGCGTTCTTCCGATCATTAATTAGAATGGCCAAGTCGCGTTTCATATTGACAGAGGAATACGCTCAGTTTATTAAATACGCTTAGTTTATTTAATATTAATTATAAATTTATTAAATGTCTCTTGCAAACTATGAAGGGACAATGAATCAATACACTGACATGGTAATGCTCGACCGATACTTTGTTTGTACAGACCTACCGTAATTTTGTCACTCCTAGACGTACGTCTGGCGTCAGGGGGGAAACGTTTACCTCGATGAAGGAAAGTCATTGTCTCACCAGGCTATGTTTCACAAGACCGGCGAGATGCTTCCACAGGGCGGGAGATACGCGGCGTGATTGACAGCTTTGACACCAAATGGACATACGTGAAAATCAGATGACATGATTTCACAACTTTTCATTGGCCATTTAGATATGTGAAGCATACTGTATACGGAAATTAACCTGGACATTCAATCCGTCGAAAAATCTCAAAATCGGCAAAATGGACATACATGGTTTTCATCGGACAGCGACGATATGTATATTATGTATTTTAACAGTGTTTTCCATAAAACCATATGATTACTTGCTTTTGATACTTTATTTGAACCAAATATTATTGCGTCATTGTTATTATATATGCATAGCTATTTTAAAGACTATTGTTTGCTTAGGTCTATTTTTATTGCCACCAAAAAATATCCAATTACTTAATTAATCATCAGAATAATCGCCCGATTACTCAGTTACCAAAATAATCATTAGTGACAGCCCTAAATCGGACTATATCAACCTGACATCAAACAAAGTCATGTTTATGGGTTACATCACAAAGAGGTCCTTGAAATAACAATTACAGGTCACCACTTTCCAGTGTGTTTTAGGGTGCCACCCTGGGATTTTTACTGTGCCCCTCTAGCCACCCCATTAAAATTTCCTGAAGGTGCCACTGAAACATAACATAATGGTTTTATTAAGCAAAGAAACACACAAATACACTACGAGCGGCCTCTTTTATGGATTCAAAGTCAATATGCTGTGAACCTCCTTCAAGAGTTCTTCATGGAGCCCTCACACAGACAGTCAGACACACAGAATTGCAATTGGGCAAAACCCATAAAGTTGAAGTCTGCCTCTATCCTTCTTTGTTTCTCTCTCTCTGTGTGTATCTGTCTATCGATCTGCCCAGTCTGCCAGCCTCCTACACAAAACAAACACACAAATTAGCTAAACACACTGAAATGACCCCAGAGACAAGTTATTAAATTTGACCCGTCTTTCTCCTTAAAAAGTTTTCAGATACATTTTAGCTTATCCATCAAAATGAATGATTTATAATGAGTTTCTGTAACCAGCACAGAATGCATTAGATTAGCAATTAGCATTATTTACAGCAACATGTAAACAAAATAGGTGTTCCCCTGGAGACGAGAGAAGCGGCAAACAAAGAAAAGAAGACCATAAAGTTCAGGTTGCTAAAAAAAAAACTTTCCTAATGGAATTTAAAATACTGTACACTTCACTGATTGGAAAGCACTAGTCTCGCATAGCCAGACCTCCAGACTGACGGCAGAAGATCTGAACTCTATCGTAGCTTGACGTCTGAGGCTGAGACTAGGAAAGCACATATTTTTTAGTTTGTACTAAGCTGAAGTGCCTGTACTAGGGACATACTAACAAATCAAAACATTTTTGATACCTTGTTTGTCTTTGTGTGAAATTGTTGGCAAACTAGCTTACCATGAAATGTATCAATCACTTAATATCATAAAAGTATTAGCATGATAGATACTGTGCATAGTTCCAGAAATTCAAGCCAAAAATGTCTGAATGTCATAAGCTGCATCCAAAAGTGCATACTATATAGTAGGTACTACATTTGGTTTGAAACCTACTTTGCAAGCGTTAAAAAAGTATGTTCTAAATAGTATTAATGCATGTAGTATGAATGAAATTCGAACATACTACATCCTCCATGTTGTCACTGTAAGATTACAAATTTATACATTGTTATATCTAGGTTCCAATGTAATAGAATATAAGTGAAAACATTATCTATATTTGTGTTTTACATTTTGAAGTAAACTTGAGGAAATTATAAGGAGATTACATCAGGCCGTGTAAGTGTTTGAGACATTAAGTCTTTTGTCTTTATGCACTTCCTGACTATTTACCATGACAAGTTTAGAGCAATACTGCCTGAGTGATTTGATTAGCATCTATGCATTTGAATGACACTGTTATGCTGATTGAATTAGGACGGGTCACACCGTTATGTCTGAGGTGTGTCCTTTACCTACACAACATTTGCATTCCTTTGTTTGAATGTCTCCTCCCCTGCTGTATAATCCCTCGCCCTGAAATGTAGATAAATTGCACTGTTTTGTACTGTTAAGTCAGACTTGATAACCTCAGCCGAAAGACAGCACATTTTCTCATTAAAGAATCCTGCTGAAGAACATATCAAAGTCTCCTGGTCTCTCCTTCAAACGAGGAAAAGGAAACTCACAACAGTTTTGGTGCCATGACCCAGATAGAGTTCCAGCTTCCTCACCTGAAATCCAGATTGAAACTTCAAGCACAAAGATCTGCTTTCCAGACTGCATCTTGGGGAATCCAGAGCGAAACTTCCAGCTGAACAAAGATTTCCAGACTGAATCTTTCTCTCAACCAAGGGTTGTGGTGAGTGCTGCTCTATCCAAAAGAACCTTAAAGACCAGTACAAATTAATTTTTCTTCTGCGCTGCCAGGGAAGAGTTATCAGACAGCTGTAGGGTTTGGTTAACTAAGTTACCCTCTAAAAAGTTTGTTTTAGAGATGAGTTACCCTCTGTTTTCAAGCAGGGAAGTTGTTTGCCTCTTCATAGAGAAGGTTAGCATCACGTGCTAATAATTGTTTTGCCTCTGTTTTAGGCAGGGAAGATTAGCATTTAGTTAATATTTGTGTTGTCCTCTGTTTTGCCAAAGAAAGTTAACAATAGTTGAGCTGTGTTAACAAGTCTGTTGATCAGACAAGTAAGTGTTTGTGAGTGTGTGGTAACAAAGAAATTCATAAAATGTTTAGGAAAAGTGCTAGACTAATCCCCACAACTGAAAAAGGTGGAACTGCTACTCCTTTGTGGTCAGAAAGTGATTTCAAATCACAGTTAGGAGTGCAGATGGCAAGTTAGGCAAGAACTAACGCAGAAATATGTGATCCATCCAGACAAAACTTGACCACAGTAAAACACAGCGCAAGTTCTCAATAAAGAATCCTGCTTGAAAGATATCCCAACGTCTCCTGGTCTCTTCTTCAAACGAGGAAAAGGAAATTCACAACATCACGGTCATGTGACCTACGCTGCTTCACTGCCATTCACAAATCCTTGGCCTCATGGGATAGCAGTGTCCTTCTGAATCTCGCTGGAAGTAGTAAGTCATCCAGGTACTTTTACTCTTTTTTGAATACTATGAATTCGGACATACTACTCAGCTCACACACATTTTTTTCGCCTACTGTATAGTAGGGAAGTCGGCATATTCGGACGCAGGGATAAACTCCATCTTTTCTGTAGCACAAGGGATTTTGAGTAATATAACTGCAATATTAACATGCATGTAATAGTATGCCAAAGATGCCCGAATGCTGTGCTATTGATGATTTTTGACACACTAGTCCTAATCTTGCGCATTACATAGCATTGCAAACTATATCCACAAGAAGTTCAAAAATTGACTAATGGAAATGGGATGTGCCCTGAGGCCTGAGCTAATGCATCAAACATTGCATTTTGATACCACAGGTGCATACTCATCATTTGTAAGCATTAGCATTTAGCATTACCAGTTAAAGTGTGTAATTTCTGCATGAACAACACAGTTCAAACTGAAAAATATTACATAAGAAATGTCAATCTCCATTTTTTTTCTGTAACATACAAGATTATGGGTAATATTACTACCATATTAGCATGAATGGATCATCAACATCAAAAATGAATCAGAAAGAGTATATCGTTTGAGCACCTTTGATATACTATATTTAACATAGTATGGTTTTGGATGTTCTAATCCTAAACATGCATACTACACGGTACGAATAGTATGCAAATTGTGATGCAGCCCATGTCCACAGGAAGTCTCAGTTCAATGATGGACAGATGGAAAAGGGTTGTGCCCTGAGTCTGATCAGGTCCCCCACTATGAGGTCATCACACCTGCCACTGCGATAATGTCATCAGCAGGGGACAAACCCCACCGGAGCCATTATACCAACCTCTCTCCATCTGCTTTGTTAGAATGAACTGCGACACACAAACCACCACACACACAAAGACAAAAGAAATATCACAAAGCCACACCGAACAACATGCTCCCACTTGTTTTTCTTCCGTGAGATGCGACATGATTCCCTCTTGGGACGCAAGCTGTCGACTTTGTTGGTTTAGAAGATGCTGTTTTAAGACGTCTGGGGTACGCGGATACACTCACACACACACCTGTGGAGCTTGTGATTGTGCTGTCATTCCCTGTATGCATTCAAAGGTTAGAAACTGCTGTGTAAATATAAACAGTCATGAAATTTGCTTAGTTTAAAATTAATATCTGACAGAGCAATATGATATTAATTATAGTCATGTCTGACAGAACGTCTAAGCTCTAGTCTCCAACAATAATCTTCCACAATTAGCATATTGACAATATATAAAGACACACACAATACTGTCAAAAATGAAAATTCTGCCATCATTTACTCACCCCCATGTCATTCCAAACACAAAATGAGAATGTTTGCAGGATTTTCATGCAGTTCCTTTCCATTCAACAATAGTGTTATGAATATCTGTTATGCTACAAAAACACCAAGTAGTCCATAGATGCTCTATATTCCAAGACGAAGATATCAAACATTTTCAAAAATATAAAAATAAAATTTGTTACACTCAACAAAAAAAAAAGCATACATGTTTGGAACAATACAGTGAGGAAGCCTGTTTACCATATCAAAGTAAAAGAAAAAACACTTGTGACAAAGTTTAAGAAATAAACTTTAGGGTCTAATGCTATTTCATGCATTCTGACTTATTTACACAGTTAAAGAGTTGGATTCTCATGCTAAACATTGCCAACATTTCTACTAAAAGTCACTAAAGAAGTGTGTTTTTGGTTGTGAGGGAAAGATAACCTTGTTTAGCTTCCCAAATAACCCAGCAATAAGGAAACAGTGGATGCAGTTTGTTTTTCCGAAGCACGGAGTTCTGCAAGTGTGTTTGTTTGTTCCCTGTCACGAGTCGAAACCGCAGGCGGTGAGTGAAACTGCATCAAATGTCTGTTTTGTTGGCAATACAACACAAACGTATAGTGAATTGAAAGTTATCCAGGGATAATGCCATGATGTATTTTGTGCGTGTGTGTGTGCTCGTGTCTCTTAAGCCCCGCCCACTTTTAAAAATATATAATCTATTTATTGTTTATTTATAAGGATTTCATATGCGAATGAAGAAATGATGACCGAATAATTCATTATTATTTTATTATTATTACTAATATCTGTTCTTTTTGCCTTTAAAAATAAAGCTGACATATGCATCGGGAGAGCTTTTTTTAGTCTCTTCCACTGACCAGTTTATAAGACGTGAGATGAAAAAACACGCGGACGATTGTAAGATGACAAGTTTAGTCAACATTCACATTATGGCACAATATATTTTTGAATCCGATTGAGAGAAGAGTCAGATTCAAGCCTTTAAATTCTTAATTTTTTTCCTTATTGATCGGATTATTTCAGGTCTACACCACCTCTTTCAATCCATTTGAAATTGAATTCAAATCGAGCTCAATAGACCTGATTGCATGAAGGCTTTTCAGTCTGATTTAGCTATCAATCCGATCATTAAGGGTGTGTTCACACTTGTAATTCGGTTTGCTTGGTTCGTTAGATCAGCTTGGCATTTTAACACCGAACCTAAAGATAAAGAACCTAAAAGCACAGGGATATGTTCACAACCTGATTGGTCGGCTTTTATTACGTATACATTTCGTGACAGAACTTACCGAACATCCAAAACATTGCTGTGTGCTGGGCTAAATGTGCTCGTTGTATGTCTGTAGCCTACATATGATGGTATTTTGACCAACTGAGAACTTGAGAAGATCTTATAAAATGTGCAAAGGAGTCAAAACAGCAGCAGGAATTCCTCCATCACACACACAAGCAAAGATCTGCTGCGAGGAGACGCGCTTCTGACGCCTGTACCGAACTGTGATGGGCAAACTCGCGACTATGACAAGAAAAAATAGGTTTGAGCATTTTGTCCTTTTTATGGTTGCATCTTGTGACACGTCTCGTTTTTGGTTTGTTAACATGTCTTTTGTCCATGTTGTGTTCATATTTCAGTTGAACAGAGTTTGTTTGGAAGCAGACAGAGACCCCTGAAAAGATGCGTTTGGTGAGCACCAGGGGCTGGATGGCCAGGGTTCGTTATAATCGAACCAAACATGCGTGTGAACATACCCTAACAGATTATTTGGGTGCATGTAAGCCTAGCTATTGAGACTTTCCATGACAAGTAATCAAGAAACATGAAGTGTAAACATTTCTATGTGTAAATAAATATACCTATGTTTTTCATCAACACTGTACATTTTCCCTGGATAATGTAGAAGTTATGAGTAGTTCACAGACTTTGCTACAGAAATGAGTAGCATGTGGTGCGACAGTATATAGTTCTTTTCAACAAACAATTTGGTGTTGAAATGGCCCATGCTCAAACAGATAACAGAACACAGAAAACCAGGTGTGTTACGCTCTAACCTTTTTTGGAAAATTGCTCTTTTTTCAGAGCTCTAGTTTGATGGTAAAAAAAAGAAAAAGTTTCAATTGTATTCATTCAAAAAATACCTTTTTTGTCACTTTTTGTACTGTTAAAGCCTTTTCTGCGTTCAAGTGAAGACTGAGTAAATTACTGTTTTTGTTTTCTGTTGTCTTGCTGACACTATGGTGAACAGCTTGGTGTGTCAATGAAACATATAATGACATCAAACGGTCATCTTGTAGTACACTAGACTTGAAGTATTGTCATCATGTGTTTTTTTTCACTTTTTTTTCAACTACTTTAAAAAAAAAATTTTAGCTCAGTCTGTTGCCTGGTTGAAATATGCATTAACCCTTCAATGCATACCTCGCGTCTTAAGCGACCCGAGACGTCGTTTACTAACCTCCTCCTCATTCATTTTTTAAAGTTAGACATCAACCTTCAATCAATCCATTTTAAACAATATAACAAGAAAAAAATAATAAAATTATAATTGAATGCCTGTTTTTCCACTAGTTTTTTGTCAAAATTGTATAGGGTCGCTAACAGAGGTGGACAAAGTACACAACTCCATTACTCGAGTGAAAGTAAAAGTACTACTGGTCAAATATTACTCCGTTACAAGTGAAAGTTGTTAAAAACTATTTTTACTTAAGTAAAAGTATAGAAGTACTTGCTTTTAAAAGTACTTAAGTATCAAAAGTAAATTTCCTTTTTTATGTCAATGCATTATTTTATTATTGTTGCATTGTTGTATAAATGCACGCTATGCCATGGTGGTTTAAGCCAGTCTGTGATGCTCCATACGACCACCTTGAGCTAATTTAAATACTTAAAAGTTACAAAGCTTTTTACAAAGCTGCTGTCACTTTAAGGCAGAATGCACAAATCCTACACACTGATACACATCCGATATTCCCCCAACTGTTACGTTCACTTAAGACATAATCAACTTTGTTTATGTGAATACTTTCCAAAATGAAAATTGACATTTTGTGTGTATTGGTCTGTTTAAGTGCGAAAACCCCCCAAAAGAAAGCTCTATTCAGTGCTCGTGCTCTGGCATCTCAGAGGCACAAAAAAACAGACTTCAGATTCTTCCATATGTCTATGCTTCTCTTTCTCCCAGACATTTACATTTTGCTTAAAGAAGAAAAAAAATCATCCACTGACTTGCAAAGCTGCTACAGAAACGACTTTTGACTTTGAGGACCTTGATAGAAATGTAGTGGAATAAAAAGTACGATATTTGTCTTTCAAATGTAGTGAAGTTAAAGTAAAAGTTTCCCTAAAAAATAATACTTCAATAAAGTACAGATACTCAAAAAGTGTACTTAAGTACAGTACTCAAGTAAATGTACTTCGTTACTGTCCACCTCTGGTCGCTAATGACCCGAGATGTGTAAGATTGTACTTTTTTTTTTCTGCACAATAATAAATGAATATATAATGACGAAATAAGTGCAATTCACCTTTATTCCACAAGGCGGAAATGTCTGATACACAATGATGAAGTGCCGTTTCACTCATAGTTACCTCAGACAGAAAACAAAACAATAATAATCTTGAAATGGCTCAGCGATTTACTGCAGAGCAAGTACTGAACACATTCAAATATTACTGTCACTGTCACTTGATGATGGATCTGGTGAAGGAAGCAGTCAGTGATCAAAATATTTATTTTGAAGACGTTGAAAATTTGTTTTGAGAATATGCGTGAGATCGCGAATATGAGACAGATGCTGAATGTACTGGAAAAGGAGCTCTGACGAGGACAGTGATGATGGCATAAAACTTCTGCTCAAACTGAACCCTTCCAAGCTCCAAAAGGTAACAAAATGTTTTATTTTATTCTTCTGTGATTGTTGCTCTAATATCAGGAATTTTATATATTATCGCGACAGGTATAGAACTATCCATGTTAGATATAGATCCGGGTCGCTAAAGACCCGAATATGTAAGAATGTTTGGCGAAACAGTCATGCATTTAAGGGTAAAAAAAAATCTTTTTAGACTGATAGACAGGAATTTTAAAAGGGACAGACAATTAATAATATTTTGCTTGCTCGTTTTACATAAAAGAGTTTAAAGCACTATGTAGACATACTATCTGAAGGTTAGACGATCATAATAGAGATCATAACAAGTCTTGAATGTACATTGGCGGTCCAGATTGTGAAAATGTGACAACCAATGATCACAAAACTAAATTACGGCAACTAATTATAATTGAATCTCAGGGGCAAAAAATAAAATGGTATAAAATACAGCCTCTTTTATTAAAGGAATAGTTCACCCCCAAAAATTAACATGTTGCCATATTAAATTTTGGGCTGTTCCACACAAAAATCTATCATATGATTTGAGAAATCTTTTAAATATAGCGCACAAGTGATATGGACCACATTTATCATTCTTTCCCGGTGTCCTTTTTGAAGCATTAAAGTTCTCACATAAAGCAAGAACGCAAAATGGGTTTGGATTCACATGAGGGAGAGTAAATAAATAAATGTGTAAATTTTTATTTTGGGGTGAACTTCCCCTTTAAGGAGTTAGTTGCAGCACATGGAATGAGTTGTTGAATGGTAAACTGAGAAGGCGATCTAATCCAGGATTTGTCTTTCCCTACTCTCCTCTTTCGCCATATTTTTCCTTTCCTTTAGCTTGCCCCTCACTCCCTTTTTAAGACAAATCAATCAGATGAATGATTAACACAAATTAATCCGCTGATTGTGGTAAATCATGATTACAGCGAGAGGCAATTCCCCCATTCTGGCAAGCACTAATGTGGAAAAAAAGGGAGGGAGAGCGAGACAGAGAGAGAGAGGGACGTAAACACAGTGAATACCGGTATAGGACATGACAGGCTTACACCTCGCACCAATTATCCGTTTCTCCCAGTATCTCTAACAGCAGTCACACCGTGCTGCCCTTTCTCCTTTCCCAAGTAGCTGTGTCTTTCCCTCCGTCTTTTACATTCCGCTTCAGCTTGCAGGAAAATAAAACTGCTAATCTGACTGACGTTAAAACTACTGACATAACACAGCTGGTCTTTTCTGCTATATATTTACCCTCAACCTTTCCTTCAGATCCCTTTCCACCCCTCCAATCCTCCTTTCCTTTTCTAGAGGGAAAATCTACACCAAGCACGTGGCACATATCCAGTTCCATAACCTCATTTTCCTGGATTTCTGGATTGTGAACCATGAATAGAGATTTTTTTTTTCCTCCTCAATTTTGGAAAAGGGAGGGTTAAGACAAACCAGTCAGCGCCTGAGTGCAGTAATAGTTTCATTAAATGTGGAAAGTGGAGGCAGGGTCAGACAGTGGCATTACGTACAGTGTGTCTGTGTGGGACTCATTCATTTACTCTTCTACTGCCATAGAATCCAGCTAAATTTAACCCATTCCAAGATGGGGATGTCAAAAAACGGACCTCATATATACGCATGTGTGACAGTGATAATGAATAGCTGACGACATTTAAGGTGTTATACAGATATTTTTTTAATGAATCAACAAAACCCATGCAGTAACATCGATTTCTTTTTTTGCCCTGTCGCCATCCAACTTCTCCTTTCCTTGCTGTCAATAATGGGGTCATCATCATCATCTTTTTCTAAATGAATAAAACAAACATCAGTAATACTGAGTACCAACTCAATTCAGTACCTGCTGTGCTGTCTAAATGGCAGGCTGTTGAAAGTCACCATGAAATCAAAATGAACATTTCTTCTTTTTTTAGTGAATATTACAGCATTTATTATAAATGATTTATCCATGCACATCATTATTTTTTAATCATCATATAACTTCCCCTCCCTCTTGCAGCGACATCTCCCCTCTTCTTTGATGATGTGTTTACTGGCGCTGGTCACTCACATGAGATCGACCAATAGCAAACCACAACCATCCAATGATTTAATCAATTCCCAATGGGCAAAATCAAGTCCCGCCCAACATTTTTTCTAGGTCGAGAGACCGTTTCACTCAGCTATAAGTCACAATAGGGAAGAAAAGACAATCGTAACTTCCGTTTCACGTCTTCTCACATATATATTTGTGGGAATGTACAATTGCACTTGTCAGTCAAAATGCCTGTTTTGGCAAGGTATTAATGTTCGTCTAAGTGAAATAAACAAGAAAATCAGATGTGTGTCAAAATATCAGATCTGTCAATTAGGCTTTGCAGTGTGAATGCAGCCTAACAGACATGTCTCTGTCAATCATGTGGTTAATATTATTAATCTGACAACAATACTGACAAGAAAAGCCGAAAACTATATTCTTGACTGAATACAGTATCTTTAAGCCACAATATTTATTTTCTGAGAGTCTGTTAAAGATATATTCCTAGATATTTTATAGTGATGGATCTCTAATGTACTGAACAAACAGTCAATGCACAAGAACCTACAATGCCAAACTTAATAAGGCACAAAGGAGAAAGTGCACTTCAAAAGATTTCTACTTTAATATAGTACAGCTCTCCACAAATAGATTTTTTTTTTTAAATGCATGACTTAGACATCTCATCAACACATCAATGTGAACTTGCTCCTGTGAAGGTCAAAGAGCTGCATTAACAGCAAAATGCAACTGGAAAGAAATCCCATGTTTGACCATCTACTGAGATCCTAGAATAGCTTCCATTTATGGAGGTCTCTCCGAATCACATGATTTGCCGCTTTCATACTAAAGGTTAAGGCGGACATGTTTGATTGACCATAAAGTTTTATCATTAAAGAAGTATCAAGAAGTTTTAGAAAGCCAATTCAAATTTAAGTTTGTATCCAAGTGAACATATCAAATCTATTTGGAAAAATTAAACTCTAGCCTTTAAAGGCACAAAATGTAAGATTTTTGGATTTTTGGACCAATATTTTGTAGAAACCATGGAAACACCCAAGACGCTTTAATATATTTTGCGTTTTAATAGACAGATGAGCAACTGTTTGGATACATTCAGCAACAGAAAACGAATCATTGTTATATAGCTCAACACAGACTTCTTGTTTAAAGCTGCACTATGTAACTTTTCCATCCACTAGAGGTCACCTATTAAAAACAAAACCGTAGTTTGATGACGCCATATTTGAGCGCAGAATCTTGGGACATGTGGCCTTCACCTCACAGACGGTGGAAAAGAATCGGGCAGAAATCATGTTCATGGATGCGATTAATAACGTTACTGTAGTATGAAGCAGAGCAGGACCGAGTGTTGTGGGAGCTGAGCAAGGCCGCTGGAAAGATTGTTAATAAGAAGAGCGGAACACACGCCTTGTGAGCAGCGGGACTGTTTCTATGGCATAGTCGACGACGGGACTTCTATTATGCCACAGTCGCCGCTTTTCTGGTCATGAGTATGAGGTAACGCAGCTCTGTTTATCATATTAGACACATCTGAGTGTGTTGAAAATTATGTTATGACGTTACTCTGTGCGTTCACTTGTTGCACACTGCAGTGAGAGTAAAGCGTTTCTGCAAAATAAAACCGGAATCAGCCCCACCCTGCTTCATACTACAGTAACATTAATAACACTTTAATACATTAGCTCAGCCATGAATATAATTTCTGAGTCCCGTCGGATTCTTTACCCCCGGCTGTAGAGGTGAAGACAACAACCGCGAAATCAAGGCATCATCAAGCTACGCCTTTGTTTTGAATAAGCGACTTCTAGCGGCGAAAATTACATACTGTGCCTTTAAACAAACACACTCTCTGGAAAAAAAAGGTGCAGTGGAGGTACAATTTTGTTCCTTGGGGAACAAAATGTATAACTGTACCTTTAAAGGAACACAATTGTTCCTTAGGGTACAATTATACCATTGTTTTCCTCTACTTAGAGGTACAAAAATGTACCCTTAAGGGTACCACCCCAGTGACGGCCACTTGTACCTTAAAAGGTACAATTTGGTACTTTTTTTTTTTTTTTTTTGAGAGTGCAGGTTTCTGTTAAATAATTTTCAACATGCACATTCCAAGTATTCCAGAGCTGAGGATTTGAACTTTCAACTCAATATAAATTAATTTCAGACAGCAATGAAATAGCATTTAGTAAAATAAGATGCAAGTTCAGTTTTTAATAAATTAAGCTGCACACTGAAGTTCTGAAAAGTCAAATGCTTAAATATTTTTACTATGTTGATTAATTCAAAAGCCTCTGAAAGCTCTGAATGCTTGCTGAGGTCTTGTATCCAAAAACATTTCAGTGGGGTTTCCTGTGTAAACTGAAATGTAAAATATTTCTTTCCAGTTCTCTGCCCTAATGGAAAAGTCAGAGAAAATGGACAGCGTTCTAAATCTAGAGCCACTGCTAATGTATTATCCCTTTCAACAAATGAATAAAGGATTATGGATATAAAAATCAAAGCTTGTATTGACAATGATCTAAGTACAAACCAACAGTGCAAAGAGCTTTCCAAAGATAACTGGCTCTTTGTGGTCATTTATGCATATAGCTAGACATCCTGACCTGTAAGGGTGTATCTTGAGTGCTGCATGCGTGGGAGGGAAAGTGTGAAAAGTCTAGGCAGACTTGTTCCACAAAGGATTCTTTAACAGCTATACCATGCCCTAACCCTAATTGTCCTGATGTAAAAAGTCTACATAAAGTATATAAACAGATAATGCATAAATAAATTTGGATGTAGAAAGAATTTTCACTCAGAAATCACTAGTAAATTTCACCAACAATTAGAAGGAAACAAGTAACACATTGAATTAGAAAATTTGGAGTAGAAAAACTGAAATAATATTTTCGGTAACTTAACAACTACCTGACAATTAATAAGCAGTAATGTCATAGTTAATAGTTAGTTAATAGTGAGAATTGGACACTAAACTAAAATGTGACCATATTTTCTTGTAAAACTATTATTTTATTGCAAAACTCCTAATTTACAACAGTCAGTCAATGTCATAAAATAAACCCTGACAAGGTGATCAGGACACTTTTAATAAATTGGCATTTATATGCATGTCTTCCATATTTCTATCTTCAGAACTACATAAAAAAAAAGATGACAATTATTTATCTGATAATTATTTAACATCTGTTTTAACAATCTAAATGTGGCATTCAATTACTGCAACATCGCACTTCATGTGTTAACGAGGTACACGTGTTAAACACATCTGCTTTTAATTGCACAATAAATTGTAACGACTTTCTGAGGTTGCACATCTAAAATAGGTTGAATAATGATAACTGAGAAGTAAGTAAGTAAGTAAGATTGAAGACATTTGACAAAACAGAGCATCAAGTTAACACCACCTCCTTTAAAGCAGACCTTTAAAGAAAACCTCTTGCTATCAAAGTCAATATGGATTATGTTTAGTACAGAGAAGGTTAGTATCCTCGAATAAGTCAGACAAACCCCATACTTCAATCCAATAGTAATTGCTGTCAACAATCTAATTTGGCAAAAAGGAGAAAGTTTAAATAAAAGAATTACCAATTTTTTTTTGCTTAAATCTTGTAAAAGTTATTCTAGATAAATACTTGAATAAAAACAATGTGTGACTGAATCGGGAAAAATCTGGAATAGAATAAACAGGCAAAAAATCCGACAAAAAAGAAGGAAAACCTGACGATGACCCAACAGCCAATTTACAAGTAACACTGTTCAACGCCGATTTTTACTTGCATTTGGCATTAGTTTGAACCCTGAAATGGTGTCTCGCAGATAGCGCTCAGTTAGAACTCATGCAGCGCTGTTAGAAGCAATCCATGCATTAAATAAATATATTAGAAAACATAACATTTTGCAGTTTCTTTAGTAATTGTATAAAGCTGCAGTCAGTACGTTTTGCCTCTTTGTCGCCATCTCTGTTTGAAACCTGCAACTGCAGTTATTTGAGTTATCATCTTTGCGTGGTTTGTGCATCGCCGTGGCTCCTCACTTTTGAGGAGTATGTGTGGCTGTCATTCATTCATCACACTGGTGTGGATACTTTACTTCGGAATCACAGATTCTCCGTCTTGGAGTATGAACAAATTAAAGGTGTCATGAACTGGCTTTAAAAAAAAATTACACTGTTGTCTGAGGTCTACTTGTGACGTTTGCGTGGTTTTTACAGTACATTCAAAAACATCATAATGAATAACAGGGCTCCAGAGTGCGACTAAATGGTCGCATTTTGCGACTAAAATTTGAGAGTGTGCGACTGAATTTTACATCCAGTCGCACATGTGCGACCAGTAAATTTGCCTACTGTCGGTACTGGAGAAATTCAGAAAATACACTTACTAATTATAATTGATAGACGTTATGTCTGGCAAATTCTATCTTTGCCAGCCGTTTCTATATGAGAGAATATTAAACCATTTGTCCGTGGCATTTTTGCCATTTGCAAATGCAATCCAGAAGAGAGAGAAAGCGAGCGAGCTCTCACGTGGAGCTACAGCGAACACAACACCACAGTCAGCTTAATGAGTGACGATGGCCAAGAACTAAACAAAACTTTAGTCTGCTTAAACTTTAGGGATGTGCTGTGATATTAATCTAATTTTATTTTCGATTTTGGCTTCCAAGAATTATAAAAAGATGGTATGAGGTAAAACTATTGCCGTGTTCGTCGAGCTCATCCTTCCCTTCACAGCTGCGCTGTCATTTCTCCCTAAACCTAAACTAAACGTCAGATTCAGTGATTGTTGTAAACTGCAGTCTCTACTGTTGCTAAACTGCGGGATGTGTTTGATAATAAAGAGCTATTAAATGCACAATAATCCGCGCAAGAGACGCTGTTTCCAACTTCAATGCGGCTTATGTGTGTGTGCTGCGAAATGGACCGACTTGCACTTAATATTTTAGGCTTCGTGTGCGCGTCTAAACCATCAAATAAACAACAAATAGCCGGTGTCAAAATGAACGGATTGGAGAGTAGTTATTTTAACAGTTTATATCTTAAATGGGCGTAAATAGTTTGGAGAAATAGGAGAATATGATATTATTAGTTCTACAATCGATCGGTCTTAAAGGGGCAGCGTCTAATAAACCTGCTGACGATTGAGACATTAATTCGAATCGAACAAAAGGCAAATAGAAAATATTCACATCTCTTGAATTAATAACTTTAGCTTTTATAAGCATTAATCTATCAATTTATACAGTGAAAACTATGCAGTGTTATTTTACATTTCATTACTTTATTAGATTTCTGTGTAGGTTTGTTCTTTACTGTAATATTAATGTTAGCAGACCTTCCGAATGCCTGCACACTGGTCCATTTACAAATAGATGTTTTATATTTTTGTTCAAACTTTGCGGTTTCTTTTGCTATAGATATTTTACTTTTCAGATTATAAAGCCATGTTAATTATGTTCTTAATTATGTTTTTTATATATATATATATATATATATATATATAAATATAAAGTATGATAAAAAGAACCGGTAAGAATACTGTTAAAGTAACGGATCAATAAGCAGTATCGGTAAGAGTAGTAATACTATTAAAACCTTAACAATACCGATCCCTATTAGTAATACAGTGGAAATTAGTAGATTTGGTTAGCATGTTGATTTACGGTGTGCGCCCCTAAAATTTCTGGTTGTGCCCCTAAAATTTTCAGTTGGGGGCCACTGTGCTCCTAGTGAAAAAAGTTAGTCTGGAGCCCTGAATAAGTAATAGGCTACTTTCGGCCATGGTTTTGAGGCTCTCTCAAGACACGGTCGGTTTTGATGGGCGTGCCACACTGAAGACTTGGAAGTAAACGCCCACGGCTAGGATTGGATAATTCATATTTTGCATATTTAATGAGCTTCGGCTCCCACATGAGTACGCGTGAGGAATTGTTTGAAAGTGTATGACAAATGGCAACCAGAACACCGGAACAAACACAATGATTTATCTCTCATCCACCCGCAATTAATATTAATGTTATTTTATATTACTTGGCCCGCCCCATCGGTGGATATACGCGCGAGCCCACGTTGCAGACTGCATGATCAAAACTTCCGCGTTTGTATATTTCCTTCAAGCATCGAGTCAAGAGAGTGAACGCACATCAAGAAAGGAATGTTATTTCACTATTTATGATGATATGTATTGGCAGCCCGTCTGGAAAACACATAGCCCCGGGACACTGGGCTGCCCTGTGACAGTGGTAAGTTATGTTTAGTTAGACATGTACATCTGTAACAATGCAATACTATCACGTATAAAAAATGTTTTACTCACATTAGTGATTAGCTTCATGCATTCATGTAATATCATCCTGTCTGCAAATCCAGTCTCTTATTTACAAACGAATCCTGTGAAATGAACATACGTGCAATGTCTTCCCCATGTGAGCTGGAACTTCATTAAAAATAAAGTTGAACCACTCATTCCTAATATTATAATCCGAAGGAAGCTTATGGAGGGACTGTGTTCTTCCACAACCAGGCACAGCGCAATGTATTACTCTCTTCGGCATGTTTATAGCTTGGTAGCGCGATCCGTTTAGTTCCATGAGTTGGTGGGCGGGGCTACAGAATCAGGCGTACATATTTATCTGTAGAGGCGGCATTTCTGCATCCTATTACGTCAGTGGTCGACATATTCTGAGAGCTCTCGTTTTCTGGGCCTGGTGTCAATAAAAGCTTTTCTTTGACTAACAAGGAAGTTTTCAGCTCTGAAACTTACAGGATATTCTTATATCACGATGAACTTTTATATATCAAAGGTTCAAGGGAGAGTTGATTTTAAGAATTTTCACTAGAAAACGTCATCTGAACAAGTAATTAACATGTTTGCCACTGTTGTTCTGACCAACTGAAAAAAAAAGCATTACAATAAATCGCGCTACCAACAGTGATTCAATCTAACAATCACTTGGCTAATATCACATCAAACCGTGCAAATGTTTAATATTGTTATACTTTGTTCCCAAATTGTTCTTGTTAACATCATCAGCAATGCATGGCTATGTGTATTTAGTGTGTATTAGCGTTACCTCTAGAAGTGTAGATTTCAATTTCTGTACAGTCTAATCTTTTGCTTTTAACTGCAGGTGAATCTCCAGTTTGGCCGCTTGGACCTTTCTGGATTACAATCCGTCATCAAAATGATACGTTTAATTATTCCAGATGCCGTGAGAAAAGGATATAAATGATCCGCCACCTGCAGCATCCTCACATGCGATATAGCCTCCTAGCTGGACTCGTTCTTTATGTATACAGACGTGACATAATGACGCAAAGACGAGCGACTCCATGCTTGAATGTCCCGCGGAAAGCTACCAGTACCACTCAAATTATAACACATTATTACAAGTTTACCGTTGTGAATCGGGCTAGGTAAGGAGATAGTTTTGAACACTGTCTGGTTGTACTTGTTCAAAAATAGATTTTGGATCATTTTTAACCAAAAAAAAGTTACGGACTGCAGCTTTAAGGCCAGTTCACACAATAAGCAGCTACCCCCCAACCCCCACCCAAATCCTTGTTACGCAATTCACGTGGGTTATACTTATCAGGGCGAAAATACGGATATCAAAATCACAGCCCTGAATAAAGGATGAATGTTTTTGAAAGCACCACATATTTTCATTATGTGTTTGAATGGTTACTCCTTTCATGCAGTCGGTTGTTTCACAAGCACACCAGTCATTTACTTGGAGATTAGCTTTTCTGGTTTTTAATTACCTTGTTGGCCACTCTTGATATTGAGGGTCGGCTTTTGAAAATGAATCTTTGAGTTGGAGATTTCTCAATGAACAGCTCTAATAAGAGAGATTAGAATATGTCGGCGGTCTTGTTAGCTAATGTAAATAACATTGAACAAGCCACTTTCATAAAAATGTTTGAGTAAAAAGATTGGCACACTAGATTTTAGGCATATGAGCAACAGGAATTCATTATGTACTATCAAGGACTTGAACTGTTTACAAAGTAGCCGTTAAAGAGCCTGGAAAGAGAATACTTTTTCCCTTGCTATACATTATTAAACCAATTTCATTTTTCCTTAACTAAAGTCCTACAGTTTCTAAATTGACATGAATACATCACCGGATAGTGTTAAATGTCTTTTATAACTTTAAATAGCTAGTAAGATAAAAAGATTGCAGATTAGTTACATATTTAAGACGGTCACAGTGGATACGGACTCATCAAACGCATAAGTATAAATATTCACAGAAGAAGCCACAAATATCTCTATTGCACTCAAGAAAATTAAAAATATGCAGAAATGAAGCATAAAACCTGGCACTGCATAATTCATGTAAAATCTGGTGCTATTCAGTAACATAATCCTTTAATTGCTTTGATTTATGTGAAAGCTCCTTTTTGGAGTACCAACAAAAAGGGTCTTTGCTAATCTACCATTTAACACACACACACCATACAGACACCATGAAAAGAGTTTTGATATCAGTGCAGTGTAAAAATGACCTGAATGCAGGATAAATACATAAAGACAACTTTTACACAGGCCAAATCCACAGGAAAGCATCTCACAGAAAAAGAGTTTCTGATACATTTGGCCTAATGGGTAAATTATGCTACACTAATTTAAAGCCTTAAACTTGATTAATAAAAACTGGATGCCAACCAAAGTGATATTTTAACTGTGCTGTATAACTCTGGAAAAATATCTATACATAGTACAACAGATCAGCCAAAGTGATTTTAAAAAGCGGAACTCATTAGCATACATTTTCATTAGCATACATAAGTGTGGAAATGGAGACGGTGGGCAATGGGTAAATGGGCCGCTGGTAGAGCTTAACTTCAGTCTAAGGAATTCTGAATGTGTGTGTGTGCGTGTGTGTGTGTGTGTGTGTGTGTGTGTGTGTGTGTGTGTGTGTGTGTGTGTGTGTGTGTGTGTGTGTGTGTGTGTGTGTGTGTGTGTGTGTGTGTGTGTGTGTGTGTGTGTGTGTGTGTGTGTGTGTGTGTGTGTGTGTGTGTGTGTGTGAGAGAGAGAGAGAGATAGATAGAGAGAGAGTAATCAGCCCATGAGAAGTTTAGAAGTAAAGAGGATTAGTTCAGAGTTGGAATTTCAGAGGACAAATTGGGAATTGGTGGGAGAGGAATTGGGAATTTAATAAAGAAAGGAATCTAAGAAGTGCTGCTTCATGACAATAGAGATTACACATGCAGTCGCTGGTGTACACATTCAGTGGTGGTGTGCGGTGGAAAAGTCTCACTGGTTGTTTTTAGTTCAATACAAACTCATGCCCCAGTTTCGTTTGATGTTTACATGATTTAAGGTTACAGTTCTGTTTACCCTACCGCTGTCAACCAAAAAAACTATACAATGTTTTTGTATGGTGTGACTAAAAATGGTCAGTTGTTTACTCTTAATATTCCATCCATTTGACCCATTCACATACATTTGCAGACCAGTTGTGAACATGATAGGCAGGCACTATCCCATTGGCAGGGTTATGAACTAGTCAAAGCACAATAGAGGCACATCCTCTGTTGCACATAAGGGAAAAACACAGGAAAAAAGTCACATGAATTGAGAAATAACTCTGCTTTGATTGGCTTATGTGACCATGTTTGCAACTGGTCCACAAATTTGCTATATTAATGTACACCAATCAGGCATAACATTATGACATTATGAATGAGGTGAAGTGAATAACACTGATTATCTCTTCATCATGACACCTGTTAGTGGGTGGGATATATTAGGCAGCAATTTTGTCCTCAAAGTTGATGTGTTAGAAGCAGGAAAAATGGGCAAGCGTAAGGATTTGAGCGAGTTTGACAAGGGCCAAATTGTGATGGCTAGACGACTGGGTCAGAGCATCTCCAAAACTGCAGCTCTTGTGGGCTGTTCCCGGTCTGCAGTGGTCAGTATCTATCAAAAGTGGTCCAAGGAAGGAACAGTGGGGAATCGGCGACAGGGTCATGGGCAGCCAAGGCTCATTGATGCATGTGGGGAGTGAAGGCTGTCCCGTGTGGTCCGTGCTCAAGAAGTTAATGCTGGTTCTGATAGAAAGGTGTCAGAATACACAGTGCATCAGTTTGTTGCGTAGGGGGCTACATAGCCGCAGACCAGTCAGGGTGCCCATGCTGTCCCCTGTCCACTGCCGAAAGTGCAAACAGTGGGCATCAGAACTGGATCACGGAGCAATGGAAGAAAGGTGGCCTGGTCTGATGAATCACGTTTTCTTTTACATCACGTGGATGGCTGTGTGTGTGTGTGTGTGTGTCGATTACCTGGGGAACACAGGGCACCAGGATGCACTATGGGAAGAAGGCATGCCAGCGGAGGCAGTGTGATGCTTTGGGCAATGTTCTGCTGGGAAACCTTGGGTCCTGCCATCCATGTGGATGTTACTTTGACACGTACCACCTACCTAAGCATTGTTGCAGACCATGTACACCCTTTCATGGAAACGGTATTCACTGGTGGCCGTGGCCTCTTTCAGCAGGATAATGTGCCCTGCCACAAAGCAAAGATGGTTCAGGAATGGTTTGAGGAGCACAACAACGAGTTTGGGGGGTTGACTTGGCCTCCAAATTCCCCAGATCTCAATCCAATCGAGCATCTGTGGGATGTGCTGAACAAACAAGTCCCCACCTCGCAACTTACAGGACTTAAAGGATCTGCTGCTAACATCTTGGTGCCAGACACCACAGCACACCTTCAGGGGTCTATTGAAGTCAGTGCCTCAACGGGTCAGGGCTGTTTTGGAAGCAAAAGTGGGACCAACACAATATTAACATTAAGCCTGATCGGTGTATATTTTATATGTACAGTGAAGTATCTCACCAATACCAGTAGCTAAAAAGGCTCCCCACACAATGAACCTCTTCCTCCATGCTTCACTGTGGTAGAGAAGCATTTATTATTATATTTCTCACCAGATTTTCAAAGACACCGCTCCGGAGCATCACCATGCAACTCGTCTTTCATTGTGAATCATCGCTCCACACACAATTTCCCATATTCTGCCAAATAATGAAATGGCTTTTTAAGTATTGCATTCACTTAAATTTTGCTAATTTCCTGACCAGTTATTTTTGGTTAAGACCAGGGCTGTACAGTGCGACAAATATAGCACGTGAAATACATGCAATTATGAAAAAATACATTTACCACAGTAGCACGCATGTGATACAGTTTTGCATGTGTCTGAAACCGAATCGCTTGTTTGTGTAAAGTGAGCATTTGTTGTGTGCTTGCTTGTGTGTGAGGTTATCCTAGGGCTGCACGATTAAGTTGTAATCAAATAGATATATGTGCAGCGTGTTTCATGGTGAAGCGCAGAACCGTGATTGAGTGGATCGATCGGTTCACAGTAAATGCTGTTCCATCTCTGCAAGTTCTGTGAGTTTGATTCAAAAGCATAAAGCACCAAGCATCTTTCCAAACTTGTAATGAGAAGCCTTTACAAACCTGTTGTCCAACAAAAGAGAGCATTTAATGACATGTTTTTACTCCAAACTCTGTTCATAACATCAGAGTTGAGTGTTTGAAATAACTTGCTTTTGTGATCAGACATGGCCTACACAGCATGAGGCAGAAATATTATTTATTCATAGTATTGTATACAGTGGTAAAGGCTATTGTATGTCAATTAGCATCGCATTATAAAAATACCTTATTCAGTAGACTAGGGTCCAGTTCTCACTATTTACCCACTTTTAACTATAACTTTTACCTCAATAAACTTCTAATTACTGCTTATTAATAGTTAATAAGGTAAGTTTAGGATGTAGAATATGGTAATGCAGAATAAGGCATTAATATGTGGTTTATAAGTACTAACAAACAGCAAATATCCTAGTAATATGCATTAAGTTTACAGCATTTCAGTGACATTACTAGTATTAATCTGCTATATACAGTATAATTATTCATTATTATTTTAATAATAATAAAGTAATAAAATAATTTAAAAAAAAACTCTTCTTTATTTTGGCTTAAAATATTGCGATAATAACTTACTTAAGATAATATCTTCATTTTGGTTATTTGTATCGAACCATGACATGAGTCCATCATTACACCTATAGAATATACAGAATATTTTTACGTATACGTTATAACACTGGGCATTATGACTGGGCAATATTGAATATGCATAATATAATTACAAAGATTTTGCTGGCGGCAAATTATATTAAAATGTAAAAATCTATGCACATACAAAAATGTTTTACTAGGTTTGTTTTACATTTTGAATCTAATTGGCTACAATTTATCTATGGTCAAAATAATAAATTCCTTATATATAATAATATAGCAAAAATGTATCTGTATTAACTAGCCTTTTGTTGAGATTTATTTATATATATATATATATATATATATATATATATATATATATATATATATATATATATATATATATATATATATATATATATATATATATATATATATATATATATATATATATATATATATATATATATATATATATATATATATATAAATCTCAACAAAAGGCTAGTTAATACAGATACATTTTTGCTATATTTCCCAGGCCTACTTTTTACTGATTAATTTCTCGTCTGAATTCTTCAAGCAGGCCCTGCCTCACTTGCCTCCTGTGGGAAAACGCCCCTGACACATATATACACGCATAAAGAGCTGCCACCTGCTCCAGTTGTTACCACTTATGTTAAAATCAGGTTATAGAAAGTATCTCATTTCTCTCTGGGTAAAACGCTGAGTTATCTAAAGGGTGTGCGTGAGTGCATTCACTCTGTGTCAATCTGTGAGAGTGTTTGTGTGGCTCGCTGACCACAGACAGATATATGATACCCATCCAGACGCTTCCAGTGAGAACTCAAGCAGACAACTGCTGACACTTGACACGTCCACATCCACGCCCACATACATTAGAGGCATATGATACCACAGGACTCATGCCAACCTGATTAACAGTGATCCATTTCCCCCACAGCTGTGGCCACCTGTAAACTAGCAACTGTCGACACTATCATTGAATAAAATGATGAGTTTCTATGTAAGTGAGAGGGGGAGAAAGAGAGAGAGAGTTGTTATGCAACAGTTTTCCAGTTTCATTTTTCTTGGCAAGTCACCACAGCTTCTTTTAAACATTAGCAGAAGCCTATTATTAAATTCTCATTTTCACAAACCATATAATATCAACAGAGATACTAAATTTAACCGTGGCCGGCGCTTTATATAATACAATTTAGTAACTGTGTGAAAGTTATCTTTTCTTAAAATCAAGACAAATCGTCTAAGGTTACGTATGTAACCTCTGTTCCCTGAGAACAGGGAACGAGCGCTGCGTCTAGCTGACGCTATGGGGAACGCCCTCGGCGTGACTGGTGTCTGAAGCTACTATCGAATCACGGCAAAGTCTTTGACCGACGTCAGCCCATGACGTCATCAACGTGCGACCCGGAAGTATAAAAGGGCGCCGTGCCAACACATACACATCTTCTCGTCTGAAGGGACTGTATGGCAGATAGGCCCTGAAGCATGGCAACGCGACGCAGCGCTCGTTCCCTGTTCTCAGGGAACAGAGGTTACATACGTAACCTTAGACGTTCCCTTTCGAAAGGGAACTCTCGCTGCGTCTAGCTGACGCTATGGGGAACGATATACCAACGCCGCCATGCTGAGGGGAGTGTCTGCCCATTGGCAGTGACAACTGTCAACTCAAGTAATTCATAGAAAAAACCTGAGCGATTCCCCCTCAGGTCCTGGGCTGACAGTGACAGCACTCCCTACGGTCATAGCCCAAGCTATACAACTAAACGGAACCCTAACGCACTGCGTGGAGTTCCATCTAGACAGCTTGAAGGCCCGGGACCACTACTTCCAAAGAAGGGGTCCCTTCAAGGGAATGTGGCTAGGGGACCCGAAGGAACCCCAGCCAGTCACTACTCGGGAAATGTTCTCCCGAGTGCCACCAGGGAGGCCTGACCTGGTGCCCTAAGTGTTATGGACACTTCGGTTTAGCCAACCCTGTCTGTTCAAACAGAGCCTCTGGATGGTGCCCAAGGGGCGTCCAAGCTAAGGGACTGAAACACAGGCAGTCTTACTTAGCCCGGAACTCAGAGACGGGTTATCCAAGAGAGCAACACTCAGCGTAGTGCTTTTCAACCCTTGCTATCGAGGGGAGTCTGCCTGCTCAAATCAAGGATCTACCAGGTGCTTGTGTTTCAAAGCAGTAGGGAGGCCGAAAGGGCCTTAATGACTGATCTAACAGGGAGGCCTCATGAGAGGCCTACGACCGTCTGACCAGGCTCAGGCGGCTGAGCACTCATAGACGACCCTCATAGAGGGGAGCAGCTGAGCCTGCCTGGCGAGTAACCTCCAGCTGTAAGCCCAACTACCACAATTTCTCACAGAGAACTGGTAATCAAAGTGCCTAGCTCAGGAACTTCAACTTCAAGGAGGCCCTGTGGGCCTACTACTTGATAGCGGGTATTCCAGGGAGGCCTATAGAGGCCTACTACCTAACCGCAAGCCATGCTGGAAACCCAAGCATCCAGGCTCGGGACTCCGTCCTCAGGGAGGCCTTAGTGAGGCCTACTACCTGACAGCAATACCGCCTGCTGAGGTTACCCTTGTTTTCTCAAGGAGGCCTATGGAGGCCTACTACTTGACAGTCAAGCTACGCAGGCTAGTCGGGCATCCTGTTTAAGGAACCCGTCCTCAAGGGAGGCCTATTTAAGGCCTACTACCTGATAACCAGCCTTTAGGGAGGCCTGGAGAGGCCTACTACCTGATTGCAATACGTGCTAAATGACTGGGTCCCAGGAACACCTCAGGGAGGCCTGATGGGGCCTACTACCTCGTTCGAGTGACCACCATCTGGGACTCGACAGTCAAGCTACGCAGGCTTTTCGAGCATCCTGATTAAGGAACTCGCCCTCAAGGGAGGCCTATTAAGGCCTACTACCTGATAAGCAGCCTTCAGGGAGGCCTGGAGAGGCCTACTACCTGTTTGCAATACGTGCTAACTGTTTCAAATGACTGGGTCCCAGGAACACATTAGGGAGGCCTGATGGGGCCTACTACCTTGTTCGAGTGACCACAATCTGGGAGCTCACCCTCCGGGAGGCCTATTGAGGCCTACTACCCGATAGTCAAGCTACGCAGGCTTTTCGAGCATCCTGATTAAGGAACTCGCCCTCAAGGGAGGCCTATTAAGGCCTACTACCTGATAACCAGCCTTCAGGGAGGCCTGGAGAGGCCTGCTACCTGTTTGCAATGCGTGCTAACTGTATCAAATGACTGGATCCCAGGAACGCCTTAGGGAGGCCTGATGGGGCCTACTACCTCGTTCGAGTGACCACAACCTGGGAGCTCACCCTCAGGGAGGCCTATTGAGGCCTACTAGTCGACAGTCAAGCTACGCAGGCTATCCGAGCATCCTGATTAAGGAACTCGCTCTCAAGGGAGGCCTATTGAGGCCTACTACCAGATAATCAGCCTTTAGGGAGGCCTGGAGAGGCCTGCTACCTGTTTGCAATTCGTGCTTAACTGTTTTAGATGACTGGATCCCAGGAACACCTTAGGGAGGCCTGATGGGGCCTACTACCTTAGAATTTAACAGCAGGTCTTCAGGGAGGCCTGATGAGGCCTACAACCTGCCTCTGGGAGTGACCACAATCTGGGAGCTCACCCTCAGAAAGGCCTAGTAAGGTCTTAGAGTTAACAGCAGGCCTTCAGGGAGGCCTGATGAGGCCTACAACCTGCCTCTGGTAGTGATCACAACCTGAGAGCTCACCCTCAGGGAGGCCTAATAAGGCCTTACAACTAACAGCGGGCCTTCAGGGAGGCCTGATGAGGCCTACAACCTGATAGCCGCCAGGCTAGCTGTCCCGATGCGCACATCGGTACATACCTCCAGTGAGGCCTGGTTGAGGCCTTCCAACTGAAAACGCGCCTTGTTCAAGAGGCCTACTGAGGCCTACAATTGACAGCCGACCTTCAGGAGAGCGTTTTTGCCCCTCTTTAACCTGATAGCCAGCTAGGCTAGCAGTACCTTGATGCCTCAGCATTGGCACCTGCCTTACTAGAGCCTCCGATCTAAGTGGTACATATTACCAACGGTGGCGGTGCCTCAGCAACGCGCCTCCTTCATCCACATCCCAACTGACGCCTCAGCGTTCAGTCGTTGATGAATACCCAACTCTATACAGGAAACCTGGGGTCTGTAAGAAATACATATTTTTAGTGTAATACACAAAAATGACCACTCTCACCTGCGGCATGCTGAGCGAAGACTCATTGTGCGGTTCTCACCACCATGTTCTACCGCCCTTGAATGCCTGAAAGGGGCGTTCTCACTGAGCAGGTCCGGGTGGGCCATCAGAACATAGTTCTACTCATCATGGGCCCGCCTCAGGCCTGATGTAAGAAGTGCCTGGGTAAAAAATCATTAAAAGACATTAAAAAGGAAAAAGGAGAGGGCTAGGATGTAACCGCCCTCAAGGGAAGTGATCCATCACCAACGGAGAGAGCGTTGGTCCTGGATCACCTCCCTCAGATCCTTTTTCCCCCCCGGGAATCCCATCTCCTCTGTGCCCTGCTCCTCCACGGAGGGGGGGGCACGAGAGGAGACGCTAGCTCTCTGGTCCTGCCTACGGTCCTCAGACCGTGAAGGACCAGGTCCCGCCTGCCTGGGTGGGGGCGCGGATCTCAGCGGTATGCATGTCTTAAATGCCGCTGAACGCGCCTTCGCCTCCCTGAACTTTCCAACCCCCGCCTCAACGGAGGTGCCGAAAAGTTCAGTCGGCGAAACCGGCGAATCGAGGAGAAAGCCTTTCTCTTTCTCCCCGATATCAGCCAGGCTCAGCCACAGATGCCTCTCCGTGACCACCATAGCCGCCATAGAGCGGCCGATGGCAGCAGCAGTCTGCTTGGTGGCCCGGAGAGCAAGATCTGTGGTGCGGCGCAGCTCAGCAACCGCCTCAGGGGACAGCCCGGCCCCCTGGTCGAGATCCTCCAGCAGGTCCGCCTGGTACGCCTGAAACACCGCCATGGTGTGAAAAGCAGCACCAGCCTGACCCGCTGCCGTGTATGCCCCTGCCATTAAAGCACAGTTTGAGCTCTCAGTGTTGATGCCCACGAAATGCGAGAAAAGTCTGCAAACTTTCCTCGCCAGTCGGTAGCCTCAACACATATCCATATTCCCCTATCCCCTCGACATCAGCGAAGTTAAACGCTGATGCTGATGAATATTGGGTCGAATATGGATTCTTCCATGCCCTCTCGATCTCTGTAAGAATCTCAAGAAGGAATGGAAGGCTCATCTGAGCTGATGGTTTATGGCCAAGGAGAAAACGATTGTGCAATCTACCACGAGCGATCTCTCCTCTAACGCGCCAACATGGCAGCCGCAGCCTGCCTGCAGTACGTTCCATAACATTCATCAGCTCAGCATACACGGTCAGGGTGGCTGAGAGGATTCATACCACTCTCACCAGCCATCCCTAAGAGCACTTGCTGTTTAGTCTCGTTAACCGCCAGATCGTCGCGACGATCGGCGAGCTGCATCTGAGAACCCATGATGTATGCCAACGCTCAGCCTCAGCTTGAACGGGACAGCATCATCCAGTCCCAGATGCCAAACTTTCTTCCCTCAGGAAAAAAGCCAGACTAGAGTGGAGCGATCTCAGATTGAAAACCGCTCACACTCACACACAAACAACTTCAAATGAACTTGACTGTGCATGCTCTTGATCCCAGGCAGTAAATACACACTCGTGTGTATTAATAATTGAATTTGTTTTACCTTAACTCGTATAGCAGTTCAAACAGACAGTCCCTGAAGACGAGAAAGATGTGTATGTGTTGGCACGGCGCCCTTTTATACTTCCGGGTCGCACGTTGATGACGTCATGGGCTGACGTCGGTCAAAGACTTTGCCGTGATTCGATAGTAGCTTCAGACACCAGTCACGCCGAGGGCGTTCCCCATAGCGTCAGCTAGACGCAGCGAGAGTTCCCTTTCGAAAGGGAAAGGCAGAATCTCACACACACACACACAAAATTCACCCAGGTCATATTGAACCGCAAAAGCAAAAGGAAACTTCCTTTCACATTTCAAAATATATTTTTCAGAAAGACAATAAAGCCAATTAAGATTAGTTCTATCGTTGTAATTGTAAGACTATAGTCACAATTAAGCAAATTTCCCATTTAAAAAAAATATTTTTGGAATAAAAAAAAAAAAACATTTTCATTACTGTAACACAAAATAGTAAGACATTATAGTAAAAAAGTTAAATATTTATACATGACAAGTCATGTTTGTTGTGCATTTAATTTATGCTGATTTTAATTTTAAATTAGTAATACAAATTTTGTATTACAGTAATAAGAACAGTAGAGAATAGTACATTCCAGGACATTCCATACTTCACGAGAAAACCCCGTCCACTTTAAATTTCTGACCAATCACACAATAGTTATCAGACACCCACAAAAAAAAAGTTCTGCTCATATGATCAGAGCATCGAGAACTCACAAACCAGCACTGCGAGAACAAAATTACGCCAGTTTGAGGACACATAACAGGCTTTTTGAGGACATGTGGACATGCCGAGGCTTTTTAGGTCTGGTAGAATCTGCAATCTCTTTTTTGCTGGCTTCAATGGCAGCAAAACGCTGTGTTTTTGTGGTGTCGAAATACTATTGGGTAAACTAGCAACGTGCGTTATCGCACAGACCAAAACAAAAACAGAAATTCCGACACGGAACACACATTTCAAAGTAAAATAACTGGCTGTAGGATTGTTTGTGAATTGATGTGTAAGTTTGTGTTTTGTATGCTTTTTTTAATTTTATACCTAGTTTTATATTGTAAGGTGTCCTTGAGTGCCTTGAAAGGCACCTTTAAATAAAAGGTATTATTAGTATTAGTATTATTATGTTAATGCTTTAGTATGGTCAAAAACTTACATACAGCACCTTTAAGTTACTGACTGTGGTACGTGCTTAAAGGAAATGGTATTTAGCTTCACGTGGCTGCCAGTAAGAGCAAACAGTATTCAAACGCTCACACCCCTTTTTCTTCAAGGATACTGAATCAGAGCACTTAAAGGGTTCATAAAATGGAAAACAGGATTTTCCATGCTCCCCAGACCATTTGCAGAAACTAGGCAGCATAAACAAAAATTGACAGAATTGACATGGTACACTATAAAAGTAGATAAAACAGTCTAAAGGTCAGAGAGAGGATGAAAAATAGCAACAGGAAAAAGCAGCAAATCCCCAATGCTAGGTTTCTTTTCATTTATTTGGAAAAGACAGTAGTGCAAATTACAGTTTGTTCCACCTAGAGACATTTAGTCCCCCCTGAGGTAGTTGGTACAGTACATCCTCCTTTAGTGTATTAAGCAATAAGCACTAAACAGAATGCACTCTTGCATAGGTCATTTTTTTTCTGAAGGGCTGACAAAAAAATGGTATTTGGCCACAATCAGCTACAAAACTGAAAAGCATCTTGTGTTTGAAAAGTACAAAATAAATAGAATAATGAAAACCAAAACTTGCGCAGAGATTTGTTTTCTTTGTGCGTGAGAGTTCATTAACATGCGGTGACAATGGCGTATACACAAAGTTCAATACTACGCTTTTTCAAAAAAATCACGGAAAGATGACCGAAAGGGGGAAAAAGTGCGATCTTCAACTTTCAGACAGCGAGTGTAGCAAAGAACAGCAAAGTAGTCTGTATTTTTGGTATGCTACAAACCAGCTTTAAGGTTCAGCATTATTTTTCAGAAATATGACCATATTCTCTGGCTAAATATTTTAGAACGCATCGCCTTATTGTTTCCATGGTGACGCGTTATGCTTCTCACATGACACAGCAGCCACAATAGTGCTGAATGAAAGCTCAGCTCGGTTTTATTTATTTTTTATTCAAAATATTCACAAACTTGTAACTATGTCACAAACTATCTGATATTCTGATTTTCAAATATGTGTAAATGAATGTGTGTTAGTTGATCTATAATGTGCGATGGGCGCCGCCGTGTTAGTTTGCGATTTACAACACGCATCCATGTCTCACGAAATACATGAAAGTAAGTGACCGCTGAACAGGGAGAAGAATAGAATAAACTATATAGCTACTATATAATGTGTATCTGATATGAATAAAACACAGTCAAATTATAACTGTCTGAAAGGATTGTTATTGCCGCTTCCATAGACATCAGTGTGTGTTTTTTGCTAGTGCTTATGTGCATTTAAATGTCTGAAACCTAAGATAAACATTATGTGGTTGGAAACACTGAATAGTTGTGATATTTGACGAGCGCTGAGCGCGTCTGTCTCAGGCTCGGTGCCTGCCAAAGTGCGAGTGGCACTGAAATCTGCGTTCTGATTTGGTCCAGTTACATAGCGGTTATATAGGTACCGGTGCCATATTGGCACTGGGTTTCGGTACCCAACCCAAGTGACTGTATTCGTCGTCTGACTGGATGCACCGAACCGTGATGACGTCCTTACCGTGACGGTTTTGGGATGAATACATGTACCGTTAGACCCCAACTAAAATTATACGAGGACTTCAGGGTAAAAAACTGTAAAATTTACAACATTATGTTACAAAGACTATGTTGTATATAGACCTTAGTCAGCTTAGACACTATATTGAAATAAATGCATATAAAACGAGGCTGTGAACTTTATACACACTGAATAAAGTTCCTTGATCCCAGTTTTCACAACACAAAATGTTTTATGGATGTTTTTGTCTACTGAACGTTTTTTTTCATCCTTTCATCGGGTTTCATCCGCGGAACACTCGGATTGTTGTTAAACAACAGAACAATCCAATAAATGCACTATATTCCATCCCTCACAGCCTTGTTTTCACTCCTGCCAAAAATGTAATATGGCGCCTGACCATGACAACTAAGCATGTCGTAACTGGATATCAGTTAGCATAATAGCTCTTTATGAGGTCATTAATGCTTAAGGACACAAACACACAAAAAACTTTTGGTTTGTGGATACTAAATCTAACCAACCAAATGTTGCTGTCTTTTTTTCTTCCTGAAGTCTCAGTTCACCCTCTGTTTACCCTCAACATTTATGCCCTTCTCCTTTCTTGCACTCTGTTGTAGATAACCCTGTGTCCGTCAATTCTCCTTCGCTTGTAAACCGCAGCCTAAGTACACTGATAGTGTCTAACAAAAACTCACACACGTACGCTCTATCTCTCTCTCAGCCGAACTCATACAGGCGGCTCATTTATCTCAATGAAGACCGATAACAAGTCTTTCTCCCATCACACCAATCCTCTCTCTCGCTCTTTTTTTCTTTTGCTCCTTCTTCCATATCTCATTCAGGTTAAGTGGTGGGAGGCTGGATGCTGAGAATATGCCTCTCTTCTGCACTTCTCTCACTTTCTCTCTATCTCTCTCCTTTATTTTCTCTGAATCAATGACTCTCTTCAGTTGGGATTGTGAAGGTCTTAAAGCGATAGTTCATTCACAAATGACAATTCTGTCGTGATGCTGTTCCAAACCCATATAACTTTCTTCCTTCCGTGGAATATAATAGGACACATTTTGAAAAATGTACTGATGGTGCTTTTCTATGCAAATTACAATGAATGTATTTTTTACTTCCGATCTGTTTATCATGCTAAAGCTATCATATGTATTCAAGACTTGGAATGTATCACTTAGGGCTGGGCGGTATGTCGATATCGCTTCCACGGCATAAAATCTTGTTTATCGTGTATATTGCGGTGTGTAAATTTATAGTACTATTGACACTTCAGAATGATGAAATGCATGAATGAGAATTTAAAGAGTGGGACGTGCTTGATGTTAAAAGGAGTTATAAGTGCAATATATCCTGAAAATGAACTCGGAGTGGTGCTTGCGCTGACTGCCTCTCTCAGAAGGCAATCGCGAATTTGGGTCGAGCTAAATGTTAAAAAGGGTTAAGCACAATAAGCAGTGAAAAAGATCTGTCCACGGTCCACGCACTGACTGACACACACAGGGTAAGCCACGTCTATCAGCATGAGATCGCAAATTCAGTTCTCTTTCACATCTTATTGCGCTTGAATGGTCAAATACACACGCAATTATGTCAAAATGCACATCATGTGGAGTATTCATGTAAACACAGCCAGTTATGTCTTAAGTAAAAGTAAACAGTAGGGTGTTATCCAGATGTGTATCCATGCATTTGGTCTTAAAGTGACAGTAGCCTAATATTAACAAAACAATCAAACAAAAGAGCTTTTAGCTTTAATAAGAATACATGTATATTTAATTCACACAGTGAAGACTGCAAATTTTTTTTTTTTTACATATGATTATTACATTTCTGTTCTAATTCTAACTACATGTTAAAGGGTTAGTTCACCCAAAAATGAAAATTCTGTCATTAATTACTCACCCTCATGTCGTTCGACACCCGTAAGACCTCCGTTCATATTCGGAACACAAATGAAGATATTTTAGTTGAAAGCTGATGGCTGAGAAAGGCTTCAGACAGGCCTCCATTGGCATTCAGTACATTTATACTCCCAAGACCCATGAAAGGCACTTAAAACGTCGTTACAAAGTCCATCTCACCACAGTGACTCTACAATAATTTTACGATGCGACGACAAAAGTTTTTGTGCGCAAAAAAAAATCAAAATAACACCTTTATCCAATTTGTTATTGTCTTCCGTGTATGCCTCCACGACGCATGCGCGAGAATATGGCGTAGCGCCAGCGTTCGGGAATCCATGAAATGCACACTTAAGCCCCATTTTGAGAACTACGCTGAGACCTAAAGCACGATCAATGTAGAATCCAACAGCTTAGACACGCGCGTCTTCCTCTGCTTGTAAACAAATCGCTTCTGGGTCATGGGTTCCGAACGCCGGATCTGCGTAATATTCTCGGGCTTACGGGTGTCAAACGACATGAGGGTGAGTAATTAATGACAGAATTTTCATTTTTGGGTGAACTAACCCTTTAAGTAAACCTATTGTACCTGAAAAACATCATTCATTTAATTCATATTCTTGTTATATTGTATTTGTCCTATTGTTTGTAATTTGCTTCTTTTTTCTTATTTTTAATAACAGAAATTAGATGAAATAACTCTATTGTGAAATAAAGTTTCTCATATCATGAAATGAGAATTTGGTCATATTGCCCAGCCCTAGAATCACTTTGATAATGCTTTTCTGGTGCTTTGACTTCACCAGTCCTCATTCACTTTCATTATATCTCAAAGAAAATCTTTCTGTGTTTCATGAAATAAAGTGACGCAAAAGAGAAAATGTGACTGCTGCCATAATGACAAAACTTTCATTTTTGGGGTGATCTAATACAAAGTTCTTCCCTAACCAACACACCATAGACTCAATATGAAATTCAGCCAAGCCAAAAAATATGTGTAAACGGTCAGAAAGCAGAGCAGAAAACTTTAGTTTTCTCTCCACCTCCACCTCTCCACCTCTAAAGCAAGGGAAAATCACTAACAGTCTAAATAAAAAATGCTAAAATAGCCTTTAACTGACACACTTTCATGCAAAAGTACAAGCAGAAATCTAAACAACTCAACTCAAACAAACAGACTAACATCAATCAGTTACAGCACAAAAAGTTCACCCATGCCTATGTGCTCCTCTCCTGTGGCCTAAGGCGACCAATTACTGTGGAATACATGGCCAACAAATGCCAAATATACAAATCTATACACTCCAAATGTCTAGAAATGACTTAAAAATATCCATAGAAGTTCGAAGTCAGGCTATATAAAATTAATAAAGCCTGAGAAGCTACACTTGTGTAAAAATAGTAATGTCTAAAGAGCGCTGTTAGGCACAACGTGGAGAAAAGTGATTACTACATAATATTGATAATTTATCAAGTGCCATAATTTTGTGAGAGAAGATATTGTGCCTGGCAAATAAACAACAGAATGTTTTCTTAACATTGTTACAATGTAGGGAAGGTGCACTGACTTAAGTAGACACTTTATTTACCATTATTAATAGTTTCCATTGTTGTGTTTCATATCTTCACTTCTACTTTTGGCACACAAAAGCTTTGGGAGTGCATATAAGCTACAATCCACCACTTTCCCCCCAAAAAAACTACTTTGGCACGCACACACGTACAAACACATAAACCCACACTCAGACACCTGTCTGCGAGTATACTAATACTCTTAGAAATAAGTCTACCATCACAGCATCTAATTTAGCTTTAGCAAAGATTAGCCCTCAACTCTAAGCTAAAAGTGCTTCATATATCTTGTAAACTTGAGAGAACCCAGAAAACCCAAAACTACATTATAAAATGTGTTTGCCTGAAGATTATCCACTATAGGAGAGCTAAAATTGCCCTTCTAGTATGTTTTTTTAAAGAAAAACTCACTTACAGCTTGCTTTTACTCCCTTCACAAATCACACATCTGCTTCTAAGCAGGATTCTGCAAAACTAATATGACCCTTATTTTCTGATAGCATCTCAATTATAAACTAGGAGCTATCAAGAGCTTAATAAATATGTAGGATACACACATACACACACACACACACACACACACACACACACACAAAACTCTCCCCAAGGTTGCATTTATTTGATCACAAAATACGGTGATCATACTATTGTGAAATGTTATTAATACAATTTAATATAACTGTTTTCTATTTGAATAAACTTTAAAATGTATTCCGTATCAGAATTTTCAGCATTATTACTCCAGTCTTCAGTGTCACATGATCCTTCAGAAATCATATGCAGATTTGGTGCTCAAAAAACATTTCTTATTATAATCAATGTTGTTATATAAACAGTTGTACTGCTTTTTTTGTGGAAGCTGTGAATTTTATTCAATATTCTTTGAATGGAGAGTTCAAAAGGACAGAATGTATTTAATAGTAGAAATATTTTATTAATGTCTTACTGTCTATCTTGATCAATTTAATGTGTCCTTGCTGAATAATAATATTAAATTGCTTTCAAAAAATCTTACTGACCCCAAACTTTTGAACAGTAGTGTGAAATACTGTTAGTGAAATATATGACAGACAACATTTTCACAGCTTCTGTTCACAGACATTACTGTTCTACAAATCAGTAGTTTAGGTTAAGCATCATGTGACTCGCCCTGCACCACAAACATAAAAGATAACCTCAAAACAGTTTGTTGAGATGAGGCATGCTATTACCTATCTGAGCAATCACAATTTTCAACTGGGAGATGATAAAGCAGGCAAAAAAGAAAATCCTAAGCATATAAAAGCTTAGCAAAAACTATTTGCTACTCGCTGATCAATATTCTTGCTCCATTTACCAAGAAGAAACGGACTATAACTTTTCAGTGTGTATACCTGTTAAAAGTATACACTAGCATATAAATGACCTCAAAGCTAACAAACATTGACCAAAAGCAAAATAACTGTCATTGAAATAAACATATATTCTCCCCATGTGAGTAGCACTGTTTTACAAACTAGTCCTGTATTATGTAGAATGTAAAAAGCATGATTTAAATAAAAAGCTGTGGACCGTTGCTCTAACAAATACTTAAGAGAATTCTGTGGGACCCTGGACATGTTTTGTCTTCAGATACATACAAGAATATATTTAGGCATTCTTATGTGTGTACTCAGACAGGCCACCATCTGATAACAGTTCCTATTGGTAGATTGGGCCAACCGTGAATGTAAACAAGGTAAAAATCCCACCTTTCCAAATGAAAAGAGGGGAAAAACATTTACATGAACAAGCTGAGCGTTGCATGAGGGAAATAGGTTCATATCTGCATCTTAAGCGAGTAAACGGACTGCACGCTCTTGTGTCTTTACTGCTTCCATCTTTTGTTACATCCTGTATGTGTGTGTGTTTGAGAGCTTGTATTTGTTTATGTGTGAGGTCTGACGAGATAACTAGAGGAGGAGACACCTGGTCACCTGGCCATGAACTGATGCATGAAGAGAAGCACACACACAACGGAAAACATCCGTACTGTGATAGCGCATGCTATTTCCATGTCACCATTTAGATAAGAGCCTAATGAAATGGATCCACGTGAGAGAGGCACGACACCATTGAGATCATCAGACTTGCAATTGTGTGCCTGCGTTAACCCTATTCCTCTCCATTCTCTTGACTTGATTTTTCATTTTATTGAATTTTTTTATTCAATTCACTGTCAGTATTTTCAGGAATGCACTGAGATGAAAATTATTGGCAAAAAAAAAATCATTCACTGACAAAAATACTATTGGTTTTTGGACGCAGTAGCATCATGTCGTCACCTTCCTAAAATAACTGCCAAGTCAAATGTCAAATGATTTGGTCAATTATTTTAGGAAGGTGACGATGTTTATTTTTGAGCAGGTCTACCATTGAATCTTTGCATTAACAAGTAAATACTATGTTAATCATTAAAAGACCCCCTGTGGTGAAAATCAAGTTTTTAATGTTGTTCATGTGTCTATGTGGTGCTTTTATGCTTTCAGACAAACCATGTGCAAATTCATAAGTCAACGCCATTGCCGAGTATTTTCTCCTTAAAACAGAAAGTCTCAAAAACGCGGTTTGAAATCGCTGGTGTTTCTGATGTCACAAACTACCTTGTAACTAGGGCTGGGTATCGATTCAGATTCCGATTCAATTCTATTTCGATTCGCAAGCTCTCAAATCGATTCGATTTCGATTCTCGATTCGATTTTCGATTCAACTCAATGAATATAGATTTAATACAAATAGTATATTTATGAAAAAGAACAGTGAACAAGTTTACAAATGGTTTATTAAAAAGAAATTAAGAGCCACAAAATTGTATATTAAACTCTCTTTATTTTAGGTATACTTGGGTACATTAAAACAGAACCCATCTCTAAATTTCAAATGCATACAATTATGTTAAATACAATACAATTTTAATGCAACTTTATTCAAAAAAATGTATCTGAGAAGTATTTTATACAATTTTGTTTTTATGGATATTTTGATATATTTATTCTAAAATATAAAAAGGATATTGGATGATTTTCAGCAATTTTCAGTAAAGGACAAGCTTTTCTTGCGATTTTGCAGACCGTCATTCAGACTTTGTCCGTTTTTATGGAGGCTTTTTCCTCCAGGGGCATCCGTGCCCCGGATGGTGCATTAGATTTCGTCACTGTTATTTGCGTGCCTTCCTTAGATGCGTTTCTTCAAATGAGACCAGTTGAAACTTTAACCGGCTATATCTAGGAAACGCGCCGGCGAAACCGTCTGTAATTTGGGTCGATCGTAGTGTCTGACGAGGCCTTTCAAGGACTGAGGCCGTAACCGGGAATGGGTGCTTTCTTTGTGGGGCGCGCCACTCGGTCATCTCTCCGCCGGGGGATGAGACGGAGCCCCCGGCGTCCGAGACTCCCTCTGCGTGCGCGCCGTCAACGCTCGTTACTTTTCATACACGAGAAGCGTGTTCATACCCGGACACAAGTTAGTTGCCATGTGGACTAACTTTTATTTGAGGAAATCTGTTTATAATATAAGCTATTAGGTTTGAATTATTGGTCTTGCCCTGTATTGACTCCGTTGATTTGAATGTAATGGCTAACGTACGCAAGTGAAAGCTCAAGTTTAATGATAATAATGCAAGGCAAGCATTCGCATGTATGTGATCTATTTTTAGCGGTTGTTTGCTCGGCTGTTCTTGCAACGTCTGGGTGATGTCTCATCATCAAATGGTTCTGCAGATTTGTAGCATTTCACTTCAGCATTACAAACGTCAACGCACCGTAAGCCGCCATTTAACCAGTGAATGATGAATGACAGGCCGCGCGCCTCTCGCTCCTTTGTAACATTGCGCAAGGCCAACAAGAGGGTGACATCTATCGGAGAAGACTAGTAATTTGATTTACGTTAATCTTATGTTCAATGTTTGCAGAAATAAATATGGGGGGAAAAAAATCAATTTGTGGCCTTTGAGAATCGATCACATTTAAAAAAAACGATTAAATCGAAAAATCTTTTTTTTTTTGCCCAGCCCTACTTGTAACCAATCACGTCAACGTGCGGGCGGGCTTTAGCACATCATTAACTATGACCGATTTGAAGAAGGGAAGTCTCAAGAGAAGCCATACCAGTATATTTTTCTGTGATATGAAAAATCGGTTACATTTAGCAATATAGCGGGTGAATTATGTATATAATGTATATTACGATGATGAACTATATGCCTTTTTCCACTGACATTCTATAGTGTTCAAAGCTATTCTAAGGATGCTAATTTTTAGAAGGCAGACTGAGATGGCGAACGGGAACATGGTTTGTGTAACATTAGCAACACATTATTAGCTGTTTGATAATGTAGTCAAGCAAAAGGCTAATCATATTAATTATGTTATGAGTCCAACATTGTAGCGATTGAGCGATACCGTTGTGCAGCGTTTGAGTAAAAGTTGACAGAGTGAATCTCTGAGCTGGTGTGAGTGGAGACGGGGCTAATTTGCATATTCATGGTTCCACATACACTAAATGAAGCAAGGGTGTAGAGTTACATTCAAGCTATTTTAAGACATGATGAAGACATTTTTTTTACAGGAATTTTTTTATATATGTAATTTTGGTGATCAAAGATGAGTTTTAAGGGTAAAATTATTGACTGCAGGGGGAATTTAAAGGTGAGGTAAGCAATATTTGAAAAACGCTAATTGAAGGTTGGTCGGACCGACACAACCAGACACAACAACAAACGAGTAGCCAATCAGCATTAGGGGGCATGTGAGGGTGGAGGAGAGAGAACAAGCAAGAGGGAGATTTGAAGAAAGACTTGAAAGAGAGATGCCTGAGAGACTACAAAAGAGAAAAACTCATAAGAATATCACTGGAAAATGAAGGGTTATGATCAAGAAAGAACTTTAAGCGTTAATATTAGAAAAGCTTTCCAGCACTGGAGAGAGCTTAACGGGAAGGCCTGAAAACAGACAGGGAGGTTGCTTTAATTCCGCTCCATACGTGAGTAACAATGGTTTTGAGTGTCATATTGTTTGTCTGGAGCTGCTGTGCTGTTGGCAACTAACAACAGATTCTTGTTTGTATTTACTCTTGTGTACTATATGTACATTTGTTGTGCTTTCTTGTCGTTCGTTCATCATCTTCTTCGCTTTATTTTATATAAGTATTATTTTGTGCGCTCCTGCTACGATAAATAGACATGCGATCCCTGGGAATATAATTATATACACTTCTTTTTTAAAATACTTCATTGCTTTTCTCCCTCTCATTTTCTGCCTCTCTCTCCACTCCATATTTTTGGTTTCTCTATTATTCCACTTTAATATACCATCAACAGCATTAAACTCATTCTCAAAAAGTATAACTTTCAATGTCACAAACGTCAATGCTAATCACCATTAACTATAAAAAGAATATATGAACTGCTGGATGTGAGAAAATCTAAAATATTCTCCAAAGGGCCCATAAACACAAACTTGCAGCCACACAAAAGCACCTGCTGGAGAACGGTTTCAATCTACACGAGCATCTGTTCAATGAGCATCATGTCAAATGAACAAATAATGTGACCCAAAGACCCTTTCATACCTTGCTCAAACACACACTCTTTCTCTCTCAGGACTCATATCTGGATCACGCTTACTTCCAACTGTTTGTGTGATGACTGCAGAAGTGTTACCCCAACAGATGATTATGCAGGAAGCATCATTCCCAAGACAAATGCTTGCTGTGGGTTTTATTACAGTTATAATGTGTTTTCTCCTCTCATGGCTTTTTTTCTATCACATCAGTCCCTTTTCTTTCTTGTCAAACATCAGCCCTTTCTCATCCCACACTTGTGTGTTCAGCATCACTACACATAGGGGCTAAAAATACAAAGCAGGAATTGTATCAAACCAGTCAAGAATAGGAAGAACTTGTTATTTAGGGGCTGGCTGATTAACCAACTGTTTTGTGTGTTAATGAATTTATATAAAAATATTAGCCTGATGTCGTCATACTCAATTCTAGTCAGAATATCAGTCTGATACTGCTCCATTGGGCTGTGATTATGGGGCGTGTTTCATCCGAACCAGGAAAGACCTCAATTGGATAGACCTACAACCAATCAGAGCAACGGAGCGACGCATAGGCTAGTTGTCAACAGAACTCAACTGCACGCACGCTGGAAGAAGTAGAAGAAGAAGATGAGTGTAAACGATCTTAGCTGGTGTTGTAAAAAGTAAGTAAGGATACACGGAGCACTTATCAACACGATCATCATTTTTGAGAGAAATAGTGAAGGTGAATGTGATTAGAACGAATTCAACCCAAGCACTCTTTGGTGACGTAAATGCTTACGTTACTGTTTATCATCTGTCCATCATCGTATAAAGCCCACCCTGACAATTTCATTGGTCCGAACAGCTCCTGTTCGGGCCTAGTTGCTCCACAACGGATCAAGTCTAGACCGAATTTCCCAAACTCAAATGTTGTGGGCGGGGCTACATTTGGCTGGCATCCAGGCTAAACAAATATGGGAACAAAAGAGGAAAACTTTTTTTAATTGAAAAATTCTTGAGAAGTTCATGTCGTGGATTAAACTATATGCATCAGTCCTAATTCCCAAGCAAAAAATAGAGTCAGTAAAGACCTCTCTCATTTGTCCATGGTAAATTTATGTTAATAGGTTAATGTTTATTAATTTGGTTTCATGTCATGAATATTAATGAAACATTTATGTCTAATTTACTTCATTAATGTTATCATTTATTTTCACTATTATATGAGGCTCCAAGAACAATATCCATTCATTTGTTTTTCAGTTTGAGCCTATTTTTCTAAAAAAATAAAGCTTATCTGAGCAAACAATGGTTTAACCAAGGATGATTGGATATACAGTCATGAGAGTGTATTTATCAGCTTTATGGCTTGCCCAGCCGGTATTTAACTGTTACCTGATAACTGTTTTAGCACAAGATTGTGCCAGATGCCAGATTAATCGTTAGGTTATTATCAATGATCTTCTTTTTTGGTAGTTTGAGTCAAAATTTTAAAAAGACAATCATCAAATTACCTTTCATTTGTAGAGTATTTTGACTTATCCAGTGATTATCTTATTTATTAACTGAAGTATATTCACTGGAATATCCAAAAAACAGGAATTTACCAGTTATTGAAGACAGAAACCATTTTTCGCTGCCTTTACAGGAAAAAAAACTATATTGATATATCATTGACATACCATGATATGAAATTATTCATACCATGATTTAAGATTGCCATCACACCACCCACACAAAACTTCAAATTCACTTTGTTCATTTATCTTGTATTTTCTCTTCCTTATAAACATTTAAAAATGCACATGTGACAAGTTAAAGTTCAATTAAAGTTGATGGATGTTCCCTCGCCATCTCTCTCTCTCTCTCTCTCTCTCTCTCTCTCTCTCTCTCTCTCTCTCTCTCTCTCTCTCTCTCTCTCTCTCTCGTGTGTGTGTATGTATGTGTGTGTGTGTGTTGGGGATGAAAGAGGTCATTAGTGAAATTCTCTGATTCTTAAGAGGATCTCAGGCTTATGCGGAGAGCCCTTAATATTGATGTGAACCTCAACCAATCAACCTCTAAATTCATTTTATCTTATGCATTTGAATCTGTTTGTACTGGTCCCATATATAAATGGATCCATGCAGAAGTACAGCACTGTAAACCACAACATACTTTACGATCACGAACACAATGCACAAGCGTGCGAGCACAACAAAGTATACTAAAACCGAACCAAACATGACAAGCTAAAATATTTCTGTATGTACTGCAATTGAGCTCTTACGCTGAAAGAATGACAAGGATGTGGAATAAACAAATTAAAGCTATTGTAATTACCATGACACTGTAAACACTGTGATTACAATTAGATGGTCTGTAAACAAAGCACTTGTCTAATTACTTTACAGAGTCTGCAGGCTATGTGGCTCTGTGTGCGTTTTGTGCGCAAGTACACAAGCACAGACCAGGAAGGCAAGCAGAGAATAAACTGTCAAACAGCTGATCTTGGTGATTCCTGGACCAGGTGGAACAATTGTGAATGGATTTTTGCCAGATTAAAATTTGTGAAACATTAAAGGGATAGTTCACCCAAAAACGAAAATTTTATGTTTTTCTGCTTACCCCCAGGGCATCCAAGAGGTCCAAGGTGTCTTTGTTTCTTCAGTAGAACACAAATGAAGATTTTTAACTCCAACCATTGCCTTCTGTCAGTCGTATAATGCATGTGAATGGGGTCTAATTCTATTAGTGTAAAAAAACATGCACAGACAACTTCAAATTAAACCCTGTGGCTCGTGATGACACATTGATGTCTTAAGACACGAAACAATCGGTTTCTGAGAGAAACCGGACGGTATTAATGCTATTATTTCACCTCATATCAGACGAATGTCATCAGCTCTCCAGACCGCTATAACTTCCTGCAAGTAAGGTCAAAATACCAGCTCGATCATAGAAATATATACGTAGATTCCTCATTCGACCGATCCGCACAGGCACTAATGAGGCATCTATGTATACATCTATGATCGCGCTGGTATTTTGACCTTACTCGCAGGAAGTTATGGCGGTCTGGAGAGTTGATGACATTCGTCTGATATGAGGTGAAATAATAGCATAAATACTGCTTGGTTTCTCGCAGAAACCGATCGTTTCGTGTCTTAAGACATCAATGTGTCGTCACGAGCTGCAGGGTTTAATTTGAAGTTGTCTGTGCATGTTTTTTTTTTAATCTAATAGAATTAGACCCCATTCACATGCATTATACGACTGACAGACGGCAACGGTTGGAGTTAAAAATCTTAATTTGTGTTCTACTGAAGAAACAAAGACACCTACATCTTGGATGCATTGGGGGTAAGCAGAAATACATAACATTTTCGTTTTGGGGTGAACTATCCCTTTAATTGTCCAACTTGTGCGAGGAACAGGAATGAAAGTCTGAAGCCCTTTTCTGAAATATTTTAAGGAGATAATGACATCCATTTGAATGGTTTCAATATTTTTATTTTATTTTCAATACTTATTTATTTATTTATAGCAGATAAAGCAGTTTGCCATATATTTTTATATTTTGCCATATAAGTGTTTCTCACATGCACCAATAGAATTTCTTTAAAAAGTGTAAAAAAAAATGAATAAACAAAAATCTACCAGCGTACCTACAAATTATAATTTACATTCAGGTTCAAAACACATTAGTTGATAATTCAGGTGCATGATCTAAAAAATGAACAACAATTTAAATATTATTAATCCAGGTTAATTTATAAATATACTATTGTCCATTATTCATCTCCTTTCATTTACTAATGCTAATTTGAACCTGACCCTTACTGCGACAGGTAACACTTTATATTATGTTTAATATATTTTTTAATATATTTTTATAATCTTTAAAAAAACATATTTTTAAAATATGTATCAGTTAACATTTGTTAATGCAACATTAATTAATGTGAACAGACAATAAACAATTGTATTTTCACTAACTAACATTGACAAAGATATATGCTTTAAAAAGAAATGCTTTAAAATATATATATTGTTTATGGTTAGTTCATGTTATCTAATGCATTAAAGGTGCAGTAAGCGATTTCTGAAAAACGCTATTAAAAGTAGGGGTGCACCGATCCGACTTTTTCAGTCCCGATACCGATACCGATGCCTGGGCTTTGTGTATCTGTCGATACCCGATACCGATCCGATATATTGTTGAATTAATAATAAACTGTATATCTTCCACCTTATACCTTCCTTGAAGAGACTAAAGGCACCAGACTTTACTAACTAAACATAACTAAGACAAAATAACAGATGTATGTAAGGTGTTGAATTCTTATTTATTTAAAAAACAATTGTGCATTCAAATCTAAAATAGAATGTAATCTAACTTCTTTAAATAAATAAAATGTAGCAGTGGAAACAAAAAACAGTGTATTGGTCAAACATACAATAGTAATCTGACAGTTACCAAACATTTTTACACTACAGATAATTGTTTTGGTATATAATCATATCAATATTAAAAAGTAGCATTACAAATTAACAAATAGTCTAATTTTCTACCATATGCAATTTAATAAAAATTTTCAGCTAGCTAATAACTTTGTTCTGGTTTCACCTCACTCCAGATTAAATGATTGTAGGCTAGGCCTATTTATTTTACTACACATTGTCAACAGAAATAAGATGAAATACTGTTGATAATTAAAAATAATTCTTACTACCCACTCTTGCTAAAATGGGTAAGCACACTTGTGTTCTCATTTCAGATGCGTTCTGAGTAAATTAATAAACTGATTCGTGAGTTCAGTGTTGGACAGATCAGTTGTTCTGGCCAGTCGTTAAAATGATTCGGTTCAAAGGAGTCATTAGGTCACGAATCGGACATTAGCAGACGCGTTGTGTGCGAATCCCGTCTGTTAGAACATCGCGAAAGATGTCAACACACAGAAAACACTTCATAACTGGATATAATTTGTCTCCCGCTTATTGAAAGTATGCTTTATGTCAGCTGGTCAGAGAAGAGTCAATGTTTTTTGAGCGCAATTCACACCCAGTGATAATTCAAGGACAAAATTGTCCGAATGTGTCACGTGCAACATGGTTTCGGTCTTCCGAGCTTTTGATTTGGATTAATATGTGAAATATGAGAGCGAACACTGATTATTTTGAAGACCCAGAGAGCGCGCGCGGGGGAGGAGCTCTCAGATCGGTCTCTCTGTCACTCAGTCACAAGCGCAGCATCTGTTCTACATCACTCGTAAATCACAATAACTCATCAAATTAGGCTTTGGCCGTCAAAAAATATAAATGCAGGAAAGACCCTGACTTTGCAGTAATACCCTCGAAACAGCGACGAACTAGTTGGCGTGGCAAGCGTGAAATATCTCCTCCACACAGCCGACTCTCTGGCTTGCTCAGTTCTAGCATGCGACACACGTGAAGCTGACGAATGACGTCGGTTCTGCTGCGACGGAAAAAAAACACCTGGATCGGCTTGTGGATCTGTTAATTTTTCCGATCCCCGATCCAGCTATTTTGTCAGTATCGCGGCCGATATCCGATCCTAATATCGGATCGGTGCACCCCTAATTAAAAGTGGATCGGACCGAGCGCCACAACACACTTGTAGCCAATCAGTAGTAAGGGGGCATGTCCACTCATGATGGGGGAGGAGAGAGAGTGAGCTAGAGGGAGATTTGAAGACTGTAGAAAGAGAGATGGCTGAGAGACATTACAATAGAGAGGAAGGAATATCAGAGGAAAAAGAAGACGTCAATATTAGAAAAGCTTTCCAGTGCTGGAGAGACCTAAGCGGGAAGGCCTGAAAACCCATGGGCATGTTGGTCTGAAAACGAGGTGTGTTCAGGTGCATTGTTGGCATGTTGCTATTTTGAGGCAACAAAAACACTGCGCCATTGACCAACAAAAACCTGGTCTAAAGTCAGTATTTTTTGTGTTATTTAAAGTTAGTAATATGCTCCTATAGGCGGGTGAAGTGGATTCGGACACACCCTATAAGTGCACCTGAGCCATGCGCTTCAGACCATCTGCTCAGATCATTAAAATAGTGCCCCTTATTGTAAAGTGTTACCAGATTTGAAAACTAAAACAAGTGAACTCAAAGAGTATAGCCCTACTACTTCAAATCATGCCAAGTTCACAAGTTTATCCAATGGTTGGCTGACACACTAAGGGCAACTAGTGAAGGGTTTTGTTCAAAATGCATCAGCTATTAAAAAATGCTCATTACTAAGTGCTAATTGGCTAGTTTTGATATCAAGGGAGTCTACATCCCAAATGAATCTAGCTGACTCCTTTGGGCCACATTCACGGCACCTGTGTGCATTTCCAGATAGCAAATTAATTAGCAGCCAGATCAAAGAGATGAAATTTTTAGGTTTTAGTAACAGATGGCAGCATTGTATTCATAGACCTTTTAGCGAAATTGCCCCAAAAAAATATAACACAATTCAATTAACAAACTTTCTTTTTTTTTTTCTTTAATTCAAAGAGACTTTGCAACTATTGCCTTTGATGCACCACCACCAGTCTATACAGGTATTTGTAATTTAAATGTACATTTAACAAAACAAAGAGTTCTGTGAACGAATTTCCATTGCTTAAAATAATCAACCCTAAATCAAAGACCGCAGAAAATGAGATTGCAGAATTGTTCAGGAAAACTATCGACTTCCAATATTGAGTGAAATTGACATGTTTAACATTCTCTGGAGCTCTCCAGAGAGCTGAACTAGAAGCACAGAGATGTCCTAGTTTGGAAGTTCTCAAAAACAAACACTTGGAGCGTCTCTGAAAGTTTCCCCCTCCCTCCTCCCCATCAGGCTGTGCATGCAGGTCCCTGGTTTCACAACTACCATCAAAGACCTCGATCATATTAGTCTGAGTTGATGGATGATGCAGGAAATATCCAATCCAAACCAGGCAGAGGATAACTGATGGATAATATTGTACATTATCAAAAATATTGTTAAAACTAAAAGACAAGAAACTAAAGAAGCATGATATATCAGCCACCGTATCAGTATCGGACAATATATGTATATTTTTAATGTTATCGTTATCGGCCCGATAACAAAATTTGGTCATTATATTAAAGCCGATAAATAATGGATTATTTCCTTCAGGTGAGACTCTTCAGATGCACATTGATTGCCGTGATGGTTTTGAATTGCTTGAAATATGATTAGAATCACTTCAAAAAAGGAAAATACAGTTAAGTGCAACATGTGCAGCGCAAGGCTGTCATATAAGCTAGATAAAATTATAGGGATGGAACGATTACCGGTTTCACGATAAACCACGATAAAATGTACTGATGGTTAGTAATATCGTTAAAAAATAATTATCATTAAAACCGCGTGTGATTATCACGATTTTGAAAACTTGCGGTAAATCCTGTCCTGTCCAGTCAGCGTCAGTCTGGTTCAGGCGCAGCGCGCAACGCTGTTTTTTGAATGAGAAGAAATGGCAGAAGGCAGTGACAGCACTCGGGGGACTGTTCAGCCTCTAAAAGGACCAAATCTGAGGTGTGGTCATATTTTGGCTTTTACAAAAGTCCTGAGGGAAACTTAATCGAAGATGGTCACCCTGTCTGCAGAACATGCCAGAAGAAAGTCGCTGTAATAGGGGGAAACGCGTCAAATCTGCGAACAAGGCTAGTGGACTTTGACCTCAATACCAAAACTATGTCTGGTATTACTATCACTCACACTAGCCACTTTGGCGGTTGAACTTATTATAGTCTTCTCAAAAGCCATCTGTTATAATCGCGTTGCGCATTATAACCAACCACACGTGTTTCTAATAATCAGAGGCGTTCAAATTAGCCGGAGTTTTGTTCAGAGCACGCTCTCACTCACTGAAATCAGCACTCAAAGCAGAGATGAACATACGATATACGCAGGAGATTCATTCATCATACAGTGGTTGACTGTTTTTGTTCTATTTCAGCAGCAAAAATAGTTTCAAACAAACACAGCAGAACCACAGTGCATCTGATATGACTGGCATAAAGTTGGCTTTACGTTCGAGATTCACAAATTTAGGGGCCGTCTCTAAAGTTACATACAACATTAGTATGACACGTTTCTAATTTCAATAGCATTTGAAGAGAATGACTTCCAGTCATAAAACCAGCCGTAAAGTGTTCATCTAGGTGTCAGGGATGCACACCTTTTGGATTTTTGATATTTAATCAAATAAACTGTCAAATCATATGAAAACATGGATATGGATTATTTCACTAGGATACTGTTTGGGCTCATACACAAAATATGCTAGATTTAAATGTGTCATAGCTGATAGAACATTGATGAGAATATTGCTTGGGAATATATTTACAGAGATAATATTGGAGATTATATTTACACCAAATTATTATTATTTATGCATTATGCGTTGCTATTGACGACGGCCATTATAAGGAAGGAAATCCCACAGAATAGAATCTAGCTTAAAAAGGTGCCAGAGCTGCTTGATTTATTTGTTGTTTGTTGATCAAATATAAAACTTGTTGAAATGTTTTAAGTGTGTGCATCTGTTCTTTTTGAACACTTTCATCTCATTTGAACAAAACCATGATAATATTGATAACCGTGATAATTTGGGTCACTATAATCGTGACGTGAAATTTCCATACCGTTTCATCCCTATAAAATTATAATGAGAACATTATAATTGTGTGCTTGGGGCATGGCTTTTGAGACTTTTGAATAATCAGGCTCTCAAAAATTCTATAAAAATTTGGATTTAGATTTAGTAGCCAATATATCTGTTATCGGCTTTCAAATATATAGTTCCATTAAAAATTCTTATTTTAATTTAGTTGAGCTTGATGTACAAACATTTTGATAAAAATAAATAAAAGCTATATAGACATTGTTAAAATATAAAAAATTATAAAAAGACAACAAAATTGAAACTTGAACTAGAATGAAAATGAAAAGAAAAATATAAAAAACACACTAAATCAAAATATTAATAAAAACTATAATAGTATCTCAATGATACTAAATAATTGTAGCAAACAATCAATTTGTCTTTGTCTTATTATGCAAATGAAAAAGTCACTTAAAATACTCAAAACTACAAAAATACTTCAATTATAAGTCATTTTAAAGATGCACACAATCATTTCTTGCCAATTAAAAAAATGCTTTACACAAAGAAATGAATCATGCATTTGCATTAACTCTTAAAAGCATGGAATTGGCTCAAAAAGTTGCATGTTCACATCAATTTTTTTACGGTCTATGGTTCACATGAGCAAATGCAGACATGTAAATAAAAACCTACTGAGGGCAGATTTAAGAGTCAGTTCAGGTATACAGAAAATATCTCTGTAGGCATAATTTCACTTAATATCCTGAGAAATACAGGCACTTAAATTTTATTCATACCACACAGAAGGAACTGGGGAAGGCATATAAAACAAATAAAAATGGCTGACTGGGCATGTACATGTGCACCAGTGCAAAGAAACTGTACAATAAATACAATTCATACATTTCATTATCAGCCGCACGCCTCATTTAACAAAAAAAAAACGCTCTCTTTGTGTCTAAAGAAGCTTGCTTCTGTTGCTCACAGCGAAGGCACAAGAAAACAATAGTTTATGCATGCACTGGGACACTGAGACTCTACACTGAAGTCTCAATGAATTAATTGCATATGATACACGAGTCTTACACTTCCTCATACTATGCATCTGCCAATTAATTTCAAGTATAATCCTGGAATGCATGTTCCAAATCCAACACACGTGTGTACAAACCATCAAACACCACAAATCATCAAGAGTGCTCCCAGCTTGAGCATATGGTTAATGCATGAGGTGAAGCATGGTGAAAATGAATTCTGATTATCATTATTAGAGCAACACATGTTTATTTAATTGCATTTGTGAATAATAAGGCTGTTCACAAATTGGTCTGCATATAAGTATATGCTAATTTCTAGAGAGGTAATATGAATAAACAGGTGCTTGAAAGACTTAATAGGAAGTGTCTGTGTGCGTGTATGAGTGTGTGCGATGATACACTGAACAGCCATAAAAATTGATGTTGGCAGAAACACAGAGAGAAATGGGGAAGAGTGTGAGGAAGCAAAACAAGTTGCAATTCACCCATATTATGAAAGCACAGGTGTGCAAAGCTTCTAATAACTATTTAATATAATTTTATCTTTTCAGTACTTCTGTACTGTGTCATTTTATTCAACATTTCTTTTGACTCGGTTCGCATTCTGGAATCATCTGCCTTGTCCAAAATTATATATCTTAGAAGGCAGAATAATGTTGCTGCTTACCTTTTGAAGGTTCCTTCTCATTACCTTAAAATGCCGTCTAGGTAGGCAAATTCACTAGGTTTTGGAACAGAGCAGTATTCCCGCTAATTTAAAGAGCCAATCTAATTTAACTGCTGACCTAAACTGAATTTTGTCGACAGAATGCCAATAAAAACCTCACAGTAAAGCCAAAAAGACCATTTTGCACCAGATGGTATTTATCTGTCTGTTCTCTTAATTTATCTGAGAAGACTTTTGTTAAACCTTTAAAATTCAAAGTTATTAACCATCAAAAACAAACGCCTCCACGTTTTGCTGTCTTCGGTTGACAGCCTTCATTACATTAGCTTTCAATTCATATTCTGACAGGTTGTCAGAAATAAACCAAAAACAGAAAAAAGGTAAATTAATGAGAGACAGATGAAACACATGTCAGTGGCATGAGTGAGTACAGCTTGCAAAGAGGAAAAAATGTGTCAGTGGGGTTAGGTATTTCCTATCTGACACAGTGTGTTTGTGTGGGTGCATGCTAATGCTCTGTTGTTTCTTGGAGCTAGCGAGGGCAAAAAGTTTAATTAACACATGATCAAATGTCACTAGTCTGACACCGTAATTATAAGCATTGATCCTTGATGATTTAATGAAGAAAGAGACGGTGGGGTGTGTGGAAGTGATCTATGTTCAATTGACCTTTTTTCATAAAATTGATTAATTATGGGCTTCTAGTCAGTATTTACTGTAGTATTTGCTTTTGACGAACATGAGCACACACATACACTATATTGCCACAAGTTTTGGGACGCCTGCCTTTACTTGCACATGAACTTTTACAACATCCCATTCTTAATCCGTAGGGTTTAATATGGAGTTGGCCCACCCTTTGCAGCTATATCAGCTTCAACTCTTCTGGTAAGGCTTTCCACAAGGTTTAGGAGTGTGTTTATGAGAATTTTTGACCATTCTTCTAGAAGAGCATTTGTGTGGTCAGGCACTAATGTTGGACAAGAAGGCCTGGGTCACAGTCTCTGCTCTAATTCATCCCAAAGGTGTTCTATCGGGTCTTTATGGGCCTTGCTTTGTGCACTGGTGCGCAGTCATGTTGGAACAGGAAGGGGCTATTCCCAAACTGTTTCCACAAAGTTGGGAGCATGAAATTGTCCAAAATGTCTTGGTATGCTGAAGCATTAAGAGTTCCTTTCACTGAAACTAAGGGGCCAAGCCCAACCCCTGAAAAACAACCCCCACACCATAATCCTCCCTCTACCACACATTACACTTGGCAAAATGCAGTCAGGCAAGTACCGTTCTTCTGGCAAGCGCCAAACCCAGACTCATCCATCAGATTGCCAAACTGAGAAGCGTAATTTGTCATTCCAGAGAACACATCTCCACTGCTCTAGAGTCCAGTGGCGGCGTGCTTTACACCACTGGGTCCGACGCTTTGCATTGCACTTGGTGATGTAAGGCTTGGATGCAGCTGCTCGGCCATGGAAACCCATGCCATGACGCTCTCATTGCACTGTTCTTGAGCTTTTGGCAATATAGTGTATATACATAAAGAGATACAGGTATCAAACTGCATTTTAAAAAATAAAATTATACATAAAGTGATAGCTAAAGGAACGATAGAGTGAACAAATGATAGAACGAACCAACGATAGACAAAATGATAGCTAGAACAATAGAACAAACAAAATGCATGTTTGATAGCTAGAACAATAGAACAAATGAACGAAAGATAGAAAAAAAGAACAAAAGATAAATAGAACGATAGATGGAACGACAGACAGATAGAACAAAACATAAAACAAATTATTGATATGAACGAAGGAACAATAGATGACGACAGAATGATGGATAGAACGATAGAATGATAGAACGATAGATAGATAGAACGATAGAACGATAGAACGATAGAACGATAGATAGATAGATAGAACGATAGATAGATAGATAGATAGATAGATAGATAGATAGATAGATAGATAGATAGATAGATAGATAGAACGATAGATAGAACGATAGATAGAACGATAGATAGAACGATAGATAGAACGATAGATAGAACGATAGATAGATAGATAGATAGATAGATAGATAGATAGATAGATAGATAGATAGATAGATAGATAGATAGATAGATAGATAGATAGATAGATAGATAGATAGATAGATAGATAGATAGATAGATAGATAGATAGATAGATAGATAGATAGATAGATAGATAGATAGATAGAACGATAGATAGATAGATAGAACGATAGATAGATAGATAGATAGATAGATAGATAGATAGATAGATAGATAGATAGATAGATAGATAGATAGATAGATAGATAGATAGATAGATAGATAGATAGATAGATAGATAGATAGATAGATAGATAGATAGATAGATAGATAGATAGATAGATAGATAGATAGATAGATAGATAGATAGATGGATGGATGGATGGAGGGATGGGTGAGTGATTGGTTGTCTATCGAGACAACACCTGGTGCTGGGTCTAGTGGGTCTCTCTTTCTCTCTCAGCATTTTACACACACGCACACACACACACAGTCCACATTAATAAAAAGATGTTTTGAAATGAAACCAATGGACTGATTATTGCCATCTGAGACATCAAGATCTCAAAAACATGAATAAACATGCATGAGCTTCCACACATTAAAAAGTGGCTCCAAAAGTACCTTTGTTTGGGCAAGAATGTCTGGCACAATATATGGAGAAGGCATGGATGCTGAATTCAATGTGAAATAGTGTTTGCAAATCATTTACTTCCATTTATTTCTTTAATATTTTCATGAAAAAAGATATTAAACTAGAAAAAAGACTGCACAGTTACCCAAAATAATGCCTAAATAACTCATATTTGCCTACAGGATAACAATCTTTTACAGTCTAGGTAAAAAATAACCCAAAAGGGAAAGTCATTTCAGAGGCGTTATTACATTTTGCTGAAATATTATGACTTTTTTTCTCCTTTGGAAAAACATCCACTGATGAATCGCGCACAATGCAACATGTATTGAGAAAGAAACCAGGCTCAATTCTGATTTCATGCTTTTAGCATAAGTCTTGCTGAGTGACAATTAAATGAAGTACACTGTAAATATATAGTCTTTTTTTTTCGTTCAGAGTCCTTATGCCCTTGAGAACATCACTCAAGTTATTAATTGAATTCATCTACTGAGTCGGCAGTTACTAAAGCAATAAACTTAGCAATAAATTAAGCAATAATTCAATAAATAACAAACACACTTGATTTCTAAGGCTTAAAGCTTTTGTGCCTGAAAGTAAAATGAGAACAATAAGTTTGAGTGTGTTTTCATCCATTTTAAGAGGTCAGTTATAATCAAGGTGACCTATTTCTAACGGTTATCTGACAAATTAAAAAATGGTGCCGTGAAGCAACAAAGAAACAAGGTGATATCTAGTCTGCAATCGAGAGAAAACAGCATACTGAATATGTGACCAATTTATTTATGAGCATAGGTGCAAACATTCCTATTTAAATGTAACCTGTTCAATAAAACGACAAGTTTATAGCTGGATGTTTATAGTATTTCTCACAGCTTAAGTGCATTTCATAATTCTTTGTATGACACATTTAAACACGTTGTTGATTGAATTTTAGGCTATATGTGCTTTGCTCGACAGAGTTCTCAATGTATCTTACGGGTGTTTATTGAAGACAAAGGCTGGCTGGCTGTCATATGAGCCATTTACAAGCTACGATTTCTTGAAAGAGCTTACAATATAGACATTAAGCATATTTAAAGAGCTTTCTTGTCTACCCTGCTAATAAAAAAACAGCTTAGACCAGCATAAGTTTCCATGTTGGACCAGGCTAGTTTAAGGTGGTTATGACATGAGAGTGAGTACATTATGACAAGTTTCAATTTTGGTTGAAATAACCTTATAAAAAGTCTGGTAGCATCCAACACAACATTAGCTAGTATTTTCAGCATACTATACAATGCTAACATCAAAATATCAACATATATATTGAGAAATATTAGAAGTATAAGTCACAGTGCTCATAGGAGGCTATGCGAGGTTGAATCTGTCTACATTTATTTACATTTATTCATTCAGAAGTAGCTTTTATGCAAAGCAACTTACAAACAGTACTGCCATCTCCATAATGTCACTGCCACAAAACGGTGAAATATTACTGCTTTAGATTATAACACATGGTACAGGTACTTGCTACTTTCCTAACAACCCACCACTTTTCCTTCAAGCAACATTTTCCTGTGTCTAAAATTGACCTGTCTTGACTGAAGGACATTTCTTTGAGGCTGAATTTAGACAATTCACTGTGTAGAGAATGTTTCACAACATATAGCAAAAACAATGGGGTTTATGTGCAGGTCAGTCGGTTCATTTTTTAAGATCGATTTTCTCCTCTAATCCAACTAGCGACAATGGCATTCCAAACCAAGAATGGCAAAAACAAAAATGGCAACCCCCCAACTTCCTATCACTCACAATCAATGTTTGAGAATTTCAACCAATTTATTAAAAAATACAAAAGAAAATAAACCCACAGCAATACAAAGCAATTAAACAGCTGAATTAATTACCTTATAACGACCCGACCCAGAAAACTAATTTTCGGTGGAATGATTTGTTTTCAGCGGATACCAATTAAGCATTGATTGTGCATATTAAGGTCTACGCTTCATCCATTATGCCAGTATCAGTCACCAGCAGACAGACACACAAAAACAAACACACAGAGCCATCAACTTTATTCCTTCTCCCATAGTTTACTGAGAAAACAAGCCGTATTATTGAACCTACACAGTGTACTACTGTTCAGAATGATTGTCATTATAAGACTGAAGCAGAAAAAGAAATATTTTACACAATGTCTGTGTTTCTCATTTCCAAAAAGAACCATAAAAGTGGTCCATACAACATTTCCAAGACATCTAGAGTCAAATAATAGCTTTGCTTAATTAACAGATCAAATTTAAGCCATTATTCACAGAAAACCATTGCCGTCATTGGGCCCTATCATACACCTGGCGCAATGCAATGTTTTTTTGCTAGTTTCAGCCCGACGCAGTTGTCATTTTCACGTCCAGCATCACGTTGTTTATATAGCAAATGCACTCGCGGTCTCGCACCCATCTGTTCGCCCATGGGTGTGCTGGTCTGAAAACGAGGTGTGTTCAAGGTGCATTGTTGGTGCGTTGCTATTTTGAGGCAACTGAAAACGACCACTGACCAACAAAAACCTGGTCTAAAGTCAATAGCCCAGTATTTTTTGTGTTATTTAAAGGGCGCGTTAGTAATATGTGCTTATAGGCGGGTGCACAACAAGCGTACACTCCGCTTATTACACACACCGCCATGGTGCAAGCGCAACTGGCTTTTAAAGGGAATGGGAGATGAGACGAGATTTATTGCACGTTACGCCCAAAACACACCCATGTACGGTGTTCATTTTAGGACATCCTCAGACCTCGGTCATATGATGAAAAGTAGGGATGTCCCGATCAGGTTTTTTTGCCCTCGAGTCCGAGTCATTTGAATTTGAGTATCTACCGATACCGAGTCCCGTTCCGATACTTCTATAATACATAAAAAAAGAATAAAGAAGAGTGAAAAAACTGATCCAGGATGTTCCTTATTTTTTATTTAATTCACCTTATTTAACCAATAGCGTCTCTGCAACAAAGTGATGTCATGCCACACGCGTTGCTGTTTCTGTGTGGAGTCAAAAGGGTCTAAATCTGTGCCACCGAATAACTATAGATGTGTTAAAAAATCATGAGAATATATATACATATATATCCGAGTCCTGATCGGGAGGTAACGTCCGATTCTGGTCGAGTCGGATCTGGACATCCCTGATGAAAAGGTGTCATGGCTCAGACTAAAAGGCTTCAGTCATTGGACAAAACGGCATCGCGCCTCAGACTGAAAGGCTTCGGGTCTCAGGAAAAACATCCTCAGGTGTCAGGTCTCGTACAATTAGGCATCGGACAAAGTCTCAGATTAAAAGGCATCAGTTATAAAGGCATCCTAAAATGAACACCGTACCCATGGCTCCTTAAGAGACTAAGTACAACCCTTTTGGACAATGTACCTTGGAAGTAGTCCCTTCTAAGACTGAGCCAAAAGTTGACATGTCGCTCAAACAAACCCAGCAATCTTGAAAGCATCACAACTTATGAATGGCTTAATTATAGTTCTGTCAGGACCACTATCATCAAAGATGATTGATTGACTATTAGCATATAGTTTGGATTGCCGGTATGGTTCTGTTCTAGGCAAGAACTCCCTGCGCATCCATGCAGCCTAGCATGGATAAGAGCAGGGAGAGCAGCAATAACCCCCCTTAGGGTCAACAGAACAGAACCAACATAATGTATTGCAGATATAATTCATGTTGATATTAATTGTACAAAATAATTCAGGAATTTAGTCTGATTCAAGGGGAATAAGTATACCAAATCCTGACTGGACAAGAGGAGGAGCTGGGGGTGAAGGAGGATAAAAGAGCTCTGGAGAAACGCAATAGCTGTTGATAGTACTGAAGGAGCTTATATGCTGTGATAGATGTCGTATTAGGTAGACGTGATCAGCTGACAGTCAGCTGATGCAAGCTTGACTAATGTTACCTGCCAGAACTGACGCTATATGCTTGATTCAGTGTTGGGTGTAATGAATTACTGTTTACTTTTCCCTTGAAAAAGGCTACTCTTAATTTTCAGTTACTTCTGATGTAATTGCATTAAATAGTGTATATAGAACAATTCTAAATAAAACAATAGTGGATTTAACATCAAAATTGAACATCTACTATTAAAATGTATGTTCTCCCTTTAAATACTTTGGTCAGTTCAAGAACAATTAATATTGTTTACTTGAAAAAATTAAAAGATTTCATGTTTCATGTCTATCCTTGTATTGTTCAACTTGTTGAGGTTGATATGGGATTTAGAAAGTAATTAGTAATAAGTAATACTGTTTAGAGATGGTAACTAGTACAGCAATCTAATTACACTGTTGAAGATGTAATTAGTAGCTATTAATTAATTACTTTTCAGAGTAACTTACACAACACTGCTTAGTTACACAGTAAACTGGGATATAAGAAAGTATTTTACTGCTGAAAAAATGACACACAATGGACCTCATTCATGAAATATTCATCTGTAAACTGTCGTATTCAATTCAGTGCAACAGTTTACGTAAGGATGGCTTCGTTCTGCTTGTTTCATAAGGCCAAGTCAAGTGAAAGTTTACTTCTCAAAGTTTATTCATCAAAATAAACCTCTGTACCGGGGATTTTCATTCTAATCCTTTATTGTGGTTGGAGGTTTGTTAGATTTAAGTCTACACCATCACCATATAATAAATAATATCACATTTCCTTTCCAGACACACTGTTTACATCGGTATTGTGTTCAGCCCTGTAGTTGGAATAAAGTGTGACTCATTGCTGAATATATTCACCATAGGAGTAACCATGCTGATTTGAGGCGCCAATGCTTGAACCTTCTCACTGCTGGCTGTAAAGTGGGCCAGCTTCCTCATAGTTCAATCAAAACAACAACTATGAAAGATAACTGAGATTGATTGCCTTTGGAGTCATTCTCTTACTGACTTACTCCGAAGCACATGTTGCCCACAGCAGATCTTTGACTGCAAGGTCCATTTGTAAAACAAGTCGCTCTCTCCCATTTGCTCCAGAAAACATGACAAGAAAATGCCAAAATAGACCAACTGTTCTGAAGCAACTTTTCAAACCCATTTTTTCCCACTGCAAACAAACCATTTAGATCTTCAACTGTTAGATGGCAGGCTGATCAATGCTGAGAAAACAGATCAAATTAACTTTTTGATAAAATAGATGAAAAGGTAAACAAACCAGAGGAAATAAATGAATCTGTGCACACAAAACTTTCAAATAAAACAGAGTAAGTAAACAAATTCTGAAAACAGTACGGCAGACTTTTTTGTGAATTTTTTGTCAAAGCTGATAAGGTGACAGATTGAAACTGTGTAACTTTAAATAGTCATGCATATGATAGTTACCGTACTATAATTTGATTAGATGAGCAATGTTTGAAGCCCTTGTAAAACGGCCAATATACAGTATATGCACACCTAAGACCGACCGGCTATAATTACAGTGATGACCTGTATTACTATGTGAAAATTTTTATTTTTATTTATTGTTTCTACTTTGTGTCGTGCCTAGCAAAACCCTTTCTTCATCTTACAATCCAAACACACCTATCAGGTTGACTGGAAACATCTGTGATGTTTACAAAAGACATCTTGAAACTCTTGTTTCAAATTCCAGCTGTCCTGCAAAATGTTCCAAAGAGAATGCAGTTTCATTACGATGTTCTTGAAGATCCTCTTTTTTAGATGACGATCCTGAAGTTACTTAATAAACTTCTTAAAGGTACAGTAAGCGATTTCTGAGAAACGCTGTGGATATTTGAGATCACCAAAACAAACACGCCCCCACCCAAAAGGATCACACCCCTGTCTTAAAAGCTCCGCCTCCAAATTCACAATCATGCTTTGCGACACAGGCACCTCCCACATCATAAGTGGACACACCCCTTACTGCTGATTGACTACAAGTGTGTTTTAGTGCCCGGTTGATCCACTTTCAACTGCATTTCTCAGGAATCAATTACTGCACCTTTAATACTGGAAAGATATGCGTTTTTGAAAAATTGCACAGAACAGGCCTGATCGCAAACTAGAGTATGCTATCCTCACCACATGTTGGTTCATAAAAGCTTGAATGAACATATCCAATGAAACATGTAAAATAATATTTCAGACCAGTAAACTGGAGCTCACTAAGACAGATGAACCACCCCTCTGCTCCTCGCCCTCATTCCTCAGTCTTTCTTTATTTGTTTTATTTACACAGATGTAACCTGACACAGCAGACAGCACACTCAAGTGCTTCATTCATTGCTGTACCCAGGTGACTGTTTAACAGATTGCAGGGTTTGCCTTAACTACACAAGCTAGGGCCCTCGACAGAAATTTACCAAGACCATTGATCTGTTCCAACACCTAGTAAGCTGCCTCCCTAGCATTTTAAGGTATCCTATATGATCTACTGCACTAACATGAAGGTGGTTCAAACATTCCAAAATTTCATAATTCAAAAAATGTATTATAAAAAAAAAATACATTTCATTCAATAGCAGAAAAATATTGCTAAAACTTGTTAAATACGGGGCTTTTGTACTAAAGCGCGGAATTGAACCGCTATTGATGATGTATGAATCGATAAAACAGTGGGAGGGAAAAAAGTGTGGAAGCACCCTTAAAAACTTTTCTAAGGCCCCATTTACACGAGTGCGTTTTAGTTTTAAAATGGCGTTTTCACTAAAACACACTTGTAGCCAATCAGCAGTAAGGGGCGTGTCCACTTATGATGTGGGAGGGGCCTGTGTTGCAAAGCATGTTTGTGAATTTGGAGGCAGAGCTATTAAGACAGGGGTGTGATCCTTTTGGGTAGGGGCGTGTTTTAGCATTCTGTATGCATTCATATCATCCAAGCAACCCCCTAAAGTCTAACATGTCTCCACTGAAATGTATTGCATTTTGTTGCTTTCTAAATATTACAATACATATTTATGTCAACTTTGTCTGGCTCTTTTATTTCAGTGGTTACAAACTTGATTTTTAAACTTTGCACATTCAATGCAGCTACTTAAAGCATACAGTAGACCTACTGTACAAATGAAAGGAAATCTTAAATGAAATGTTGTTTTTCAGTATATTCTTAATGCGATAGCAGCATAAATTTGCTATATTTATAGCAAAAATAATAATAAAATATACACAATTAAACTTAAAACATATAATCAACTATATAAAATATTTCCGCTTAATATTTAAGAGGAAAAAAACCCCAGGTGATACCTTAGTAGAGACTAGGGATGTGACGGTGAGGAAATTTTCCCACCGGTTAATTGATGTGTGACAACACCGGTAATACCGGTATCACCGGCGGAGGCTTTTAAATCACTAATTCTATTTAACCGAAAGTAACATGCACACGACCGCTCTGAACTGAAAACGCGCCAGTGTTGCATATTCACACACCGTGAATGAAGCTCGTCTGTAAATGCGCGCTCTGTGAGGCCATGGGTGCGTCTCAATCAGTTCCCTAGTTCAGTAGTCAGGGCACTGATCAAGCATTGATCAGTCTATGATTGAGATGCACGCCATGAATGAATAACAGTTCGTCCGTAAAGCCTCGTTTATACTCGACGCGCCCGCACGAGCGCGAGGGTGCGCGCAGCAAAAATAAATGCGCGCAGTCAGCGTAGCGGAGGCTCGCACTGCGGAGCCAGGCGAAAGTAAACAATGCGCGCTCTGAGCGGCCGTGCATATTTAACTTTCGGTTTTGAATTAGCGCCAATTCGGCTGCGGGTTGCTTGAATTATGGGTTCATTAGTCTATTATTTTTAATGAAAAACACAACAACAAAACAAATGACAAACTCCCTTAAATAGGCTCTTTTACGTTTCGTTTTGAAACCAAATCTTCCGCGATCATCTCAGTCAGCTCCTCACTCTTAAATCTGATGAATGACTCCTGCCGCTGCCGAGACTCACGGTCGGATCCTGCTTTATTAAGCAGATACGTTCAGTTTTTATTTGTATTGTCTGTTCTCTAACTGAACTAAATTATTTTATTACTATAAAAAAATCAAAAAGACGGTGGGCGGTGCCACGGTGGGCAAGTGATGTAACCGGTGTTGAGTCTGGACACCGGTAACACCGGCAACACCGACTATCGTAGCAAGCCTAGTAGAGACCTTAGTATTTATGGATTTATGGGACTTGTACCTACCTAATATAATAAAAATCAGTACCACAAAGTAATCAGTTGCACAAAGTTTCAATAAATGTGTAAATTCTGAGTGACCAATCCTATGTAGGCAGTTTTCTAACAGAGCTTATGTGTGCGTCTTCAAATATAAGCTCTTAACTCTAGCAGTAAGTAAAAGACTTGGGTATTCAAGTCCATTTTTTTTTTCATTTAATGAGCACAACTCCAATAAACCACCATGCAGAGATGTTAAAACGCTGCAGTCAGATGTCCACGACTGATTTTCTTAGCACTGACTGCTCGGGGGAGATTATGAAGTTGGGGAAGGTTATTGTTGTCAGACAAACTAGTGCTTGTCTATTGTTTGTTCCGGGGTTGTAAGTGCATTTCTCTGGGTGAAAGCATGCGCCTAAATGACTTAATGTAAATATAAATTTCACTTGAATGAGAGACGGGGAGTGTGGAAGTGGTGGGGTGTTTATTGTAATGCTTTTAGTCCCATGCTAGCTATGTTGGCTGTAGCGCACATTCAATGGAGCAAAATGAAGATAAACAGCCTCCATTTCGAAGCTTTCTCTAAGCCACCGGGGCCTCTAATGCATCCCTAATGTGTGTAATGTGTGCTTGTGATTTTGTGTGTTTTTGCATGAGAGAAAAACTGTGGCTTGCTACTTAAAATGTAAAAAAAAACATGTTGAAAAATATGTTTTGTCGCTTATTTTTCTGCTTTGGACTAATATTTGGAGAAAAATCAATAATGAGAATATGATATTTCTGAAAACATTTGGCAGTTGAATGTACAAATGTTCTTGTCTTTCTACTCTTGATTGCCAGATGGTGTTCTGTAAGTTAAACATTAGCAGTCTTTCTCTCCCTCACACACACACACACATCTCCATGTGGTAAATCACCTGGTTTTGAACAAACTAGACCACTTATTTCTGAACAACCATAGTTTACAGACACAATGCAGTCCAACTGTGGACTGTGTACAAATTCTCGGTTAAAAATTTTGGGATAAACTCTGTAACTCTAAATTCCCATTACACAAATAAATACCCTCCCCTGTCCTCTACAACCACCATGCAATCAAGTATTAATAGGCTTTACAGTGCATTTATGGTTTGTTTGTACCCAATAAATGCTAAAAATAAATTAATTCATGAATACAAATACTGATACGAAGGCTGACTTTAGGCCTGAAGCAGCAGTTCTACAATCAAATGAGTTCAGTAGAACAGATACAAGTTCATACAGCAAAACTGACATCAGTCTGTCTAATCTATTCTAATTGTTTTATTAATTAGAAAAGGAAGGAAGGCTTCCAAACTCTTTCCAAACATTTCTTAAAGCAGTAGTTCACTCAAAAATGAAACTTCTTAAATTTACTCACCCTCAAGTTTAATTTAACACAAAATACATTTCTGAAACATTTTACACCACTCCTTTCCATACAAGCATGCAGTGACTTTTTGTTCCAACAATACCACAAAAGTAGTCCATACAACACTACATTCTAAAGATGTGATCGGAACAGAAACTGAAGCCTTAAAAGGGGGGGAGGGGGGTATGTGATTCCTTATTTTAGAATTTGCAATCAGCTATGGGAGAAACACATGAACCTTTGTGCTTGGTCTCAGTAATGTCAAACTTTGCACGATCTGGCTTTTGGAACGTGGAGATGTGTGTGTCTGTTTCATTTGATCCAACCCTGCATGGAATCTCTTGGTCAGAGATGCCTTGCCCCTAGTCTCGAGTAGCGAGAAAAGTAAAAAATACTTTTTCGCAGCTTTCATTGACCAAGGACCGCCCAAGAGGACGTTTGACTGACATGTAACCCAACCAATCACAGTTTGTTTTGTTCCGCGTCATGTTTAGGTGCGTGAAAATCAGAGGTGGACAGTAACTAAGTAAATTTACTTGAGTACTGTACTAAGTACACTTTTTGAGTATCTGTACTTTCCTTGAGTAGTATTTTTTCTGGAAACTTGTGACTTTTATGTCACTACATTTGAAAGACAAATATCGTACTTTTTACTCCATTACATTTCTATCAAGGCCCTCAAAGTAGAAAGTCGTAGCCGCTTTGAAAGTCAGTGGATGATTTGTTTTCTTCTTTAAAACGCGATTCGTTTTTTTGGGGGGGGGTTTTTCAGACAGCCTATAAGTAATCACTCTTGTAGGATCAATGAAGTTCAATGATTTCCAAATATTTTTTTGAACACCAATCAATTGATGGCAAAATAGAAGGCGGCAGTTCCGAGACGCAGTGCACACAACCATAGTCATACTTAAAAGTTAAAATTCAGAAGAGCAGACGTGGAAGTCTGAAAAAGTGCGACGACACGAAAGTGCACACAGAAAGCTGCCTCTCAGACGCCAGACCACAAGTACTGAATTTTAGTCTATTGAAAACTAAAATCTTATTATAGTCAATTAAAACTAGACTAAAACTAAAAAATTCAGATGCCTAAAATGTTATAGTCAAAAGACTGACTAAAACTAAATCAAACTTTGCTGTCAAAATTAACACTGGTATGAAGTATGGTTGGTCGAATGATTTTTATAGATTTACCCGCCAAGTTGCCATAGCCTTGTGGATACAGCATGCATGCAATGCATAGCATGCAAAAACGTAGTTGGGCTTATAATGTTAACTGAAGTCCTTTCAGAAATATGTTTTACATAATCCTGTCAAATAAACATTTCTTTTCTAGTATGATTTTGACTTTGATAAGAGCTTTGTAACTTTTAAGCATTTTAATGAGTTCAAGATATGCTAGCATGTCAGATGGAGCATGACTGGCTTAAACCACCATGATGGAACAGCGTGCATTCATACAACAATGCAACAATAATAAAATAACGTGTTTACTTTTATTTTTCATACTTAAGTACTTTTAAAAGCAAGTACTTCTGTACTTTTACTTAAGTAAAAATCTATCTTTACAACTTTCACTTGTACTGGAGTAATATTTAACCAATAGTACTTTTACTTTTACTCAAGTAATGGAGTTGTGTACTTTGTCTACCTCTGGTGAAAATGTAAAGTCGATGTCCCTGCAATAACAGACCGGTGTGCATCTATAAATTATTCATTCAGGAACATTGTGCAATATTACTGCAACAATGGAGCCGCAAACTTCACATACTTTAGAAAATCTGGCGTTTAGTTGATCCTGGTAAGCGCTCATTGTCACAGTTGTAAACACGACGGCGTTCTTCTACCACGAGAGAGTTTTAACGGGACCATTAAAAACGCAACATACACACATCTCGTGGACATCCTGTAGAATTCAACCTATCAAATGACGACTTCTAAACTCCTGAAGTGTTTCCAGATAAGTGTGCGATATGCATCAGCAGCCAGCGGTCCGTGGGTGAGACGTCTGAGGCTGAGACTACCTTGCCCCTGACAACTGCTACAAGGACAAACAGTTAATTAAGCTACCATATGTACATTCTACAACCATTACTAAAGTGAAACTCTCTACCAGAAGTTATGGACCCACTTCATGTTAGGTGGCCTTCAAAACGCTGATTCATAATGCGCTGAAGCTTCATGAAGTAGTGTTTTGAAATCGGCCATCACTAAGGGCGTTTTCACACCTACCTTGTTTGGTCCGGATTTTCGGACTTTTCAGTTTGGTCCGAATCAAAATTACAGGTGTGAAACCTCCCCCGTACCACGGTCCGGACCAAACAGACGAAATTTGGTCCGACGAAAAGAGGTAGTCTCGGTCCGGATCAAACTGAACAAAGGTTCGGTTCGTTTCTAGTGTGAAAGCATTTTCTGTATGGTTCGTACTTTCAGACCATTTACAGGAAGTTCCTGTTTATGTTTAAATATTATAATGTTATTTTTAAATTCAATCTAGGCTACATTGATTATGAAAAGTGAAAAGATGCGCAATATGTCAGAAGACAGAAGGTCAGAAATGATTTTGAACGAAATTTTGCATGATTTTGCTTATGAACCTTTCTTTAATGTGAATTTCGTTTTGTATAAATTGTATCTTCATTTTAATCAATGTTTCATCAGATAATTACCTGGATTTAATAAATAAGAAGCAAATAGTCTATAGCAGACAATAATCGCGGGAGCGTGCTTTGCAAATGAACTTGAGCGCGTCTCAAATAAACCGAAACTCAGCAGGCTACTTGTCTCACAAACATGAGAAATATGTGTATATAAAGCTTGAAATGTCCAATGTCCTTAAACGTGACGAAAAGAACATAGTCAAGCAACGCGCACTGTTCAATAGTGGCAACGATATGCGTCCGTTCCACTGATCTATATCAGCGGTCCGTTCATTCACACTTGTCAAAGACGCTGACGTCAGACACACGTCCGTTTACAAACCAATCAATGTCAAGATGCAGCCCACATAGATGATGACGAGTGGACGCAAGTGTGTCACGTAAAGTTCTTTAGTGCGCTCGCATAATTGCAATGTGAAACCAAACCAAAACTAACCGAAAGTATCAAATGTATCAAAACGTGAACTTCGGTTCGGACCTTGGTGCGGACTTTCAGGTGTGAAAACGCCCTAAGTCGTTATTTAGTGTTTTTGGCACACCAAAAATATTCTCATCACTTTATAATATTAATATTGAACCACTGTACTCACATGAACTGATTTAAATATGTTTTTAGTACATTAATGGATCTTGAGGAAATGTCATTGCTGGCTATGCAGGCCTCACTGAGCCTTCGGATTTCAACAAAAATATCTTAATTTGTGTTCCGAAGATGAACGGAGGTCTTACGGGTGTGGAACGGCATGAGGGTGAGTAATAAATGACATTATTTAAATTTTTGGGTGAACTAACCCTTTAACTAAAATAATTAATTTAATATAAATAGTTTCTACAAAGGTTTCTAATACTCGCCAAGGCTGCATTGATTTCATCAAAAATACAGTAAAAAGATATTGTGAAATATAATTACAAGTAAAACTGTTTAAAATATTTTAAAACATTTTATAATGTATTCTTGTGATGGCAAAGCTGAATTTTGAGCAGCCATTACACCAGTCTTCAGTGTCACATGATCCTTAAGAAACCATTCTTTTATGCTGATTTAGTGCTCAAGTAAGTTCTCTATTTTGTAATTAAAATCTATAATTTGACCAATTATTTGAGTATACTATGTATTTTTAGGCATATTAAAGTATGATGCAGTAAACTTAGCATCTTGTTAATGTCAAACTATTTCTATCAAGTAAATCAATTATGTTGAGTCAATTTGTGTGACTAGAATCGTTCACATTTGAAGTTTCATGACAGTTACTTTACGATGCTGACTTAGAAAGGCTGTAAACAGTAAGTTATGGATAAGAGCTTTGGCTTCCACGTGGCCAATTACTTAGAAAACAACTGACTTACACTGCAGCTAAAGCATCTGACGCCTTTAATAAGAATTGTAACCACAGAAATATTGATCTGAATTTCATCGACTTCTTTTTAATCATAAAAGGATGCATTTATCTTTGGGTTCTTTGCTATTGGCTGTCTCGGTCATGTCATGTGGTGGCACTGTAAACACTTTCATCTGCGAGCAACTGTGAAATCATGAATCTCTTTCAATTAAGCGAGTAAACTTTGATGCTGGTTATGGCATCGTAGGTCCGCGGCTTTAAAAAAGCCAGAGCAAAACTCATCTTTTAGAAACGAGCACAGGTCACATTTCATCATAGTCAAATAAAGCAACAGTTTCATTTCTTCCTATTTGGAGCAAATATTTACAGGCCTCTCCTATCCCAAGCATCAGAGGACTTGACTCTGAAAAAAAACCCACTTCATTAGCTCATCTGCTTTTAGCTGACTGTGTAAACCGACATGTCACTTTGCCCTAAATTTCCTTTTAATTAATTTTTAATTAATGAGCTTCCAGTTCAAGTAGTGCATGGCACTGAAATAATTCCAATTCAGATAATGATAATAAACTGCAGTAGTTCAGAGTAATCCTGCATAACTGATAAACTCACTCAATGACAAGCAGAAATTGAAAAGATGTTAATGTGGCACTTGTACAATCCCGCATAATATGAAACGCGGCCTTCTGGGCTTCCAGAAACCAATGAATGGTGCGTACACACACATTGCCGAGGTACCACTTCTATTCAAAGGCAAAGTAGGCACTTGAACATATAATACTTGATAATAAAGATGTGCTAATCTCATCATTTATATATAAACGCTGAAGAAAAAATCTATTGGTGTGAAAGCTGATTAGTAACGATGGAAAGGCCTCTGTCAAAACGCCAATGCTTTGACTCAAAGTCAATGCTACAGGCATAAACAAATAAAAAAAGAAAGAAGCAGAAAAAGAAGAAACAGCTGAAACCAATTTCAGAGTGGAGGAATAGAACAATGAGGGAATTAAAGACAGGGTTTCACATGTAAATTCAAATCAAAATTGCTCTGTGTGAAAATGTTCTTATGCCGTCTGGCTTTGATCTTATCCCAAATAAGATTCATTATTGTAATGCCGACAAATTTGCTAACTTTCAGTTGAAGAGAGCGAGAGGGGGTGGAAAGACAGGACGTCGAGCATGTCTTATACATGTAATGATGGCCTGATAATACTTAAGTGCGGAAGGCAGATGTGTTCAGACAGGCAGAGGGAATTAAATCTAAGTGTTTATTGCCAAGCGTTTCCTCAAAGCTCTTTAATTCATCGCAGTGAACGCGAGCGGTTATATTGTCGTTCGTAATAGACCACCTGTCTGCAAACTATCAAAGTTATTTTTTCTAATCATTCAAGATGATTACTATAATAAAATGTGCTTAGCAATAAACTAATTAAGTCACTAGTTTACCACTGAAATTAAGAGGTTTATACTCATTTGGCCACTTTAAAATAAAAGAGTCACAAAGGCTTTGGTTAATGGCACAGTCTGGGTCACGACTGGGGGAGGGACGGGTCTACAACTGGACAATACAAGCGAACAATGAAGGCACAACGGCTTTTGGGGCCCGATACTAACATTGCACTCATGCGTAAACGCACACACAGTGACCCAACAAGGCACCTCGAAATACTTTAAGGGTGTCAACGTGAGAAACATGGTAAAAGATGGTCAATGAGCAAAGGAACAATGCAGGGAAGAAGGTCAAGATTACAGAAAATTCCAAATAATTTCCATGGTAGGAAGTCATTCACTTGTGCATTGTGTCAAAAATATATACTCAAAATCAAAATGTGCAGTAGTTTGCATATAAATAGTCATTTAAAGGTGGACTAAGTTTTTCACAAATGGTTTTACTTAAAAGCAGTGATGCACCACAAATGAATTTTTTCAAATAAATGAAAGTTTTCATTTAGCCGTAAACCGAAATCGAATATAAAGATTCATTACTTAAATTCGGTTCATAAAAATCTTTATGATGTTCAATGTTCTTCGCTTAAGTGAGGTTAAGTTTTTTGGCAAGGCTCCGGTGCCTGCTTTTACGCCTACTGAGTGGCAAAAAGACAGCATTGGTTTTCAGTGTGAATGCCACAAAAAACACGCAAAACATCAAAAAAGGGAAAGAGCTTTGAGATTGACTGTACAAATAGATTTGACAAGAAATCTGAGGTATATTTTTACAGACTGCCGAAAGCTACAGAAAAGAGAAACAAAAGGATCGCTGCAGTTCACAGAAAAAAAATGGACTCCAGGCAGTGAAAACGTCTCAGTTACGCATGGTAACCCTCGTTCCCTGAAGGAGGGAACGGAGACGTATGTTGGACGTCACCGACTGAAAGGGAACATGGATTTGCAGCTATCATTTTGTGTCTATGTTGAATTTTGGGGTAAAATCATACCCTATATATTGTATTGTTATTTATTTTATTGACAACTCATCAATTAAATCTTATATGGTGCATAACTGGATGTTTTTAAATAAGCACTGACAAAAACCATGGATCACTGGATCTTTGGTAAGTTAATATCGAGTCCAACCTTTCGTTTAAACTGATAATCGTTTGTTTTTACTCACGTTGTTGTAGTTTCCCCTATTAAATCCAGTCATGCAGCAGGCTCTTTTGCCACTCAGACAGTCCAGCTGAGGGGGCGTTTTCCAGCGGGAAAGTGATAGAGCGTCAATGCATTCCCTCTATTGCTACTCAAACACAAAAGTGTGTCCATCACACTGCTGACATATCTATTTTACCCTATCCGCATTGTGTGCATGAAACAGTCAAAACGAGTTATCGGAAAATGCCAGTGTTTTGGATTAAAACAATTTTTTTTTGCTGTTTGGACAAATAGTTCAAGTTGCCAAAATTTCTGTGCATCCCTAACCTAAAGAAATTAACAACATTTTTGACAAATGTTTAAAATGAGGTAACCTCAAGACTCCATGTGGTGGCCTCCATGTTGAGTTCACATGTTTTGAAGATTCTTGTTTAATTTACTATTAATATCTGAGGTAAATTACCATCATCGATTTCATTATGGCGATTAATGTCACATAAAAATGATATTCAAACTCAGATAAAACCATTTTAATATTGGACACAAAACATAAACACCTGAGATAATCATTGAGCTGTCAGCCACGACATTGCAGAAATAGAAACCAGAATCTCCTGTTGCTAGATGCATATTGTTGTCAGGACTGGTTAGGAAAAACACAGATTAAAGGGATTGTTCACCCAAAAATGAAAATTAGCCCATCATTTTCTCACCCTCAAGTCATCCTAGGTGTATATGACATTCTTCTTTCAGACGAATAAAATCGGAGTTATATTACAAAATTCCAGGCTAATCCACGTGGCTCTGAGATGTTAATAAAGGCCTTCTGAAGTGAATCGACGAATTTGTGTAAGAAAAATATCCATATTTAAAACTTTATAAGTAAACTTTCGGCCGACCGTCTTCCCTGTTCAATTTATGGAAAATTTTTTGAAGTGTCCCCCGCCGATCGAAAGACTAACATGACCAGGTACGCTCACCATGACGTCACGTACGCATCTTGAGGTTCACTTTCAACATTCAACACTTTTCCACAGAAGGCGGTCGGCCGAAAGTTTACTTGATAAAGTTTTAAATATGGATATTTTTCTTACACAAACGTGTCGATTCGCTTCAGAAGGCCTTTATTAACACCCCAGAGCCGCGTGGAGCAGTTATTTGATGGACAGATGCACTTTTTATGGACTTCAAAAACAGAGCCACTATTACTGCAATTCTAATGCTTGGATTAGCCTGGACTTTTGTAATATAACTCAGATTTTATTCGTCTGAAAGAAGAATGTCATATACACCTAGGATGACTTGAGGGTGAGTAAATCATGGGCTAATTTTAATTTTTGGGTGAACTATCCCTTTAACATGGAAAAGTAACCTTCCACGCCTGGTCTGGTAAGGACATGTATTTTATAAAAATAAAATACATACTATGTACTTATTATAGTTATTAGAATAACTGGGTAATAACTGGTACTAACCCTGAACCAACCCCTAAACCTAGCCTTAGCCCATGTGGTTACCATATGTTAACCAGTACTTTCTTAGGTAAGTAAAGTGCAACCATGTCTATGGGAAAATTTTACCCAATGTCTAATGCTAAACACAATCTCCTAAACAAGTCACATGACTTGAGGTATTACTCATATCCATAGCATGAACAGTGCAGAATGATCTACATGTCCAAATTCAAAACTTTTGTTTGAATAATAGCAATAATGAGCATAATGAGTCTTGATTTACTTGACTTACTTCGACCATAGAGTGAAGATGCGGAGGATTTGTTTGAATATTTATGGTAACTGGATAGTTGGAAGGCAGTGTGGGGTTTTAGTGTGCCAGTGGGAGCATGGCAGGGGATTGTGGAAAAAGTGCAATACGTACTGGAGTGTGGCACTGGGTGTAATTCTGAGCAGTTCTTATTCAGCCCCTGCAGGAGTTTGTCATCCGGGATCAAAAGCCCATCTGACCAAAGCGGCACAGAGAGAGGCTTCAGACACAAGGAGCAGTTTTCATGCCGCGCCGTCCCTGCCAGGGCCCGCGCACACGGACGCGCGCGCACACACACACAGACAAGCAAATCGCATCAATCTTGATTTCTTCCATCATGCCTATTGCCTACACACTCTGCTTCTCTGCGTTTTGCCTTCCTCCTTCATTATGTTCTCCTCCACTCCACTTTTTCCCCCCTCTGCTTAGCTAACGCACAGGCTTTTATTTCCTTTTTGATTTGATAGACATCCCAGTGACCCTAAAACTGTCTCTTGTGATGGATGTAAAGGAAGAGCATGGTAAAAAGATGCCAGTGCTCTCCTCCGTAGAGATCTATCCATCCAAAATTACCATCCAATCCATCCTTCCCCTTTCTTCTTTCTGCACTGCTTCCTCCTTTTCACGCTCCACTCCTCTTTAACATCTGCACTCTTCCTGCTTGTTTCAGCCCACATCTCTTCTCTCATCCCATCTCTCTTGCACCTCTCTTCTTCATCTGATTCCTTGAGGGACCTCAGCAGCGCATCAAGATGTCAGAGCGTTCGAATGCAAACATTCATCACTGACGTGCACTGAGAGCGTACACACAAACAGAAAGCCACTCAGCGACTGACATGCCTGGTAAGAGTCATAAATGCCGAGAGTGCAGCAAAACAACTTGGGAGGGCGTGTGACAGTTCTCAAAAGTTTCAGCTTTTGGGACTGAAGCATTTTAAAAATCTGTTTAGGATTAAAAGAAAACCCACAAAGACACTTGTTGATGCACGTCGTTGAGCAGCTGTGAAATGAATATTAGTCTTTTTTTAAAGGAAGACGGAAGAAAATAGCATGGCCTACCTCATATTATTAACAGCTTCATGACAAGACGACTTGCATTGCATCCCACAACTTTTGATCAACGAATTTCCAAGATTTTGTGTCTCGTTAGATAATACTTGGGATTATTTGCTAATAATAGAGCATTTTCTTGAATATTAAATGGTTTACGTCTTTTCATGACACTTAGATAATATGACATTTATTACCATTGACAGGTTTTCCATTACTGTAATAATTCTGGTCGTGGATCAACAGATCTTAACCTATCATATGTTTATTAAAACATTTAAATTAGTGTTATTACATGCTAAAAAGCCGCTTCATACTTTCATATTGATGGTTTCCAATTTTGCCTATAATAGGCTCTAAATTCTTTCCATGAGCAGAACTTGACAGTGATTTAGAAGTTGAGCTTACATTGGACTCCTTGCAAGTGGCCTGCTTCTAAATATAACTTCTGAATAACAAATGTTCAATTTCTTCAAAACTGAAGCTTTGAATGATGAGAGACACAAATTCTTGAGGGATTTCAGGTTTAAAAAGAATACATTTGATTAGAGAAAACTGATGGTTGCACTGGAATAAAACTGCCACTGAGATGACTCTGTTTCTGCCATTCTCTGAAGGGATGTGATCAATAACCTTCTGACCTCCTTAAGGTTTGGGTTTGGGCCACATCCAAAGCCATAGCAAGACCTTGACATTAACAGAGGGAGAAAGCTGAGTCTGCAAGCATGCAGAGAAAGTGAGAGAGGAAAAAGCGCCCGCCACCAATGCTGAAGAAAAAGTCACAGGAGTGGGTGTTCTTGTAACTGTTTTGAGTCGAATGCATTCAAGCGATTGCATTAATGCAACCTTCAAAAGAGAGACATATGAATTTCACAGCCCCAACACTGAAAAGCCCACGGCATCTCCATGCCAAATGCGTTCGATACGGTGAGGCGTCGCTTGCAATACAATCATACTTTTGAATCTTTTAATCTTGCTGCCATTTTAAAGACTGAGATGCTCCCACGCGTGGCACGCAAAATCTGTGCTCTGCTTTAAAACATCCTAATTCAATCAGTAACACACCGCCCCCCTTTGAAAAACAGCCTGCCGGGTACCAGAGCGACCCAGCTGGCACCGTATGCGGTCTACAGCCTGATGAAGTCGATTCCAGTCAAGGCTTAACTGAATTCTGCTCAGAATCATAATTTTGAATCTCAGTGGGTCAGTGTCCTTTCCTTCACACCCTTTCTCTTTCACACGCCTGCACTTCGTAAATTCATGCATCCTGCTCCCTCTTACTTGTCAGTTTGACGTTCAGTCAATACGACGTGTGTGTGACCTGAGAAAATGTGCGTGTTGACAGCATATGACCTTTACCGCTTTTGTTGAGACACACACACACACACACAGGCACGATCGCCCACCCCTCTCTGTCCATGTCCCTCACTCTGTTCATCTCTTTCCATGTCCCCCTTTTTCCTTCTCGCTTTATGCGTGTCCTTCTTTTCCTTTCTACCCATCTCCCCATCATCTCCTTCTGTCTAGCCTATGCCCCCCTTTTTCTCTCTGCCCCTTGTTTTCTCTCTTTCTAGTACTCTGATACCCTTAAATGCCCTAAATGTTTACATTTACCCCATCTCTAAATAACAATCAGCACAATTTTATACAAATATATTTTCATGCATGCATTTTACACATGCAATTGCATCATTACAATCAACTTTAAAAAATATAAAAATATATAAAAAACTGAATTTAAAAGGTCTTAAACATTGACTCGTCAAAATTACATTTCAAACCCTGAGTGAGAAAAAAAAGTGAAGTTATGATATATAACTCTAAACTTACCTTGAGCGCGCAACATGTGGGTATTCCAGAGGAACACAAGGGCAAAAATCCAACCCCGCATCCCGCACCTCGCTTTCCCCGTCATCACCTTCCTTGTATTTCCTTGGCGGTGAATAATCCCTTTAACTTTGCCCTTGGTAAGAGGGCTCTGACCCCCGGAGAAGCTGGAATCTGAAACCTCGGCAGATGAGGAGGTTTTTGAGAAAAGAGGAAAGTGCGCGCTTCGCTTCACCGCATGTACGAGGCGATTCTCATTCATCCCACACGCCGGAGAGTTCAGCTCCGAGTCCGCGACTTTCCCGGTCGCTTTACTTTCATGTCTCATGGCTTTCTGAAAGCCCTCACCCGAGCATTTAGCACTGAATAAAACGACACCTTCAAACCAAAAAGACCAAGTCGTACACTGCTCCAAAATGAACGAACATCCCTTCGCTAAACGCGAGCCGCTCTTCTGTGTCCCGAGACGGCTCATGATGTTTCAGTATTGATTCCAGTCAAGTATTAATACGTTTGAGTGTACCGGATTTAATTTATCCGCTTAGAGCGCCAATATCTCCTGTAAACCCACGTTGTTTTGACGTATTCGCAGGTCGGATTATCTACCCGATCATTTCGAGCATTTTCACGGCATTCAGTGAGTCTTGAAGAATCCCTTACAATCCATATTGGTGCTCATTAGATGTGCCTTCATCCATTTGTAACAGACTGCTGGAAATATTGCTTGATTAATCTGGCTAGGTGTAATGGTACCCAGATCACTTTATGTAGGCTATCCAACAGGTTAGGACGCAAAAAAGAAATCACATAAGTCAAGAACGTCCACAAATACCTCCAATAAACACCTGTGAACAGAAAAAGCAGACGTCACGAAACTGTGTAGCTAATATGGCTCAAATCATAAACCTTCTGAGTAGCTAACAAATTACATATAGCCCACATTTCATACATTTCTTGAAAAATGTGTACTTTCACAGTACAAAACAAACCCAAAATAACGTATACTAGTTTGTTCACAACCAGCACTACTTAGCTACATTTAATAAGTCGAAAATAATAACTTGCGGTTCAGTGAATGAGTCGAATTAATTCAGCAACAGATTGATTCATAAGTGTTTTGATTCGCTAAAGAGAACCGACACTTGAGAGTCACTCCTTTGGGAGTCGGATTACACTGGTCGAGCTCTGTGTTTTTGATTCACTAAAAAGAGCCGACTCATAAGAGTCGTTCGTTCGAGGTCCAAACACTGGCAATGATAAAAACAAATATTAGAAAAAATGTACATTCACCTTCATCACTTGGTAGATATTTTCCAGAAATTACTGCTTAAAGTTCGGGTACGCACTGAATCGATGTAATTCGTAACTTTGGAAGTTGAAAGTCCTCCTCACCTTACGCTCTTGCGGTCCGGTTTGGGTGAATGAAAGCATCAAGCGAAGAGAACTGAGCTCCGCCACGGACACTGAACACCTGCTGCCCGGACCGAAGATGGAACTTGCAATAAGGATCTTGTCAGGGAATTTAAAGTTTAGTCGGATGCTAGTCAAATTGCCACTTCTTTAAAAAGGCTTTGACTGAGCCGTTCGAGTTTCTCTTCTCAGGAATAGTTATTATACAGGGCTGAATTTGAAGTTGAATTCGGCATCCCACCCGCTCCGCCCTGCTCGGCGCTGATTGGTCCGCCCTCAGCACACTACAGCCTATATTATTTTTCATGGAGAGCACGTGGAAAAGGAAAAGCTTCTGAAACACGGTGCCATGCGCCCCCAATCAGACAGAAACATTTATGTTCGAAAGTCACACCGAAAATGTAAGGTTTTCAGATCTCTTTCAAGTTTCAGAAAGTGTTATTTTTTTGTCATTACGTAATAAATCATGCTGTGGAGTTTTACATTGTTGAGTACAATTCTTCTTCACACACACACAAAATCCAAACCTGAATGATTTTCTTTCTATGGAACTTTTTCCACCTGACAGCTCATTAAAAAAAGCCCATACAACTTCTGAATTATACACAGAACAGAATGAAATTTAAGTGGTTATTTGTATTTCGTATAGCCTATATTTAAATATGAAAGACTAATGAGTAGGCTACCTACCTACAGTCTGTCTGAACACACACACACACACACACACACACACACACACAAAATCCAAACCTGCATGATTTTCTTTCTATGGAACTTTTTCCACAATGTCCAGACAGCTCATTAAAAAGTCTATACAACTTATGAATTACACTGAACAGAATGAAATTTAAGTGGTTATTTGTACTATTTCACATAGCCTATATTTAAATATGAAAGACAAGCCAGGGGGCGGTTGTATAAACTGCTTAGTCTTAAAAGTTCTATTTTTTTTTCTCTTCAAGACTGATACTAACTTTTTAAGTCACTTACATAAGGTAGATCAGTTTGAATCAGAAAAGCAAGAATGATTAGCCTATACCTCTTGACTAATTTCGAATTGGTCAAATTAAGACGGTCTTAACCAGGTTCTACATATGTCAAATCTGTCTTGATAGGGAATAATTGTGCTGATTTGAGAGCTAGACCTGGCCATTTATGTGATAGACTTTTCTTCTTCTACTACTATACTTCTTCTTCTTCTTCTTCTTCTTCTTCTTCTTCTTCTTCTTCTTCTTCTTCTTCTTATTATTATTATTCTTCTTCTTCTTCTTCTTCTTCTTCTTCTTCTTCTTTTTGGCAACATTAGTTACATTAAGAGGAAAAGAGATGATCATGAACTATTCCTCTTATTTTTGCAGAAAAAGCATGGTAATGAAAAAGCCAGTAAATTAAAAAGTGGATGAATGAAATATCCATATGAAAATTCGGCGCAGTTAGAGTGTCAAGGTCAGTGTGCTAATATTAAGGCAGCATTACATTTTTTTATTAAGAATATCGTGTTTTCATTAAATGACACATTGTTCATTAAAACTATCTAACAATGATCTTAGATTTAACTGGGACTATAACTCATCTCAGAGTCTATTGGACATAGCAGGATGACACCAGTTTAAATTAATATCGGAATTGTGGCATTCATCTTTTTAAAATAAATTTACTTTAAGACGGTTTGAGAATATTTTTCAGAGTTGTTTAATAGCATTTGATGTGTGGTTTATATATTTATTTTCCCTGGAAAGACACCGGGGGAAACAGAGAGGTTATTAGATGCCTTAGATATTCTTAAACAACAATAATATAATTGTAGACAACTCATCTCCATTAAGCTTTCAAAAAAGACATCAAGATGTTTATAACCTTTTAAAAAGTGTGCCTTTGCTCACAATGTTACTTCCATGAACGGTAACTCTCCAAAAATCATTCTCTTCCGTACATAATGCCTTAAACTCTACAGAAGTTGCTTTCGTTGAAAAGCTAATGAAAGTCAGGTGGTGGCCATAGCAATTGACCAGTGGTGGCGGGCTGTGCTTGCTCCCGTCACTGAGAGCAGTTCCTTCATTTCTCAGTGGCAAAATGTGTTAACACTCTGGCCTCTGCCTGTGCTGGTCATTCCTTGGTTTCTATTAAGTATGTAATTGGAACAACTAATTCCAAAACCAATTTGATTTGCAATTACGTCCATCCCCGTTCCAGGGCACTATTCATTTAAAGCCTGTCTTACTCAGACAGCGATAGTGGACTGACATGAGGACACAGGTGCGCGCACACACACACACACACACACACACACACACACACACACACACACACACACACACACACACACACACACACACACACACACACACACACACACACACACACACACACACACACACACACACACACACACACACACACACACACACACACACACACACACACACACACACACACACACACACACACACACACACACACACACACACACACACACACACACACAGATACCAATCTTCTGCTCTGCCTTGAATTAAATGTTCCTCAAGCCACATCTCTTAATGTGTTTTTTCCAATGCATAAATGGTTTCCACTCACTTCATGTCAGAGGTACTTGTTACTTGCAGGGGGAAAAAAATGAGTTTAACCAACCACGACCTGTTAAAGGAACAGTTCGGCCAAAATTGAAAATATTGCCATCATGTAGTCACCCTCATGTTAGTCAAAACTTGTATGACTTTTGTGACTTTGACTATATGCTATATTCCAAGGGGCTGACAGACTAATTTTGAAAAAGGAGACGGGAGAGGGAGGCTGGATGGGAACTCTGCAGACTTTGAGATGGGCAGAACCTGGCAAGAGAAATGACGGGATCAGCGGGGATGGGAGATTCAGGTAAACCTTCTCTTCCAAATCATCATAATATACAGAGGTCCTCGAGAGATTGCTGCTTCTGCTCCAGGCCGGTAGTCTCACATAGCCAGACCATCAGACTGACGCATGTCTGGACTCCATCACAGTTTTCATTGTCTAGGACCGCACAAGAGGGCATCTGACTGACATGTAAAGCAACTAATTACAGTTCATTTTGCTCCGCATCATGTTTAGGGGCTTGAAAATATAAAGTCGACGTGCCTATAACAGACCGACGTGCATCTAATAAATTATTCATTCAAGAAGGTTGTGCAAGTTTACTGCAACAATGCTCTGCAAACTTCACATAGTTTTGAAAATCTGGTAAGCCTTCATTGTCACAGTTGTAAACACAACAGCTTTTTCTTCCATGAGGGGATTTGTTTCCAGACGGACTGTTAAAGAATGCGACACAAACGTCTACCAGAAATCCTGGAGAATTCAACCAATCAGATGACAACTTTGAAACTCCCAAAGTGTATTTTGTGTGCCTTATGCATCAGATATTCAGCCAAAGGTCTGTGGGCATGACATCTGAGGCTGAGACTAGACAGCCGGCAAATCCATATTTTTAAGGTCCAGTATTCTGTCAAGAGTGCTTGTAGAGAAATAATAATAAAAAAAAAAAATCATCAATAATTATTTTTAAATATAACTAATAATAAATAATTAATAATAACTCAAAACTTTAGTTTGCGTTACCTTATGGGTTCAGAAGACTTGGAATGCAATGCAAAAGTCATTATTTTTAATGATTTTATGGGTTGTGTGTTCAAAGTTTGACCTCTTTTGTGTTCAGCAGAAGACAAATGTCAGCTATGCTCAGATTCAGAGAAAATTAAAAACTGATATCAAAGCAGCCAAAAATCAATCAAAACACTTTTCCTAGTTTCAGTGTTGGCATAGTTACTGTGTTTTGCATTTATAAGTCAATGCCTATTTTAGCTCATCTGATAAAATTTTAGCTCATCTGATAAAAGATATTAATGTTATTCCAGGACAAAAAAGGCTGTTGCTCCAGGAACACATACTATTGGACAAAATCGTGGCCTCTGACAAACAGATACTTAGTCTACAAATAGCGCCACCTACTATGACATCTAATGAAACTCAACCTGGAATGTATTCAGTTGCTAGTCTTTGAACTCTCATACTTCTGTCAATCATTTTTACGAGCATGCATGAAGATTCCCTATTCCAGACATTCTTAAGTCAACATGCTCTCTGAGACGCCGATCAGTTTTGTATTTCAAGGGATCAGATCACTTTGTGAAGAGTAAGAGTTTACCAGATGGAGTAAGCTCATGTTTGTGTGTGTGTGTGTGTGTGTGTGTGTGTGTGTGTGTAAGATGCACCTGCATATCTTTAAGCAATTCCATGTTCCCACTGAAGGACTGTAAACCAACCAGAGCACTCATTGGAAATGCTTTACCAAACAGGCTAAATCAATAGCTGGTTAGAATAAGGTCAAACACTCAACGACGAATTCTGATAAGCTCTGATTTAAGTAAAAGCCTACCGGCTGGATACATTAGGGCAATTTTTACAACCTGAAATGCATATATATTTCCCTTCAGGACATATTTTCCCAAAGGAAATATGATATATATGAAGCATACAAATTTAATAGCGAATTTAAAAGCCATAATGGTATTAGTATACCTATTTGTCCACAGTTGTTCCATTAGCCATTGTCTGTTCAGAGGAGGGAAAATGTTCAGGAAGTTTGATTCTCGGGCTTTGAGGGAGCCTGTGTTTCTCATGCCTTCAGGCAAAGACTCTATTGCATTACAAAAGAGAAATCTGATCCTTCACTACCACCCATTAGCTAAAGAAAGATGTTCTTACTCTTCCGTTACTATCACTGGAGTAAAGGAAAACGAAAAGGAAGAAAGGCTGTGTGTGTGTGTGTGTGTGTGTGTGTGTGTGTGTGTGTGTGTGTGTGTGTGTGTGTGTGTGTGTGTGTGTGTGTGTGTGTGTGTGTGTGTGTGTGTGTGTGTGTGTGTGTGTGTGTGTGTGTGTGTGTGTGTGTGTGTGTGTGTGTGTGTGTGTGTGTGTGTGTGTGTGTGTGTGTGTTCCAGGTAAACCCTAAATCCTTGTCCATGTGGAGAAATGTTTTGGTCCCCACACTCTAAAAAATGCTGGGTTAAAAATAACCCAAGTTGGGTTGAAAATGGACTAACCCAGCAATAGGGTTGTTTTAACCCAGCGATTGGGTTGTTTTAACCCAGCAATTGGGTTGTTTTAAGCAAACATTTAACCCAACCGCTAGGTTAAAACAACCCAATTGCTGAGTTAGTCCATTTTCAACACAACTTGGGTTATTTTTAACCGAACATTTTTTAGAGAGCATGAGGAAATCAGCTTATAAATCAGACTAAATGATGTTTTTTGAAAATGTAAAAACGTAGACATTTTTCTGTGATGGGTAGGTTTAGGGTTAGGGGATGGAATGTACAGTTGCTGGTTAGGTATATTTTGAAGCATGGCAGCTGGTTTGAGCTGGTTTATGCTGGTCCTTAGTTGGTCATGAGCTGGTTTAAGCTGGTCCTGAGATGGAGCTAGTTGCTTAGGACCAGCTTAGGACCAGCACTTGCAGCTGAAACCAGCTCATGACCAGCTAAGGACCAGCTTAAGCCATGCAGCTCAAACTAGCTCAAACCAGCTGCCATGCTTCAAAACATACCTATAACCAGCAAATGCTTTTTTTTTCAACAGGGTTGTACGGTTTAAAAATCATTATGTCTATGGAAAGTCCCCATGAAAACCCATTCCTTTTGATTATAAGAGGATGAGAAGTTTAAAAAGGCAATTTTTATTGGAGAACCCTTCTTCTTCAGCATAATATGACTTAAAACAAGCAATGTTTACCTGCAGGCTGTATGTGCAGTATGTTATTGTGTGTTTGTTTGTGTGTGTGCATGCCAAGGCCGTAACCATGTCTTGAACATTGGGGGGGACCTTTTTATATATATATATATATATATATATATATATAAAGCAAAAAGAAACAGAACAGTGAACGGAATTTTAGGTATAATTCTAGTTGGGAAATAATCCTTGGGACTATTTGCAAACAATATTTGCATTAATTTGCGTCAAATGTATTATTAGTCCCGAGATTCTTTGCCTTAGTGAATAAATACATAGATCTACTAATGTCAGTTGAATTCCCAAGTGGTCTGATGGTAGAATTTTTGTAAACCGTGTCAAAGGTTCTGGGTTCTAATCCGCCCTCATATAGTTTTTTTTCTCCTTCTTCATTAAAATCAAATATGTTCTTCAATGATTGTATATTAAGAGCAAGGACACGTTTGTGTGCATTTTGTTTTGTGATTTCACCGGAAAGAATAGAGTCTCTCTCCGCAACGACATTAAGATTAACGCACTCATCTGTGTGTGAAGACTGTGCACGAGCCAAAAGAGAACGTAAACCCCACCTACTTTGATTTGATTGGCCATCTCATTTTGACATTGACGAGCGCTGTTAGACCACTGAGGCAAACCAGACTAAAATGTAACTTTTAAACCTTTTTGTCATCCTAACATACAGAGCGCTGCATAATGAAGTGCAGCAGAGAAGTGCAAGAATTGTAAATATAGCAATTTGGCCATTGCTAATTATTGGGGGGGACTTCTCCCCCTCAATGTCTATGGTGGTTACGGCTCTGGTGCATGCGTGCGTGTGTGTGTGTGTGTGTGTGTGTGTGTGTTGCAAACCAAAACAGTGGGCAACTCTTGAAAGAGAACAGGAAAATGAGAGATGACCGTAGAGATACAGGCCACAGACTGTCAATGACAAATCAGAGGAGAGAGAAAGTAGGTTGGTGAGAGAAAAGACACTTGCAAGGGATGAAGACACTGAAAGTAGGAAAGAGAGTGCATGGCTGTTTCTAGGCATAGGTGAACTAGGCAGCCTACGGTGCCACCAGCTGGAGGGTGCACCAATGAGCACCTCAATGACCCATTAACATGTTTAAGTCACCATAAAAATCAAAATTGGCAAATCTTGTTTTTTTTATGGAATATTGCAGGATTTATTATAAAGACCTGTCACTCACATGACATAACAGCAATAGCAAATGATCCAATCATTTTCCAATGGACAAAATCAAGTCCCGTCCTACATTTTTTTCTTGATTGAGAAGCTGTTTCACTCAGATATACATCACAATAGTGAACAAAAGACTATCACAACTTCCACTTCATGCCACATTTAAACACTAAATAATGATGTGCACTGATCAATCATTTATAATAAATACTGCAATATTCCATAAAAAATAAGAATTGTGAATTTTGATTTCATGGTGACTTTAAGCTGCAAGGGGGAAAGGGGGGAGGGCACCAATAGGGATCTCGCCTAGGGCACCAAAATGGTCAGAAACGGCTCTGAGTGATGGATAGGCACAGGTGGGAAGATAAGAGAGGTCTGTAGGGGGTACAGGTATATAATATCCATGCATTACCTCCCATGAGCTTTTTCTGTGGGTTGTCTGTAGCCTCAGGATAACAGAGATGTAGTGTGTCAGACTAAAGGATTGAAAAAGTTTGAGAGTGCTGGTGTTAAAAGTAGGGGATACAATAGGGCAACAACATTCATAAATTTGGCAGGATCCTTCATCCAAAACAACTTATATTACATTCAAGGTAGCCTATATACCCAGCAAACATTGGTCCAACGGTAATGTCGTGTCCCTGGCCAAAAATAGTCGCAGTAGGACGACATAAATCTGTAAAAATGTGTAACAGAACATTCATTCCGTTCAACTTTCATTTTGGAACTATATTTCACTAGCTATGTTTCCATCCAAAGTTGCGAATATAATTAATGCGCAAAAATGCAATATCGCATAAAACATTTGCGAATAAAGCACCGTTTCCATCCAGTGAGTCGAAGAGGACATAATCGTCACTTCCTGATAAACTACCGCTAAAAAAAATCACTAAGAAACATAGGAGAAGCCACCATATATAATAATTTTCGTCTATAATAAATGATTTGCGTCTCAGAGAAACTTGTGCATCACAACAAACTTGTTGTCATGCTTTCAGAGGCAGATGTGCTGTTTTGGGCTGTTCTAGGAGGAAAATATACCGAGCATCTTTGACAACAGACTTCTTAAAGACCAAAACAGCATTTCAGATGCTGTGCAAACAAGATTTTTCCGCTGGTTAGTACAGTTATGCTGTTACATCGCGAAAGTCACATGATTTTCTTTATGCGCACGTTTTCGTATTGGATAAAAAATGTATCATATTCAAACGAGCGCATACGTTTTTAATGCGCATTTTTAGGATTTATGCGCATCTTGGCGTTTCCATACAGAATTTTTTGATGCGATATCCCAAAATGCGCATTAAAAATAGGTGGATGGAAACATAGCTAATGACGTGTCGGAGTGACGTCTTTTCAACGGTTATGAAACGTCCAAATGTTTGCTGGGCATTTTTGTCAGTTCATACAACCCCAAAGTTGGGACATTTTGTAAAATGTAATAAAATCAATGTTAATTCTCTTACATTTTAATTTAACTGACAAAAGTAAAAAAAAAAAAATTCCAATGTTTTCACTGGCCAAATTAATTGTATTTTGTAAATATAAGCAAATTTTGATATTGATGGCTACAACACACTCCAAAAAAGTTGGTGCAGAGGCAAAATAAAAGTGAAAAGATTATAGAATCTCCAAGACAAACTGTTTTGAAACAGTCCACAATTAACGGGTAATAGGTGAGGGTATCTTGATAAAAGGAGCATCCACCATGAAGACTCTTTTGCAAGCAAAGATGGGTCATGGCTCACCACTTTGTGCCAAATTTAATTAGACAATCGTCAAACAATTCAATTCAATCACATTTCTCAATGCAGGATGAAGGTTTTTCGTTATCTACCATACATAATATTGTGAAAAGAAAAGAGAAATCTCTGTCTGTCTGTGTAGGGCCAGTCAGGAGACCTCTGTTGAATGTGCGGGACCTTCAAGCCCTCAGATGGCATTGCATGAGAAACCATCATGATACTGTGTTAAATATAGCCACATGGGCTTGGGAGTTCTTTGGAAACTGTTGTCACTTAACACAGTCTGCCGCGGCATCAAGAAACTTGAATCTCTGTTAAGCAAGGAGAAAGCTATACATCAATTCTATGCTGAGATGCAGCAGAGTTCTCTGGGCCTGAGCTCATCTCAGATGGTCTAAAAGACTGGTAGTCAGATGAGTCCCTATTTCAGCTTGTCTTTGGGAAAAACTGACTTTGAGTTCTCAGTCCAACGAAGGGACCATCCAGACTTTCATCAGTGACAGGTGCAAAAGCAAACTTCTGTCATGGTATGGGGGTGCATCAGTGCAAACGGCATGGGTGACAAGCATATGTGTGAAGGTACCACTGACGTGGAGGCGTATACTGGGACTGTACAGAGACATATACTGCCATAAAGATGACATCTTTCCTGGGAAGCAAGACAATGCCAGGCCTCATTCTGCATGTGCTACAACAGAGTGGTTTCTAGACACTCTACACCGTAGAAGGGATGTGCTTGACTGGCCTGCCTGCAGTCTCTAATTGAAAATGTATGGCCCATCATGAAAAGGAGAACCAGAAAACGACAACAGACTGTTGAGCAGCTGTCTTGTATCAGGCGAGATTGGGATTAGTACTCAATTCCCAAACATTTAAAAAGTGTAATGAGAAGGTGATGTGACACAGTAGTAAACATGCCTCTGTGCCAACTTTTTTGGAGTGTGTTGCAGCCATAAAAATCTAAATTTGTTTATATTTATTTACAAAATACACTTAAGTTGGTCTGTGAAATCTTTGACAATCTTTTCTTTGTAATGAATAAGTAATAGGCTATTTTCTACCCTGGTTTTGAGCCTAGCCCTTGAAACGCTCGGTTTTTATAGGCGTGCCACATTGAAGACTTAGTAAACGCCCACTGACTGCTATGATTGGATAACAGTTTTGCATATTATAATGAGCTTCGACTCCCTTACACGTGAGGAATTGTTTTGAAAGTTTCTAATGTGGAGAAACAGCAACCGGAATAATTCGCCCACAGGGCTCGCAAAATGTCTTTATCAAACAAACACAATATCACACACACACATGCGCGGGCACCCACAAGCCAGTACGTACATCAGCAAGACTTCACCTCAGACAAATCAGCATGTTCAAAACTTCCGCAATTGTATTTTTCCTTCAAATTACCAGTCAAGAGAGTGAACAACGCACACCAAGAAAGGAATGTTATTTTCACTATTTAAGATATTAAGACCCAAGAGATATATCACTATTTAAAGATATTTCACTATGAAGGCCCATACATGTCCGAGTCTGATCTCGAAGCAGGACAATGATCCAACAATACTTCAAATATAAAGGATACTCCAGCCTCTGACAGCATGGAAGTTATGTTTAGTTAGACACGTACATAATCAGTATATATCATTCCTAACAATGCAATACTATCACATATAAAAATAATTATTGTGTTGCATCATTTCTGTCAGATCCAGAAGCATACAGCATAGTTTTGTAATCTCATCCTGTCTGTAAATCCAGTCTCTTGTTTACAAACAAATCTACAGTGAATGGTTCAATGTTTGAAACATGCCATAAAGTTCGATCCGGTTTAGCTCCACTTGGCCTATGTTATTTATCTAACATGTCATGTCATTACAGGCGTGAGTTGGTGGGCGGGGATACAAAATTGAGGCAGCGTTTCACTACTCTCTGACGTCACAGGTAAGAACATACGCAGATTGATTTTTTAATGAGCCAGCTGTCAATAAAAGCGTTTCTTTATAAAACAAGGATGTTTTTCTTACAGGATATTCATATATTACGATGACCTTTTATATATCAAAAGCTCAAGGGAAAGTTTATTTTCTCAATTCATGACCCTTTTAATGATTATAAAGGCGGTTACATATTTTCTGTAAAAAGATGTATTGAATAGCCTAATATTATTTTGTTTATTTGCTTGTTTTTTATGTGTACAATGTCTCCTGCAATTTAAATGCTTTTGATTGGTTCTCGTTTGAATTTGCAACACACCATGTCTGCAAATTACATCAGTCCACATTGCCACTGGAAGATTTAGGCTACAACCAATCTGAGAGTTGCCGCCATGGCAAGTGATAAAAATGCCTTCCAGTGCTGGAAAATACAAAAGTAATCAAATGTAATCAGTTACATTACTGTAATAAAGTAATTGAAAAAGTTACACTACTTAACTAATCTGTAACCTATTACATTTCCAAAGTAACCTTTCCAACACTAAACGTAACTGAGGGTGAATTCATACTTGGGTTTGGTTTGATTAAATCAAACCAAACTCTGGTGTGATTGCTCTGTTTGTGCAGTTAATTTGAATAAGTGTGAACGCTGCCATCCAAACCCTGGTGTGCACCAAACAAGCGTTCCCTTCCAAATTAACTCTGGTACGGTTTGACTGAAATATGAACGCAGACCAAAGACATCTAAACAAACCAGAAAAAAAACACCCTAAAAAAAAAAAAAATTTTTTTTAGGTTTTTTATTTTTTTTATTTTTTTATTTTTTATTTTTTATTTTTTTTATTTTTATTATTATTATTATTATTTTTTTTTTTTGTCATCTAGGAGGGGGGGGGGGGCGTCAGGGTCTGGGACCTCATGTAGGTGGACAGGGATAGTGTTATGTTGGAAGTGTAGGCGGGAGAAACTGGAAAAATGTGAGCACTGTTGTATATTTATTGGTACTGTTTCTTATTGTGTGCATCCTGTATTTTGGTGCTCAATAAACATATTTGACAAAAAAAAAAACACCCTAAAAAAAACACAATGCTAAAGCATACCTGTTTTTTCTTGTTGTAGGAGCTACGTTGCCCAATAAAGTTTGGTACAGGCGTCAGAAATGCTGTCTCCTAACAGCAGATCTGCAACAGAGGAATTCCTGCCACTGCTTTGACTTCTTTACCCATTTTATAAAATCTTCATGAGTTCTCAGCTGGTCAAAATACCATCTCACACATACAATGAGCGCATTTAGCCCAGAACCCAGCACTGTTTTGATGTTTGTCAGTGGCGGCAGTGACTCAGTGGTTCATGTAGGTTGTCTACAAACCGGAAGGTTGGTGGTTCAATCCCCAGTTCCACCTGACTAAGTGTCGAGGTGTCCATGAGCAAGACACCCAACCCTGGCTGCTCCCGAAGAGCTGGATGGCGCCTTGCATTGGTGACACCACCGTCGGTGTATGAATGGGTGAATGTGAGGCAATATGTAAAGCGCTTTGGATGGCCATTGGTCTGTTGAAAGCGCTATATAAATGCAGTCCATTTACCATTTGTTCTGTGGCAAAATACGTTTTTTTTTTTTGTCTTTCGGTTCGGTCTTAAAAATTACAGTGTTATTAAAACACGCTTTTATTAAAAAAACGCTTGTAAATTACACTAACGAAGCAAATAAATAAATTATTTTCTATTTTTGGTCTAGACCAAAGGAACCAAAAAAACGAGTGTGAACACACCTTTAGTGCCCATTTATGCTACAAAAAGGCTAAGTTTTAAATTACACACAACTGGTGCAACCGGCCCCCGAATATAATAGAGGCTTGAATGCACTGTAAGTCGATTTAGGATTAAGGTATCATTTAAATATAGAAATGTAAATGAAACCACATAGCAACATGCTCAAATCTGCTCAGATTACCTCAGCAATGACCTGGAAAACCTAGCATGTCAGTAACTCTTGCACAAATTTCTTTAATGTAAAAATCTAGTTCCGCATGGGTTTATATGTTCTCGCGTGATTAACTTCATACCACTGCAGGTGTTTTGTGTGTATGAGTAGACGATAGCCTTGGGTTATATGAAAAGCCATGCAGTTGATATCCATAATCACAGGATTTCAAAGCTCCTATGCTCACGGCCACAGGTAAGTGTGTGTTTGTGCCCAAACCCAGAGGCTCAAAGCAGGGGTAAGCTCAGGTGAGCTGCCGTTTCCTGAAACCTTATCTGGAGCGCTCATGCTCCCTCGCTATAAATCACCAAACACTAAAGACACACCCTGAACAGAACACAAAGAGGACGTGAAAAGAGTGAAATGACACAAAGAAAGAATAAAAGGAGAAAACAGGTAAATTAGCTGGCATCACGGTGGCAAGTTTTTCACAGGCAAGCGGCATTCATATTATCTTGAGAAAATGTCTAGTTGACACCACCTGGAAGCAGCTCCACACCAGGTGGTGCAGTGATTCAGTGTCCATTGTTCGACTGGACAGCACTAACACCTGGACCCTAAAGAACCCCTGAAGTGCATGAAAAATTGCCAAGGCTACGTAATCTGATGTTCGTTCTCCTCACTAACAAACACCTACGAGTACACATTTACTTCAGAGTGGCGAATAGCCTCATGTATCTTAACTTGCCCTGTTTAAACCCTCTCATCCCCCACACTGGAGGTGCTTAGGTAATGTAATCCTGTCTCACTCCATCTCCCGTAATAGATGAACTCTGTTCGCGTCAGCTCCTAGTGTGACCAATACATCACAGGTGTCTAGCGTTCTCCCCCTAACACACACACACTCTCAGAGGGAAATAAATTTGAGCAATAAATAATGAAACGTCCCGCTGTCTCAAACAGATGTATCAAAGAGACCGTCCCTTGCCAAACGCACGAGAGAGTGGCAACGAGAACGAGGCTGAAAGAATCAGGCTTGGTAAGATTCAAATGAGGTTTTGTTGATAATACATTTACATAACAGAGAAAAGCTCATGTTTAATTGATTTAGTCTGAATTTATTCTGCAAAGCCCTAAGCCTGAAAGAGTAGCGCTGGGTAGATGCGACCCAGCAAAGCGCCCTCAGACTGCACATCGCAACTGCAAGATTAGGGCATTAGTCTTGCGCTCCTTTTATCTCTTTCTCAAATGAATGTCGCTCACTGAAATATGCATTTAGAATCTTAACAGGTAGGCTGTCATGTTATTTACTTCTTTGCTTGGGGCAAGGCCTCTGAAGCTCTCGAACAAAGGGATGGATTGACCGGTCTGCAGATGTTTTTAAGCATCTCCAATACGTCCAAAGAAAAACAAAGCTTTCCCAGCAGAGTTACATTTATATTTATGCATTCAAAAGATGCTTTTATCCAAAGCAACTTACATGGCATTGCAGGTATACATTTTATTCTGGATTTTATTTGTGCATTCTCTAATCGAATACATGGCGCTTCTATAGTGCCATGCTCTAAGGCAGGTGAATTTAGTTTTGTTAAAAAAATATGTTCTATATACAACCCCAAATCAGAAAAAGTTGGGACAGTATGGAAAACGCAAAAAAAAAAAAAAAGAAGTGATTTCTAAATTTACTTTGACTTGTATTTCATTGCAGACAATATGAACACAAAATATTTCATGTTTTGTCTGGTCAACTTCATGTCATTTGTAAATATGCATCCTTTCCTGTCATTCAGACCTGCAACACATTTCAAAAAAAGTTGGGACAGGAGGAGTTAGGGCTAGTAATGAGGTAAAATGGTTAAATAATGATGTGATTTGAAACAGGTGATGTTAACAGGTGATTGTAATCATGATTTTGTACAAAAGCAGCATCCAAGAAAGGTCTAATCCTTTAGGAGCAAAGATGGGCCGAGGCAGTTTGCCAACAAATACGTGAGAAAATTATTGAAATGTTTAAAAACAATGTTCCTCAAAGAAAGATAGGAAGAGATTTGGACATTTCACATTCAACAGTGCATAACATAATTAAAAGATTCAAGGAATCTGGAGGAATTTCAGTGCGTAAAGGACAAGGGCACAAGCCTAAGCTCCGATCCCTCAGACGGCACTGCATCAAGAATCGTCATTCATCTATAAGCGATATCACCACATGGGCTCAGGACTACTTTGGCAAACCTTTGTCAAGTACCACAATACGTAGTTACATCCACAAATGCCAGTTAAAACTGTACTGTGCCAAAAGGAAGCCCTATGTTAACAGTTTCCAGAAGCGCCGTCGACTTCTCTGGGCTCGGAGGCATTTGGGATGGACCATCACACAGTGGAAACGTGTACTGTGGTCAGATTAATCAGTATTTCAGGTATTTTTTGGGAGGAATGGACGCTGTGTGCTCCGGACCAAAGAAGAAAAGGATCATCCAGACTGTTACCAGCAACAAGTCCAAAAGCCAGGGTCTGTCATGGTATGGGGTTGTGTCAGTGCCCTTGGCAAAGCTAACTTGCACTTCTGTGAAGGCACCATTAATGCTGAAAAGTAGATAGAGATTTTGGAGCATAATATGCTGCCTTCAAGAAGACATCTTTTCCATGGATGTCCATGCATATTTCAACAAGACAATGCAAAACCACATTCTGCACACATTACAAAGTCCTGGCTGCGGAGGAAGAGTGTACGGGTACTTGACTGGCCTGCCTGCAGTCCCGACCTGTCTCCAATAGAGAATGTGTGGTGCATTTTGAAGCGCAAAATGCGACAACGAAGACCCCGTACTGTTGCCCACCTTAAGACTTGTTTGCAGGAAGAATGGGACAAAATTACACCTGAAACACTTCATCACTTGGTGTCTTCAGTCCCTAAACGTCTTTTAAGTGTTGTGAAAAGGAATGGCAACATTACAAAGTGGTAAATGCTTTACTGTCCCAACTTTTTTTTAAATGTGTTGCAGGTCTGAATGACAGGAAAGGGTGCATATTTACAAATGACATGAAGTTGACCAGACAAAACATGAAATATTTTGTGTTCATATTGTCTGCAATGAAATACAAGTCAAAGTAAATTTAGAAATCACTTCTTTTTTTTTTGCGTTTTCCATACTGTCCCAACTTTTTCTGATTTGGGGTTGTAATATAAATATAGGTAGTATGAATGAAATTCAGACGTGCTACATCTGCCATGTTGTCTGTCATCTGACCTACCAGCGTCAGTTGTGTCGCTTCACTGCCAATATTAAATCCCCTCCCATGGCCTCATGGGATAGTAAAGGGTCAGAATCTCACCGGAAGTAGTAGGTCATCTGGGTACTTTTCACCTACAAGTGGGTTTGAAAAGTACCCTAAAGGCCTGTTCACATGGGACGATTTTCACACGCGTTTAACGCCTCGTGACTAAACAAAGGGCGCCAATGTGTGTGTGCACACCGACGAGCAAAACGGCAGGCGTAAAGGCGTAATTTTTTTTAAAACGCCTCAGGTTAGTTTTTTTATTTTGACGGGGCGCGTTAAAAACTGGCCGACCAATGCGATCAACGCTTTTGATCACGTGCCTGGGGCTGCTTAAGTGACAGTAAAACACGACTTGGTGGCACTCAAGCACAAACCGGTCACATTGATACGACAAAGAAGAAGATAAGCTGCTAATGCTGCTTGCCAGTTAGCAAAAAGTGTGTGAATGATTTTGCCATAGACTGTCTATGGTTTTGGCAAGCACGTAAATACTGTCTCTCTTCTTCTTTTTCTGTGTGATAAGCGAGTGTCAGAAGCGTAAAGTGCCGCAGCACCACCTTGTGTACCGGGAGCGTTATCTACTGAATTTGCACATTCACTCGGCGCATCGCCAGTGAAAATCGCTTGGATGTGAACACTCAAGATGTGCAGAAAAACGCCACGAAAAATGCGATAAGCGTGCGATATTCATCCCGGTGTGTACAGGCCTTAATACCCTAACAATCCAACCCCTCTCTCCATTGACTTTGTATTGCGTGAAGCTGCCTCCTTGTAATTTCTGACTTATAACACAAAACAGAAGAATATCAAAAAGACATTTGACAGGGTGTACAGCGAACAAGCTAAAAAAAAAACAGAACTAAGTTTTTATAAGATGTCGACCCCCAAGTGGATACAGGCCAATTGCACTTTAGTCTTGGACTAGCTTAAAGGGTTAGTTCACCCAAAAATGAAAATTATGTCATTAATTACATTAATTACAAAAATTACAACTTTTTGTTGAAAGCTGATGGCTGAGAAAGGCTTCAGATAGGCCTCCATTGGCATTCAGTACATTTACACTCCCAAGACCCATAAAAGGCACTTAAAACGTCGTTACAAAGTCCATCTCACCACAGTGACTCTACTATAATTTTACGATGCGACGACAATAGTTTTTGTGCGCAAAAAAAAATCTAAATAACACCTTTATCCAACTTGTTCTTGTCTTCCGTGTTTGCCTCTACGACGCATACGCGAGAATATTACGCAGATCCGGCGTTCGGACACATGACCCAGAGGCGATTTGTTTACAAGCAGAGGAAGACGCGCGTATCTAAGCTGTTGAATTCTACATTGATCGTGCTTTAGGTCTCGGCATAGTTCTCAAAATGGGGTTAAAGTGTGCATTCCATGGATTCCCGAACCCCGGCGCTACGTCATATTCTCGCGCATGCGTCGTGGAGGCACACACGGAAGACAAGAAGAGGTTGAATAAAGTTGTTATTTTGATTTTTTTTGCGCACAAAAACTATTGTCGTCGCATCGTAAAATTATTGTAGAGTCACTGTGGTGAGATGGACTTTGTAACAACGTTTTAAGTGCCTTTTATGGGTCTTGGGAGTGTAAATGTACTGAATGCCAATGGAGGCCTATCTGAAGCCTTTCTCAGCCATCAGCTTTCAACAAAAATATCTTCATTTGTGTTCCGAAGATGAACGGAGGGCTTACGGGTGTCAAACGACATGAGGGTGAGTAATTAATGACAGCATTTTCATTGTTGGGTGAACTAACCCTTTAAACCATGTCTGTGAAACCAGGGGGTATTATATTAATGTTAAGTGGCATAAAATTACAGTGTAAGATTATTGGTAAGATTTTAGAAATGCATAGTTTTACCAGTCATCTAAAGTTATTTGGCTATGTATTTTCTCCCCGCCAAGCCTTTGTGAACTTTTCCCCTTTGAATTATGTGCAGTTATGAATCATACATAAGACCAAAAACATATTAAAAAAGTAAAAAGGATCCATTTTGATTCTAAGTCCAAAATGAAATTTCACTGTAGCATAAATGTTCTATATACTTCATATCCTCTTTGTGAAACGACCTATTTAACCACTTTTCAGAAACTAATTTATATATACCTAATTGCCTCCAGTGTAAAATTCAATCACTGACAGTTAATTCAGCAAGAATGTGCTGGTGTGTGTCGACAGAGAGAGAGAGAAGAGCATGGCTTCCATTAAGAGCAAAAATTCTGATAAAGAAAAAGACTTCAGAAAGGGTATAGCAGTTTGTTGGAGTAGTACTTAACCAAAAGTCTCCTCTCTGTGTGTGCGTTTTTGTGCACGACACATAACTTTTTTCTCTTAAATAATCCAGCATTAATATGTCAAACTGACACTAAGCCTCAGGACCAGAGGTTAACCGCTGCCATCGACCAACTGAGCTTTATACCCTTCAACCCTTTGGTCAGTGTTGCCATATCCTACTTTGGTCTTGTTTGTTCATAAAGTTTGTGGGCTTATTTCCAGAATACACTATGAATTGGCTTGCAATTAAGTCAGCTAAACTCAATTGGAAGCTCAATTCGCCACCAGTTGAAAGCACATTATATATTGTGTCACTATTAATTATTCTTGCTATTTTTTTCCCTTTTTTGGTCACATCAGGTTGCATGTTATTCTTGTAGGATCTACACAGCTCCAGTCTGTCCTACCATTCTCGATATCCCGAAATGCTTCATCGTTCTATTCCCTAAACCCAAACAACAGGGATTTTTCCAGCTAAATCATGTTGTACAACCACAGGGAGTTTAAAATGTCAAACTACTCGTTCCTGTCACATCAGGCAAATGTTCTAATTTGTGGACCTGCGGTTTTGTGCTCTCTTTATGCAGAACACATAAGCTTCATGTCGGCATCTTCACAACCATCATAATAAGAAAAGAAAATTAATTATGATTTTCACCTTGAAAAAGGCACTGAGATGTGTTCTGAATTACAACTGTTTATCACTTCTCTTCTCAGTCAAATTCAGTTTCTCTTTCAAACTTTTTATTTGGTCTTAGGAACTAGTGATGCAATGCTGATACAACTTTCGCTTTTAAATAGAATCCAAAATGGATTTGTGCTGCTTGTTTGATTTAGTTCATTAAAATCCAATCCATTTCAATTTGTAAAATAAGTTTGTCTGTTTTGGGATGAATAATTTTAATTGGCAATAACCAGAAATCTAGACCGAAACAGACATGTTGGGCGTTGATGTAAGCATTAATTATATGCACCAAATATGTATATACTGTGTATCAATCACAATATTACTGTTTTATTGTTTTTTGTTTTGTTTTTTTAATGCAGCCTTGGTGGAGACTTCTGTCTAAGACATAAAAAAACCACAAACTTTTGAATAGTAGAGTCAAAATTCTCAAATCCCTCTGCAATTTACATCCTGGTTAATCATTAACGGGAGGAAAACCTTCAGATGTAAGGCAAATGTCAAAGGTCTCGAGTTATTATGTTCAAAAGCATGTTTGCATATGTTCCCTCTGAATTAAATTGTATGGTTTCATTCGAGAGCTCTTATTCAAATATCCATTAATATAGGCATTACAGTTCATACACATTTGTGACCTGGCATGAATGAGTCTGTGTTCACCAATTCTTCTACACCATGCAATTTCTGGACTAATGTGTCTGTGAATAGTGAGTTGATCAGGCTGCTGCAGGTAAACAGGTCGCAGCTGTTTGTTCCGAATCTAATGCAATCTAATCATGTCAGCTACACTCAGCCACACACCCTCATCCTCTCTCTCTTTCTCTCGCTCATCCACCCTCTCGTCTCTATCACTCTCTTTCTCTCTGGTGAACAAGCCTCTACTCACTCATTTAAAGATGGAGCTGATACACAGCTGATCTATTCTATCCAATGCAATGTACGGGAAGATACTGTTTATAATCGATCAATGTTCAAATGCCAGAATGTATTAATATTTCATTACAAGAATTATTTCATTATGCCTTTTTTTATCCTAAGTGACTTGCAAATGATGAACATCGCAAGCAATTTATCATAAGATCCAACAATATCTGCAATGTCAAGTTTCAAGTATAAGCTAGATTAGTACACAACCTTGAGCAGAAGTTAAATGCAGAAAAGAAACGAGAGAAAAAAACGAGAGTTTGTTGTTATTTTTGTGGATAAGTTAAGCGATTGTGGAGATTACTAAAAATTAAATTAAATACAATTTTAATATTAATAGAAATAGAAATTAATAGTTAAATATAAAGCCAAAAATAAATAGACATAACATTGACTATGGTCAGATTGATTACAGAGAACAATTGTCAGTTTCTCTCATCCAATCAGAAATTAAATTAATTCATAATGTAACTATTCTATCAGACTGCATTAAAAGTATTTGAATATGAGAGACATTAGTAACTGTCACAATTCACCAGTGAGAGTTCCCCTGACTAGAGGGCACTCCACCCCGGACTGTCATTCCATCAAAGACTACATTACCCATAATCCTTTGCCCGGACTTATCATCACTCATTGTTTACACCTGTCTCTCATTTATCTCATTACCTCTGCTATATCTAGCCTGTTCATCCTGTGAACTATGAAATTGTGTCTTGTCTGTACAGCATTACTGAGTCTTGTCCCTATTGTCCCTCCCTGTTCTTGGTTTTCTTGTGCTTGTCTCACCCTCTGGATTTGTTTGTTTGATTGGACTGATTCACTGTGCTCTGACCTTTTTCCTGTTTAATGGACAACGACTTTGGATTGTGCTACAAATAAACTGCATTTGGATCTTCTTTCGTTGTCGCTCAGTGCTTGCAACAACTAACACCAGCAAAACCTAACAGGAATTTTAGGGATAAATTAGTTATTGTCACTATTGTTTGAAAAATATTTAATTATAATGCAATTTTTACATTGTCATTACAAAACAATAATCACAAATAATCTATAAATACTTTACCATTTTATTAAAAAATATTTTTTGCAATACAGTACTGAAAATAATTATAATATTATAATTTTATAATAAAATACATATTATATTATAAATATAACTTTTAACTTGGGATTTTTATATTAAATATTACCCAGACACTATTTATTTATTTATTTATTTATTTTTGCCGAATTTGTCCAATAATGGATTTCATACTTCAGATCAGTCTTGATATATTCAGAGCTTTGTAATTGCTCTGGGGTCTTTCAAATTCATTCAACAGAAACCAATGTAGACATTTTAGAGTTTTCTACTACAACAGTGTCTTTACATTATTAATGTTCACTAGTTTTTAATAATAATAATAATAATAATAATATCATACTCAAAGCACTACAACATGGTACAGAATGTAAAATAACAAATAATACATAGTATATAAAGGTTGCAATAATAATTACGGATTAAAAACTTTACTAAAAAGACGCGTTTTGAGTAGTTTTTTAAAGGGTTAGTTCACCCAAAAATGAAAATTCTGTCATTAATTACTCACCCTCATGTCGTTGGACACCCGTAAGACCTCCGTTCATATTCGGAACACAAATTAAGATATTTTAGTTAAAAGCTGATGGCTGAGAAAGGCTTCAGATAGGCCTCCATTGGCATTCAGTACTTTGACACTTCCAAGACCCATAAAAGGCACTTAAAACGTCGTTACAAAGTCTATCTCACCACAGTGGCTCTACAATAATCTTACGATGCGACGACAATAGTTTTTGTGCGAAAAAAAAAATCAAAATAACACCTTTATCCAACTTGTTCTCGACTTCCGTGTATGCCTCCACGACGCATGCGCGAGAATATGACGCAGATCCGGCGTTCGGACATATGACCCAGAAGCGATTTGTTTACGAGCAGAGGAAGACGCGCGTATCTCAGCTGTTGAATTCTACATTGATCGTGCTTTAGGTCTCGGCGTAGTTCTCAAAATGGGGCTTAAGTGTGTATTTCATGGATTCCCGAACGCCGGCGCTACGTCATATTCTCGCGCATGCGTCGTGGAGGCACACACGGAAGTCGAGAACAAGCTGGATAAAGGTGTTATTTTGATTTTTTTTTGCGCACAAAAACTATTGTCGTCGCATCGTAAAATTATTGTAGAGCCACTGTGGTGAGATAGACTTTGTAACAACGTTTTAAGTGCCTTTCATGGATCTTGGAAGTGTCAATGTACTGAATGCCAATGGAGGCCTATCTGAAGCCTTTCTCAGCCATCAGCTTTCAAATAAAATATCTTCATTTGTGTTCCGAATATGAACGGAGGTCTTACGGGTGTCCAACGACATGAGGGTGAGTAATTAATGACAGCATTTTCATTTTTGGGTGAACTAACCCTTTAAAACAATCAAAAGAAGGAGCATTCCTAATAGAAGCAGGTAATGATTTCCATAACTTTGGAGCAATGCATGAAGGCATTGGTGGTTTAACTCACAAATGTAAATAGAGCCAACCCATGTGCTGCTTTATAAGTTAAAATACATTTTATTAATTTATACATTTTATTTCACTGAAGAAGCACAGGGGTAAAATGTTGGAGTGAAAATGCACAAGTCAAGACGCGAGCAGCTGGATTTGTATATATTACATTAATCAAGCCTATATGTAATTAAAGAGAGAAAGGGTCTAAAATGAGCATTACTCTACAAGATTAAAAAAGGCAACTTTAGTAATATTTTTTAAATGAGTATTAAAAGTCAGCTGAGCATCAAAAATCACCCAAATTCTGCACCTGGACTAGGGTGACCAATTTTTTTGCAGGACAGTCCCAAAATTGGGAGCTTTAGTCGTCCCTGCTCTCGAGGTAGTACTTTTTCAAAGTTCAGGAACTTTCGGGGGTGGGACTTGGGCACTAAACATGCGGATTGGTTAAGTTCACGCAGCATTTTGATTGGCTGACTCCACACAGCATTTTTTTTCAACCAATAAGAGTTGTTTGCTATTTGAATCAACAATGGAGTTTAAAAAATACGACCGATGGACCGACTGCGAGGTTCAGGCTTTATTAAGCTTATATGTGGAGGACGAAATCCAGCGGGAACTGAAAAGTTGTGCGCAGTCCTACATCACCGAACTAATCTTCGTGGTACTTTAGAACGTGATGGAAACAAAGACAGCAACCGGTCTGAGAGGGGAAAAGTTACTTGGACAAATTGTTCTCGGTAATTTCAGTGGAAACTTGGCTTTTTTTCCGCAAGACTTAATAAGTGTCCAGCATTTCAATTATGTCTGTATTATTTTATTTCTTCCCTGAAAACAATCCCACAATAAGGAATATAATACAAAAAAAATGCGATTTCCGTTTAAAAATCTGTTTGGAAAGCCTCCATTTTGTAGTTAGAGCGGGAAAATATCCAAACAATGCATTCGTTGAGGGATTTTTCTGCTGCTGATGATTGCGTGGACGAAGCAAAGGAAACAGTGCGGACCTTATCAAAACTCATTAAATATTGCTACACCAGCCAGGACTGCTTCTAGACACAAACAGGATAAGAACATCCTTATTAAACCTGCCAGATCCAACAAAAAAGTTCAAGATGCCACATTTAGGGCCCTATTTTAACGATCTAAGCGCATGGTCTAAAGTGCACGGCGCAGGTGAAGGGCGTGTCCGAATCCACATTTGCTAGTTTACCGATGGGAAAAATGGTCGGCGCGGGCGGCTCATGGTCTAAAAGCGTTGTCTCTATTCTCTTAATGAGTAATGGGTGTGTTTTGGGCGTATTGTGCAATAAACCAATCATCTCCCATTCCCTTTAAAAGCCAGTTGCGCTTGCACCATGGTGGATTGCTATATACATGGCGGAATTTGTGAGCGGAAAGACTGAACGTTTCTCCGGAGAGGAATCCTTTTATTTTTAATATTTGAAAAATGTTTGTGTGCTGCTGTGCGTCCCTGTGTGTGTAATAAGCAGAGTGTATGCACGTTGTGTGACCTATAGGTGCATAGGCTATTACTAATGTGCTCTTTAAATAACAAAAAAAATACTGCACCATTGACTTTATACCAGGTTTCAGTTGGTCAATAGCGCAGTCTATTTCAGTTGCCTCAAAATAGCAACGCGCCAACTATGCGCCTGGACACACCTCGTTTTCAGACCAGCACACCCATGGGCGAACAGATGGGCGCAAATGCTTTTGCTATTTAAACAATGTGGTGCTGGACATGGAAACGATAACTACGTCGGGCTGAAACTAGCAAAAAAAACACTTGCGTCGTGCCTGGTATCGCATTGCGCCAGGTGTATGATAGGGCCCTTATTGTTTGCATAGTCTAATAAAGGAAAATAAATTAGTCACTATCTAAGAACATTTATTTTAATATAAATTTGATTTTTACCTATACTAGCCTGTTATTCGTTATATTTAGACAATAGATCCATTTGAGTAAATTACATTGTATCACTTGAACCTGGGCAAATAGAATGCCAGTCACAGAGTGGTCACAATTAACAAAGGACCCGATACAGACCCCTGAGGGACACCCTGTCGTAATGGCACAGTCTGAGATCTGCTACCCAGGTAGACAAATTGGGGTAATAGTAACCCACACAGGACACATATGATTTTTTTTCATTAGCATTGTGTTTCTCTATATTTCACTTCTGATAGAAGCATGAATTAATTCAAAATCATTCTATATAAAAGCAATCATTATCAATGTAGACTACTTTTAATATTTAATGCACTTTTGAGCCAGATCCTCCACAGTGCATCTTCTAATGACAGGCCTGTAATGCTGCTGCTTTTCTTCATACTTTCTCTTCCTCCCCATATTTTTCTGTACAGTATGTATTTTCTAGGTTCTCTTGTACATACTTTCACCGAGGCCTCGAAACTTCTCATTTTTATTCCCTCTCTTCATTTATATTCCACCCAGCCTCGGTTCTTCAGGCAGAACCACTTTCTTTTTTACTAAACGCGCACGTGTCCCACCTTTCTCCTCTAGAGCAGAACTGCACAGAATTTTTCCCTCTGAACATGAAAAACCTACCACAAGATGTTATAAAAGAAACAAGTAGTTACCAAGTAAAGTATAAGCCCCGACTGGGAGCTTGTTAGTAAATCCGAAACAAATGAGTCTCACTGTAGACTTGTGTGTGTTTTTGTGAAATTCTTACCATTTGCTATTCTAGCTCATTCTAATGATTCCTCTGTGGCTCCCTCGTGTGCTGTAGTGGAGGAAAGAGACTTGTTGCTCTCATTTGCAAGCGCGCAGATGCACGGCTTGTGTTGTTTTATCTGCAGGGAGAGGAACACTTCTCATAATTGAAGAAGCAGTGAATTCATTTTCAAAAACGTGTTAAGAATTGCTCGAGATCAAAGCAGTTCTGCTATCTGTCTTCCCCACCTGCTCTCTGTGATTTCTTTCTTGCAGTTTTTCCATAAAAGGAACGCATGAATTGGAGAGCAAAGGATTAGCAATTTTAGGGCAATCTTTAAGCTTCTTTGCCATACGTGATTCTATACCGTTTTCAAGAAGCAGCATGTTTAGATATTGTAATGGATTCACAATAAAAATGTTAAATCATAACGTTGACAACATGACACTTTGTAAAATGTTCATTGTGGCAAATTTTAACTACATTTTATAACAGATGCCTGCTGATTCTGATCAATCATGGCACTCTGTATATAATGAGCACTAAACTAAACTCTGACTCTTTGAGCATTGTTTCTGGAAACCAAGTTCCTATAGCTTCGCTAGTTGTATTACTCTGCTTTCTTTTTATATAATAAAATAAAAATCAGCTCCAATCAATATAATGACCATTTGGCACATATCCATGTAAAATGCATAATAATTTATGGTCAGGTTGATCAGGACCACCGATAATGGATTAGTTTAAACTGTCTGCTAAGAAGTTTCTGCTACATACACTATATTGCCTAAAGTATTGTGACACCACTCCAAATCATTAAATTCAGGTGTTCCAATTACTTCCATGGCCACAGATGTATAGGCATGCAGACTGCTTCTACAAACATTTGGGTAAAAATGGATTGCTCTCAGGAGCTCAGTGAATTCAAACATGGTACCGTGATGGGTTGCCACCTGTGCAATAAGTCAATTCGTGAAATTTCCTCTGTCCATTCCTAAATATTCCACGGTCAACTGTTAGTGGTATTGTAACAAAGTGGAAGCAATTGGGAACAACAGCAACTCAGCCACGAAAGAAGTCGCCAACTTTCTGCAGACCTCCAATCTTTGGAACTTCATGGAATGGGTTTCCATATCCGAGCAGCTTTATCCAAGCCTTACATCACCAATGCAATGCAAAGTGTCAGATGCAGTGGTGTAAAGCATGCCGCCACTGGACTCTAGAGCAGTTGAGACGTGTTCTCTGGAGTGACGAATCACGCTTCTCTGCCTGACAATCCGATGGACGAGTCTGGGTTTGGCGGTTGCCAGAAGAACTGTACTTGCCTGACTGCATTGTGCCAAGTGTAAAGTTTGGTGGAGGGGGGATTATGGTTTTTCAGGGGTTGTGCTTGTCCCCTTAGTTCCAGTGAGAGGAACTCTTAATGCTTCGGCATACCAATACATTTTGGACAATTTCATGCTCCCTACTTTGTGGGAACAGTTTGGGGATGGTCCCTTCCTGTCCCAACATGACTGCACACCAGTGCACAAAGCAAGGTCCATAAAGACATGTACCCATAAAGGCCTGCACAGTCCTGACCTCAACCCGATAGAACACCTTTGGGATGAATTAGAGTGGAGACTGCGAGCAGGCCTTCTTGTCCAACATCAGTGCCTGACCTCACAAATGCACTTCTAGAAGAATGGTCGAATATAAACAAATTCCTAAACCTGGAAAGCCATCCCAGAAGAGTTAAAGCTGTTATAGCTGAAAAAGGTTGGGCCAACTCCATATAAAGAATGGGATGTCATTAAAGTTCATTTGCATGTAAAGGCAGGCGTCCCAAAACTTTTGGCAATATAGTATACACACAGTATATATGCGATATTCATATACACAGTATATATCCCAAATGCAATTTGGCTCTGACTTTAACCATCTAGGGTAGACTCGTCTAGGCTGCAATTGGGGGGGAAATCTATACAAAGTTATGTATATTGTATTTCAGTTTTTCGATAATTATACATATTCAACAACACAATGCCACAATCAACTACTCAGAATCAAGTATTCCAGACAACCAATAAAAAGTCAAGTAAATCTACAATCAAAATATTTGTGTACAGCTTTACATAAATCTGTAGATAAATATTATTTCTACTGAGACAAAACGCAGACTTCAGACAAACCTTTTTACAAATGGACTTTTGGAGGACATATTTCATAGTGGGACAACTGCTGGAACTCATCAAAAGGACTCATTTGACACATTTGACATTGCAAAGGTACATATTCTAGCTGTCTTCTTATACCAAAGAGCAGCACACACGCACTCAAACACACTCATCGCACCTCTTCTGAAGGAGGATGGAGAATGAACTTAAGTTCAGATCATTAGTGTGCGTGCTATGACATAAACCATTGTAATTCTGTTTGATAAATCAATTGTCCTCTGGGTAATGCAATAGTCCCGCAGCACGTCCTTCCCGTCGACCGGCTGTTCATCAGGAAATTAGGTGATGCTGAAATGAAAAGATGGCCTTGTATCAGAAACGGGTCTGGGATGTAGGAGAGAAGCTGAAGGACAAGCACATATTAGGCTTTAATTGATTAATATGCAAATGTAATTTCTGGTTAGTTGTACTTCCTAGCGCTACGTATGACGTCTTTTTTTGAACGATGTCCTGGCTGTGGTATTAAAACAAATGGTTTAATTTAGAAAATCCCTCCGCTATACAACCTATTTAACAATAAAGGTAATTACTCTGCTATCACCCGACTACGGGAATAAGAACTCAGGCGGGGAGATTACTGTACTTAATTAACATTAAGTGTTTTCAATCCAATCAATCCTCATTGTGGCGGGAGTTTCACAACTTCATAAAACTGCAGTCAGAAGGCAGTCTTGCACAGCTAATGCTGAATAAACCACTTTCAGCCTGTAAAATGACAAACCCAATTTCAAATTAGAACTGCAGGGGACCTTTGTTGTGAAACTGTGACAACGCCACTGCTGTTAATGTAACTGACATAAGCTTGACTAAAGGACAGTAGTTTCCTATGGCACACTGCACAGTGCTCTTTAGTACACCGTCTAATAATAATGCCATGATTAAAAAATGATCAGATTTAAAGGGTTAGTTCACCCAAAAATGAAACTTCTGTCCTTAATTAGGCTACTTACCCTCATGTCGTTCGACACCTGTAAGACCTTTGTTCATCATCAGAACACAAATGAAGATATTTTTGTTGAAATCCGATGGTTCAGAAAGGCCTCCCTTGGCAGCAATGACATTTCCTCTCTCAAGACCCATAAAAGGTACTAAAGACGTCGTTAAAAAGTCCATCTCACTACAGTGGTTCTACAATAATTTTATGAAGCGACGAGAATAGAAGCACCACGACGCATGCGCGAGAATATGACGTAGAGCCGGCGTTCTGACACATGACCCGGAAGCAAAGAACTTTGTTTACAAGTATGTCAGAATACTGGCTCTACGTCATATTCTCGCACATGTGTCATGGGGAGTTCACGTCAGAGGCCCAGGTGGAAGATGAGAACTTGTTGAATAAAGTCGTTATTTAGATTTTTTTTTTTGCCAACAAAAACTATTCTCATCGCTTCATAAAATTATTGTAGAACCACTCAATCAGAATTGAGTGATATAAAGTCAGAATTGAGTGATATAAATTCAGAATTGCGAGATGTGTTATAAAGTCAGAATTGCGAGATTTAAAGTCAGAATTGCGAGATGTGATATAAAGCAGAATTGCAAGATATAAAGTCAGAATTGCGAGATATAAAGTCAGAATTGCAAGATATGATATAAAGTCAGAATTGCGAGATGTCATATAAAGTCAGCAGTGAGTGATATAAAGTCAGAATTGCGTGATATAGTCAGAATTGCGAGATATAAAGTCATAATTACAAGATATAAAGTCAGAATGGCGAGATATAAAGTCATAATTGCAAGATATAAAGTCGTAATTGCGAGATGTGATATAAAGTCATAATTGCGAGATGTGATATAAAGTCAGAATTGCGAGATGTGATATAAAGGCAGAATTGCAAGATATAAAGTAAGAATTGCAAGATGTGATATAGTCATAATTGCGAGATATAAAGTCATTATTGCATGATATAGTCATAATTGCGAGATGTGATATAAAGTCAGAATTGCGAGATGTGATATAAAGGCAGAATTGCGAGATATAAAGTCAGAATTGCAAGATGTGATATAAAGTCATAATTGCGAGATGTGATATAGTCATAATTGCGAGATATAAGGTCATAATTGCGTGATATAGTCATAATTGCCAGATGTGATATAAAGTCAGAATTGCGAGATGTGATATAAAGTCATAATTGCGAGATATAAAGTCAGAAATGCGATATATAAAGTCAGAATTGCAAGATATAAAGTCAGAATTGCGAGATATAAAGTCAGAATTGCGAGATATAAAGTCCGAATTGCGAGATGGGATATTAAGTCAGAATTGCGAGATGTGATATAAAGTCAGAAATGCGAGATGTGATATAAAGTCAGAATTGTGAGATATAAAGTCATAATTGCGAGATATGAAGTCAGAATTGCGAGATGTGATATAAAGTCAGAATTGTGAGATGTGATATAAAGTCATAATTGCGACATGTGATATAAAGTCATAATTGCGAGATATAAAGTTATAATTGCGAGATGTGATATAAAGTCAGAATTGCAAGATATAAAGTCATAATTGCGAGATGTGATATAAAGTCAGAATTGCGAGATATAAAGTCAGAATTGCGAGATGTGATATAAAGTCAGAATTGCGAGATGTGATAAGTCAGCAATGAGTGATATAAAGTCATAATTGCGAGATGTGATATAAAGTCAGAATTGCAAGATATAAAGTCAGAATTGCGAGATGGGATATAAAGTCAGAATTGCTAGATGTGATATAAAGTCAGAATTGCAAGATATAAAGTCAGAATTGCGAGATGGGATATAAAGTCAGAATTGCTAGATGTGATATAAAGTCAGAATTGCGAGATGTGATATAAAGTCAGAATTGCGAGATGTGATATAAAGTCAGCAGTGAGTGATATAAAGTCAGAATTGCGTGATATGGTCATAATTGCAAGATGTGATATAAAGTCATAATTGCGAGATATAAAGTCAGAAATGTGATATATAAAGTCAAAATTGCGAGATATAAAGTCATAATTGCGAGATGTGATATAAAGTCATAATTGCGACGTGATATAAAGTCATAATTGCGAGATATAAAGTTATAATTGCGAGATGTGATATAAAGTCAGAATTGCAAGATATAAAGTCATAATTGTGAGATGTGATATAAAGTCAGAATTGCGAGATATAACGTCAGAATTGCTAGATGTGATATAAAGTCAGAATTGCTAGATGTGATATAAAGTCAGAATTGCAAGATATAAAGTCATAATTGCGAGATATAAAGTCAGAATTGCGAGATGTGATATAAAGTCAGAATTGCGAGAGGGGATATAAAGTCAGAATTGCTAGATGTGATATAAAGTCAGATTTGCGAGATATAAAGTCAGAATTGCTAGATGTGATATAAAGTCAGAATTGCTAGATGTGACATAAAGTCAGAATTGCAAGATATAAAGTCATAATTGCGAGATATAAAGTCAGAATTGCGAGATGATATAAAGTCAGAATTGCGAGAGGGGATATAAAGTCAGAATTGCTAGATGTGATATAAAGTCAGAATTGCGAGATATAAAGTCAGAATTGCGAGATGTGATATAAAGTCATAATTGCGAGATATAAAGTTATAATTGCGAGATGTGATATAAAGTCAGAATTGTAAGATATAAAGTCATAATTGCGAGATGTGATATAAAGTCAGAATTGCGAGATATAAAGTCAGAATTGCGACATGTGATATAAAGTCAGAATTGCGACGTGATGTAAAGTCAGAATTGCGAGATATAAAGTCAGAATTGAGTGATATAAAGTCAGAATTGCGAGATGTGATATAAAGTCAGAATTGCGAGATGTGATATAAAGTCAGAATTGCGACGTGATATAAAGTCAGAATTGTGACGTGATATAAAGTCAGAAGTGAGTGATATAAAGTCATAATTGCGTGATATAGTCATAATTGCGAGATGTGATATAAAGTCAGAATTGCGAGATATAAAGTCAGAATTGCGAGATATAAAGTCAGAATTGTGAGATGTAATATAAAGTCAGAATTGCGACGTGATATAAAGCCAGAATTTAGAGATATAAAGTCAGAATTGAGTGATATAAAGTCAGAATTGCGAGATGTGATATAAAGACAGAATTGCGAGATGTGATATAAAGTCATAATTGCAAGATATAAAGTCGAACAAACGCGCAATGTCTTACACACGTGAGCTGGAACCGGCATGTTTGTTGCTCGGTAGCGCCCCATTTAGCTCCACGAGTCGGTGGGCGGGCTTGAGGCGGCGTTTCTGCATCCTATTACGTCAGTGGTCGACATATTCTTAGATCTCTCGTTTTCTGGGCCTGGTGTCTATAAAAGCTTTTCTTTGACTAACAAGGACATTCTCAGCTCTGAAATGTACAGGATATTCTTATATCACGATGAACTTTTATATATTAAAGGCTCAAAGGAAAGTTGACTTCTCAATTCATCACCCCTTTAATACATAGCCTAATCAGCGCTCAAACACACGCATAAAGCTCGCCACAGCGTACCAGCAAAAATAATGATTATGAATGTGTCGTGAAAAAGTAGGAGACTGTATAAACATTTTAATAATTTATTGATAATGTTTTCTGTGTTTTCTATGTCTGTTGTTCTGTGTTTTCAGTGCTGACTTGTCATCTCCGCAGTGGATGAGCCTATTCAGATGACATAATCTGAGAATGTTTTCCAATTGAATTGGTTCATTTAAAAGTAAACATTTCACACATATATATATATATATATATATATATATATATATATATATATATATATATATATATATATATATATATATATGGAAGCTTGTTTCCGCCACAATAAAAACATTTTTAAAGATAATTGTAACTCATAATTGCGAGGTAGCCTATAAACACGCAATTGCAAGTTATAAAGTCAGAATTGCAAGATATGAAGTCGCAATTGTGAGATATAAGGTCAGAATTGCATGATATAGTCAGATTTGCAAGATATAAAGTCAGAATTGCGAGATATAAAGTCAGAACTGCGAGTTATTGTTACAAACAGAGGTGCACGGAGAACAGATGGCAGAGGTAAACAGAGTTTATTAAGCAGAACCAGGAAGTGAGCAGATGTGGAGAGTATCAGAAGTGTGAGTCCAGTAGAATGGTGATGGCAATGGGTGATACTGTACTTTCTTGATTGTAGGTCGACTTGGAGAACAGGATGATGGATCAATGGAGACAGAAGAGGAGGAGACACTCAGGAGACTTGGGAGAACAGGTAGGTAACACAGGTGAGTCCGTGGAAGCAAACAGTAGCGTGAGCATGTGCAGAAGCAACGAGACCGGACAGTGACTGAGTGAATGCGTGGGGCTTAAGTGCAGGGGGTAATTGCAGTGATAATGACGTGCAGGTGTGTGTGATCAGTATTCGGGTGACTGTGAGCGTTGTGTCTGGGAGAGGGTGGAGCCTGGCGTGCTTGTGACAGTTATAAAGTCAGAATTGCATGATATAGTCAGATTTGCGAGATATAAAGTCAGAATTGCATTAGTCAGATTTGCGAGATATAAAGTCAGAATTGCGAGATATGTAGTCGCAATTCTGACTTTATAACACACAATTGCAAGTCCGTCTTTTTCCCCCTCAGAATGGGACTTTATGACTTTATATCACGCAATTCTGAGGAAAAAAGTCTGAATTGTGAGATAAAGTCGCAATTACCTTTTTCATTTTTTTTATTCTGTGGCGGAAACAAGCTTCCATAGATATATTTCTCATGTCTGTGAGGCAAGTATACGCTGAGCTTCGGTTCATTTTTGCGACATGCTCAGGTTCACTGAGACAGAGACTGCAGAAAGCTCATCCTGATTGTTTTCATTATTTTACAAAAGAACAATGTTTTGTGGTTATTGTGAGTTTACATAAATAAAAGTAGACCTTTTACAGTTTGCATTACTCTTATCTGTATGACCAAAAAATGAGGAAGTAAGCAAACTCTCCACACAAACGTTTAGTTCACTTAGAAGGGGGCAGCCCTACTTCTTTTTTTATGTTGTTTATGTCTATAACAATTAAAGTTAAATACGCTTAACTTAAATTCACGTTATTTTTATTTAATTCCAATGAAATAGAGGAGTGCTGAATTACTACTCATACAGGTTGTGTGTTGAAAGTTACGTTAACTTTACTGCTATGAGACACTTGTTGCACATTCCAGTAAACTATCGATATTACAATATCATATTATTTAAAGCTGGATGACTCGTGTTGTTAAATGGCATGCAATTAATTTGAAAAGTGTGGTGGAGAAAATGTTCTATTACTGTTACTACAAGTAAAGCTCTTTCTGATTATGCTTTGTTGGCCACTTGACAAAATAGTGTTGTCTCTGAGGTACGGTACGAACATGTTACTGGCTGTAAATCAAGAAAACAAATGATTCAAACAAGACTAACCACCGTTAGCTATATAACAATGGTTCCCTTTTGTTCAGTCACTACGACGTAACGTTAGTGACTAACGAATGGGGGTTTCGCTTAGAAGCCTATCAACTTCGAGTTTAGAGAAAACGCCCAATGGCGTGCCAATGCCATGGGGCATGCGGAATTTGCATACGTAACTCCGCCTCACCGCGTGAGTATATAAGGAAGTACGTGGCAATATCGCATTAAGTTCTGCTTTCGGAGCCAAGAGTACCTACCTCTTCACTCCTACAGCCTTCTGAGACTCTGTCAGCTTCTTCGAGACGAGCAGCTTTCCAGTCGGTGTTGGTGTGACGGCGCGTTCCAGTGATCGCATACTTCCTGCCTGCTGATCTGCGCAGTGGTCCGTTTGACAGCTGGTGTGTGTTTCCCTGGGCGCTTCGGCATCGACTGCGAGGCTTTCCTCTCACAAAAAGAGCTTGCGCGTGGCACGTCTTTTTCAAGACGGCTCGCCCGTGCACTTCCGGGTGCGATCGATTTTCCGCTGCTGTCTGTGGACGCATTCACTGCTCGAGCGTGTTTGGGCTTCAGCACGTTCGGGCAGTGTTTGCGGATGTGTCACGTTTCCATTGCGGGGGCGTGACCATCGCGATGTCGCGGTCGAGACTCAATGATCTCCGTGAGGAGAGAGAGTCCCCTCTGCCACACCCCAATCTACCGTCCCCGAGTGAGATGGTACTTTGGCTGGTGGCCAGGGTGACCTGAGGGCGGTGCTGTGGTATTAAGAACCCCGACGTTCATTCCTCGGGCCACGCCCCCCTCTTATACATCGCTTCCGTGAGTGTTGGATTGAATCTACGGCCCGTCTCTGACGCCCCGTTCATTCGGTTCACGCTCCAGATAGCAGTGAGATGTCGATCGCCGCATCCCAAGGTGGGCTGGAGTCCTTTGGGGATGACGATTAGGTTGTGCTCCGCCTCCGGGTGTGTTAGCACTGCCTGATCTGACCTAAAGTTGACAGCCATGTTATCTCGGGCAGCCGCGGGTCTCGCGCTGGTGTGGAACTCCGCCCAGTCGCGGGTGCTCGTGGTTGCGCGATTGGTTTTTGGGGGCGGCACCCGACAGCTGTTGGGCCCCGCCCCCAATGCCTTTCGCTCCCGAGGTGCATGAGGAGATCACGCGGTCCCGGAAGTCCCCGTGCTTCCCGTGACCGTTTGGTGGCCTCCTCCGCCTTCTCTGCCCTTGATGGGGCCGCGGCCTTGGGTACACTGGGGCCCCCTCCCCCCCACTGTTGAACTCTCTGTTGCGCACTACGGTGTCCACAGAGGGCTTTGACGTGGCGTGGTGTGGCTGTCCTAAGCACCCCCCCCCCAAAGCCTGTGGGCTCGTCTACTTCGGTGGCGTGGTCCCGCAGAGCTACGGGCAGGCCGCCGCCCCTTTGCACATGCACAAGGGTGGAGCCGACCCAGGGCTCTTCATTGAGCTGCGTGCCGCAACTGACCCCGCCCCCGGGCGGTGAAGGTGGCCACACGCTCCCTGGGTCGGGCGATGTCCACAGCTGTGGTCCGGGAGAACACCGGGCCTTACCTGGTGATGTGGAGGACGTTGAGCGGGCCCGCCTCCTCAACTCACCCATATCCCAGGCTGGCCTCTTCGGCGGCGCGGCTGAGAACTGCGCCCAACAGTTCTCGGCCGCCCCAGAGCAGACTGAGGCTGTAACACGTACTGCCCCGGCGGCCAGCTGCTGCACCAGCCGCCGGCCCAGTCGCCTCAGTCCGCTTGCCGCCGAGGGCGCCCTCCCTCTTCCCGCCCGGCCCCAGCAGCAGCCTTCACCGGGGCCGCGCCGTGGAGGTGGTTGAGGATGTCGCCCAGTCCGCTCCCCAGACTGGTTAAACGCCAGGATGGAGGTGGACAACTCAGAGATGGGTTCCAGTTCTTCCCAGGGGATGGTAGCAGGGCCTCTCCTTCCCCCGGTGGAGGGCCGGGGGAAAATCCTTCCGCTGCTGGCCCCCGGGCTAGCAGCGCTTGGGAAGAACTCATGTTCCTGTCTCTGAGCACCCAGAGACCGGTGATGACAGTGCGCGCCACCCTCGGGTCTCGCCACTCGCATCCCTCTCTGTCGCCAGCCCCCTGGCAGAGCAGACCCCAGTGGAACGCGAGTCCTTCCCTGGTCTCCTCTGTCAGGGCGCAGCCGTTAACCGTGCTCCGACCCCGGGTACCCAACAGCCTCCCTTGTCCGCGCCGGTAACGCTGCCTCGCTGCCCCACCCAGGGTACGTCTGTCGTCCGTATGACCCCGTTGGTGCAGTCTCTGGAAGCCTGGCTTCATCTTCCGGGGCTGTCCCGCTGGGTTGCCCGGACCGTCAGGCTCGGCTACGCGATTCAGTTCGCGCAGGCTCCTCCCCGTTACTGGGGAGTCCGCTATACCGTGACCGGGGCCCATGCCCCCGTCATGCGTGCGGAGATTGCCACTCTACTGGCGAAGGGTGCGATCGAGCCTGTCCCTCCAGCCGAAATGAGGTCGGGGTTCTACAGCCCCTACTTCATTGTACCCAAGAAAACCGGTGGGTTACGACCAATCCTGGACCTTCGCATCTTGAACCGATCCCTTCACCGGCTTCCGTTCAAGATGTTGACTGCGAAACGCCTTTTCGAATGCGTTCGTCCGTACGATTGGTTTGCAGCGATCGACCTGAAGGACGCCTACTTCCATGTCTCCATCCTTCCTCGACACAGACCGTTCCTACGGTTTGCTTTCGAGGGGCGGGCATACCAGTACGCGGTTCTCCCATTCGGGTTATCTCTGTCCCCTCGCGTCTTCACGAAGATCGCCGAGGCAGCCCTTGCGCCCCTTCGGCAGCACGGGGTCCGCATCCTGAACTACCTCGACGACTGGCTTATACTAGGCCACTCTCGAGAGCAGGTTTGCGGACACAGAGATCTGGTTCTCCACCACTTAGCCCGTCTGGGCCTTCGGGTCAACTGGGAGAAGAGCAAACTTTGCCCCGTGCAGAGGATCTCTTTTCTCGGTATGGAGATCGACTCGGTCGCCATGTACGCGCAGCTTTCGAGAAAGCGAGCACGCGCAGTCTCTGCTGACTTGCCTCCGACAAATCGAGAGCAAGAGTGCGGTTCCACTGAAACTATTTCAGAGGCTCCTGGGGCATATGGCATCTGCAGCCGCGGTAACGCCGCACGGATTGCTTCATATGAGACCGCTTCAGCACTGGCTTCGCGATCGAGTCCTGAGATGGGCATGGCAGTCTGGCACGCTCCGGGTCCAAGTGACTCGGGCCTGCTTACAGACGCTCACCCCGTGGTCGAACCTCAGTTTTCTACGGGCCGGTGTGCCCTTAGGACGAGTTTCCAGGCATGTTGTCGTATCGACGGATGCCTCTGCCACGGCCTGGGGTGCCATGTGCAATGGACAAGCAGCCGCGGGCTCCTGGACAGGACCCCAGCGCCTCCTGCATGTCTATTGCCTCGAGTTGCTGGCAGTACGGTTCGCCCTGCACCGCTTCCGAGCGCTGCTGAAGGGTCAACATGTGCTTGTCCGGACAGACAACACGGCCGTAGTAGCGTACATCAACCACTCGGGCGGTCTACGCTCCCGCCGTATGTCTCAACTCGCCCGCCATCTCATCCTATGGAGTCAGAAGCGCCTGAGGTCCCTTCGTGCTGTCCATATTCCGGGAGTCCTGAACCACGCAGCCGACGAGCTCTCGCGGTTTCAGCCTCTCCCGGGAGAATGGAGACTCCATCCCCGGACGGTTCAGCTGATTTGGGAACAGTTCGGCGACGCACAGGTAGATCTGTTTGCCTCCCACGACTCTTCCCACTGCAGCCTGTATTATTCCCTGACCGAGGGCACGCTCGGCACGGATGCACTGGCGCACAGCTGGCCGCGGGGCCTACGCAAATATGCGTTCCCCCCGGTGAGCCTACTCGCACAGCTCCTGTGCAAGATCAGGGAGGGCAAGGAGAAGGTCCTTTTGGTCGTCCCGTACTGGCACGGCCGGACCTGGTTCCCCGAACTCATACTCCTTGCGACAGCTCCTCCCTGGCCTATTCCTCTGAGACCGGACCTCCTTACTCAGAGACGGGGCACCCTTTGGCACCCGCGTCCCGACCTCTGGAGCCTCCACGTGTGGCTCCTAGACGGGACGTGGCAGGTTTGAGTGGCCTACCACCTACGGTGGTCGCCACCATCACTTCCGCTAGGGCAGAGTCCACTCGGCATGCCTATGCGTTGAAGTGGAACCTCTTCGTCACCTGGTGCTCTTCCCGCCAAGAAGACCCCTGGAAATGCCCGATCGGGTCCGTGCTTGAGTTTCTCCAAGAGGGGCTGGAGCGAAGGCTGTCTCCCTCCACCCTCAAAGTATATGTGGCCGCAATATCTGCCCACCATGATCTCCTGGAGAACAAGAAGGTAAGTCAGCACGACCTGGTCATCAGGTTTCTGAGGGGAGCCAGGAGACTGAATCCTCCTCGCTCTCCTCTCGTACCCTCTTGGGACCTCGCAGTAGTGTTAACTGCTCTGCAGAGACCTCCCTTTGAGCCTTTGTGGTCGGTTGATATTAAGTTTCTGTCTATGAAGACGGCTCTGCTGACCGCATTGGCCTCAGTCAAGAGGGTCGGGGACCTGCAGGCATTTTCGGTTGACGAAGCGTGCCTGGAATTCGGGCCGGCTAACTCTCACGTGATCCTGAGACCCCGGCTTGGATATGTGCCCAAGGTTCCCACCACTCCGTTTAAGGACCAGGTGGTGAACCTGCAAGCGCTGCCTTTGGAGGAGGCAGACCCAGCCTTGGCATTGCTCTGTCCAGTACGCGCCCTCCGCGCCTACGTAGACATGACGCAGTGTTTCAGGACCTCAGACCAGCTCTTTGTCTGTTATGGTGGAGAGCGGAAGGGAAGTGCTCGCTCAAAGCAAAGGCTGTCTCACTGGATAGTGGACACCATTGCTTTGGCTTACCAGCAGCAAGGCCGACCATGTCCCCTTGGTGTGAGGGCACACTCCACCCGGAGTGTGGCCTCCTCTTGGGCTCTAGCGCATGGCGCCTCGCTAGCAGACATCTGCAGAGCTGCAGGCTGGGCGACACCCAACACATTCGCCAGATTCTACTATCTCCGAGTGGAGCCAGTGTCCGACTATGTACTCGCCCCCCCGAGGGGCCGGTGATGGGCCAGGCTCAGGTGTCTTCGCTTGCTCGCCACTCCACTCCACGGACTGGATACGTGCGATATTTTCCTCAGGTGAGCTCCCCGAGAGCCCTGAGCTCCTCCAGCACTGTCGACGCCGACATCAGTTCAGTCTGCCCTTTCGAGCCCAGACCCTCATGTCCGGCCAGGTGCCCCATGTGCATGGTTCCCTCCGGCGACCCCCACATGTGTATTTTACCGTAAGTCTCCGCAGTGAGCGGGTTTCTTCCCTTGGCGTGTCCCCGCCACCCCTAGGGTTAAAAATCCACCTTCGGCTGGTACCCTAGAGATCTTCCATATGCAACCCTCAGCGGGTCATATGTGTCTCTTAAGTCCTCCCCACGGGTAGGCATTTTTGGCATTCCCTCACTGGGATATGCTTCCCAGTGTACCTTGGTATTCCTGTGTTAAGTGGGAGTCCTTCGTCCGTACTAGTCTTACGACAGGGTACTCACACTCACGCAGGGCACTGGAAGACAGCTGAGTGGCGGGATTATATTGGGACCCCCATTCGTTAGTCACTAACGTTACGTCGTAGTGACTGAACGAAAGGGAACGTCTCGGTTACGGATGTAACCCTCGTTCCCTGAGGAGGGAACGGAGACGTAACGTCCCCTTGCCACATCAGTTGTGCTACCTGGAACGCAGGAGTTCAGTCTTGGCTCCTCAAGCAGGTAACATAATGCGATATTGCCACGTACTTCCTTATATACTCACGCGGTGAGGCGGAGTTACGTATGCAAATTCCGCATGCCCCATGGCATTGGCACGCCATTGGGCGTTTTCTCTAAACTCGAAGTTGATAGGCTTCTAAGCGAAACCCCCATTCGTTAGTCACTAACGTTACGTCTCCGTTCCCTCCTCAGGGAACGAGGGTTACATCCGTAACCGAGACGTTCGTTTAGCTTTTCTAATATTACAAAATATTTCTATTTCAAATAAATGCTGTTCTTTTGAACTTTCAGGTAAAATATATTCAATAGCAAATAGCTCTTTTTAATTATAACAATATAATGCAGCCTTGGTGTGCATTAGAGACTTCTTTCAAAGAAATAAATCTTACCATCCCAAACTTTTAGTGTATATTAAAACGTGTTTTAATCTCTAGAATCTCTTTTGACAGCCTTTCTCTGTAGACAGCACAGGAAATGACAGACTTCAAGACTGCTCTTCTTTTTCTGTTCTGAGACACATGGCTAATGAAGTTTCAGCTTAATGAATTTCATTGCTTAAAACTGTTTTCACGGTCATGACAATAGTATGAAATAATCCCCTCTGCTGTAATTCCTGGGTAAAACAATGAGCTGTGTATAATAGTGTAATTCATGCTGAGGGATTAGAGATTACTATTATTGTTAATAATAATCTATGTGTGACAGGTTGAGTTCAGATCCAGACGTCTCTGACCTTAATCCATTTGTTTTTTTGTTTTTTTTTCATCTGCACTGTTTAGAATCCCACACAGTCTCCACACACTCACTCTACCAGTCTTGGATGCTGCCTTCTCTCTCTCTCTCTCTCTCTCTCTCTCTCTCTCTCTCTCTCTCTCTCTCTCTCTCTCTCTCTCTCTCTCTCTCTCTCTCTCTCTCTCTCTCTCTCTCTCTCTCTCTCACACACACAGATACACACACAAAGTCCCTCTCTCTTTATATCCCACTTTACATCCCTCCTGCCAACTTGTATCTTATTCGCTAACTCTGCTCTAGGCAGTGACTATGCTGTTCAAACACTTCCCCTCTGTGTTGTTGAATTAGCAAAATGTCAAAGGTCCCCCTTGCTCTCTCCCTTCGTGGATTGTATCTCTGTTCCACTCATCCCTCAGGTGCAATAAGAACAAAACAAAAGCCAATGACAAATGATGCTGAGGACTGTGATGTAAAAGATGAAAGAAATGTCTTACACACACACACACACACACACACACACAAACACACAATAACATTATACAGCCTGCAGGTAAACACTGCTCGTTTTAGAAGTCATATTATGCTGAAGAAGAGGGGTTCTCCAATTAAAATGGCCTTTTTTAATTTATCCTCTTATAATCAAAAGGAAAGAGTTTTTTTCCCCAGCTATTTCATTTTACACAGATCTGTGTGTGTATGAAATCTCTTAGGGATTGCTGTTGGATGAAACTTGGAGGTATTCAATTTTCACATGGTCTCAGGAAGGGAAAGGACCAGTGAGAGAAACTTGTAACACTTTATGTGAAGTGTTTATGTTTTACTTTATGTTTTTTTACATTTCTATCTTCACAAGTGGGTGCTACTGTATGTGTGTATATATATGGTTATTAGCATGAACTATAACCAAAACCATTTTTTTAAAAGTTACTTGAAACAAAATAAACATTAACTGAAATATTTTTTAACTTATTTTACTAAAATAAATAGCTAAATCAACTAAAACTAATGAATAACAATTTATAAAAATAACAAAAAATACAAATGTATTAAAACTAACTAAAATGAAATTGAAACATGTTTTTTTAAATATATATATATTTAATTATTTACAAACCCTATAATAGTAATGACACTAAAATAATAGTTAAACTGACAATTTGAATGAAAACAATTGTACAAAATATATTTTCATGTACACAAGGCAATAATGGCAAATTCCACTCAGACCAAAGTAATGGAATTGTAAGGAATACACTCTTTATGTTCACTTGAGATATTGTAAAAGAAATGATTATACTAATAAATATGATAGAAATTACACATTTAGTAACTCTAAAATGTGTGCTTGTATATTTGTGTGCGTGTTTACATGGGATGGTATGTGTGAAGGGAAAGGTGAAAGAAGAAGGACGAACAGAACATTACGACATTCTTCTTATATGAAAGACCTTGACGAGATGTATGTCCTGTCCCGCAATGACAAGAAGCCCCTGTCAAGCTTTTAGTAGTTCCATTTAAGAAGAGCTCAATGACTTCACTTCTGCTCAGCGCTTCCACCTTAATAAAAAGTCATATGGAGAGATCTTTTACTGTCTAACCAAATCAGTCTTTCAAAAGTATTGAAATTCAAAAGGCATTGTCTCACTTTGAGCATTCATAATATGTCCTTTCAAGGTTAAATATATCTGCTGCAGCTGCAATGAAGTTAAAGGGATGAAGCAGTGGAGTTAACAATAATCTCAGCCTCAGACGGTACGCCCACGGACCGCCCTCAGTCCGCTTACTGAGCATCTGATGCATAGGCTACTGCATACCAAACTGAAGAGTATTTGCGAAAATCGTAAACTCGATCAATTTGCCTGAAAAACAAGGGACAGTTCAACCAAAAAATGCAAATAAAGGTTGTAATTTATAAAAAAAATAATTAAATCAATAAATCAATGAACATGAATATTGTCAGGTAGCCTACGTGATTTTGTTTAGGGTGATTTGATGCAGTTCTGTTCTGTCTCCCTGTCATTTGATCGTATTTCCTAGTTTGTCTACCCATTAATTAATCATTCTGCTCAGCTAGTCTTGATTAGTTCCCTTTGTTTTCTCATTGAACTTGAGCAATACCAGACAAGGAATAGAATGAAACACCTGTAAAAAAATTCAGGCCTCTCCAATTCAAGGCAAATTTGATCAGAAAACGAATCAGAAAGAAACTAGCTAGATTGCAAAACGAACATGATCAAAGCAGCGGTTTGTGGCATTTCTGTTGTTCACCCATGCATCAATGTTTTACCAGAGTTTTACTAAAAATGATACATTGATAATTCATTAATTAATTTGTGTCAAGATTGCACATTAGTCACACAGTAAAAAAAGTGGGATATACTGTTATTTCATTTAGATTAGTCTCACCTTCTGTTAATTTGTAGTCGCAGGACAGTTTACATCACATTTAGAAAGAATGATAATTTCTAAAAATTTCCCACCAAAAATATGACCTGGGGAACTTTAGCACTCTCTCCAGTGACAGTCCGCTAGAGGTCGCCTGTTCAAAACAAAGGCGTAGTTTGATGACGTCACGTTTGAGCGCAGACTCTAGGGACATGTGGTCTTAACCTCACAGCCGGTGGAAAAGAATCGGGATAGGACTCAGGCAGAAATCATGTTCATGGATGTGATTATTAACATTATACTGTAGTATTAAGCAGAGCAGGACCGAGTGTTGTGGAGCTGAGGAACCGCTGGAGCGATTGTTAGTGAGAAGAGCGGCGGGACTTTTATTATGACACAGTGGCCGGCGCCACTTCCGCTTTTCCGGTCATGAGTATGAGGTAACGCAGCTCTGTTTATCATATTAGATACATCAGAGTGTGTTGAAAATTATGTTATGACGTTTGCTCGGCGGCTGCAATGACACTTGTTCACACTGCAGTGAGAGTAAAACGTTTCTGCAGAATAAAACCGGAAACCAAGGGTAACGCAGATATGACGCAATCGACAGGCGACTCCCTCACACGTCCCAGTCCCTTGGGTAAAATGGCAATTTCTCACGATTTACAAATAGTTGGAAACATTTGGGATATTGTAAGTACTCAACTGAACAAAATATATAACACTGGCCTAGTGGTTTGTGGATATTTTACTGACATTTTTTTACATAGTGCACCTTTAATCTCCCGAAAAAACAGAGTTGCTTTATTTTTATTTTAAATATCACAGTCTGGTATAAAGACAAGACGTACTGCCAGATAAAATAACACAATTGTGATAGCCTGATTTGTCTGATTTCTTCAAGCGGTCGTATTTACCATGTTTACTATAGTAATGATTAGCGCGCAGTCTTTTGCATGGCATATAAATATTTCTGCCTTATACGGGGATCAGAATCCTGCCACATCAGATCACAAACAGAAGTTATTTCAAACACTCTGTGCTGTCTGAAAGTGAGTTTTGAGCTAAAATTATTTATAAGTCTTATAATATTATAAGTCTTTCACGAGTTCACACTTACATATACTTTAGAGGGAGTACAGTTTAATGCGTGTTTGCCGTGCTGTCTGGGGGGAGGGCTCCAAGCTTGGAATTTGGCCCGAACCCAGAGTACTCCCCCCGTGTATGTATAAGTGGTTTAGAACTAGAAGTGTGGAGAAGGGGTGGTGGAGGGATGCTGATAAACTGTCAATAAATGGACGTAAGACTGCTGAATATATATACCTCTTATCGTTGATTGGCTGAGTGCTCTCCACTCGTGTTAATTATCTGAACGTGCTCCTCCCAAAACTTTGTTAATAAAACATAATTTAATGCTGATGTTAGCTAGTATGAAATCATCTGTGTTGCTAACGTCTCAAGACTCAGATAAACTCCGCCTTTGTTCATAACCACTCTTCAAGCCTGAGCTGGCCTACTTTGGACCAAGGTATTCGGCTGTCCAAAAAACCCTGGCCATTGGCCCAGAGGAAACCCTGATGATGCCTGATCAAGCCCCGGAAGTGACAGTGGAAGCGTGACTGGCCCTGGCATGCACTAACATGCCTGCTTTGGGCCCGAAAGTAGAAACGCGGCATTTGATCACCAAAATGACATATCTAATTGTTTTTTTCATGTGAAAAAAAATATTCTTCATGCCTTAAAATAGCTTGAATGTAACTCTACACCCTTGCTTAATTTAGTATACACGGATTCATGAATATGCAAATAAGCCCCGCCTCCACTCACACCAGCTCAGAGATCCACTCGCTCAACTTTACTTTTGTAAACGCACAATGGCAAGTGGAAATACTGGTTTAAAATGTTTGAACCAGAAAATAATTCAGAAGAAGAGGAAGAGTGAATTATACAGGCTCATCTACAAGTCGCGGTATGCAACAATCTTTGGGTAGGTTTCACCTGTCAAATTAACATCCACATGTAGGCCTGTCACGATAGCAAATTTTGCTGGACGATAAATTGGCCAAGAAATTATTGCGATAAACGATAATATTGTCGTTCTGAGACCATTTTCATCTAATATAATGATAATGGCATAATAATGCAGGTACACCTTTTCAAAGATCAATAAACTTTTATTTCTAAAGACTATTTAACACTGAAAACGGAAAGCATTTTAAATATCCACAATAAATGAACAAAACAACCAAAACAAAAAAAGCAATACACTTGTATAAAACAGCTGGGAAACTGCAACGGATGATTGTGTTTTAGGTAGTGCTGGGAATCGATTAAAGAAAATTACTAATTAATCCCATTTTTTTCTGTAATTAATCATGATTAATACGTTTTTATTGTTTTGATATTGTAATAATTTCAGTTACTCTCCAAATTAATGTAGAAACAATTTATTGACAGCATATTTTAAATATGTGTTGTATTGTCATGTTTTTATGAATGAAGGCCAGTATCACTGATGTCTCTATGAAACATTAATGACTTTACATTACAGTATAACTGAAAGCTACCAATTTCAACATTTATTAGGCTTTAAAAAAAGTTTTAATTTAAGTGAACAAAACAATCTTTACATTACCCCATTATAATAAATGTTATTTTTACCTGTGCCTTCCCTGTTAGACATATACAGAAATGTAATAGTTATCAAACACTTTTCTTAACTGCATAAATAATAAATGAAATGTAGATGAATCATCATTAAAGCTACAATTTTCTCTGTTCCCGTTGTTCTTTGATGAACATTAATGACAGGCATCATCAGTGCTCCTGTCACTTTAAGAACAGCCTGCCGAACATGATGCGGATCTCACGCGCTGTCCCGCGCATCTCATTTCCTCACAACTCTTTAAGTTCATTTAAGACGTTATTTAACTAATTTAAGACTCCTAATATGAGAATACTCAAAATTCTCTATGTTGTTGTTATTGTTTGTTCATGAGCAAAAGAGAACTCGATGTAAGCAGGAGACTGACGCGAGTCTGTCTGTGCGTCGAGTGTGTGTGTGTGTGTGTGTGTGTCAGAGTGTCCTTCGATTAGCTGACATGAGACGCAGCCACACAGACAGGACATTGACATACAACGCATTCTCTTGTGTCTTGTCTCGCTTAGAAGCATTTACATGAGCGTGATCATATAATGTAACGCTTGGCAAAAATGGATATAAAAACGGACGCTGGAAATGATCAAGGCCGGAAAAATTATCGAGCTCATTTATTTTATCGTGCGATTAATTGATTTATTGACTATAGCGACAGGCCTATCCACATGAATGGCCAGACCCAGGGTTTCACAGCAGAACATTGCCCAGAGCATCCCACCCCCTCAACCAGCTGTCATCTTCCCACAGTGCATCCTGGTGCATCACTTCGCCAGGTAAACATTGCTCAAGTACACGGCCGTCCTCATCGGACTACTGGTCCAAAGTCGATTTCTGATGCTCACATGCCCATTGTAGGCCCTTTGGACAGTGGACAGGTCATCATAGGAACTCTGAATGGTCTGCAGACACAGCCCCATGCAAAGCAAAGGTGCAATGCACTGTGTGTTGTCACATTCCTCCCATAACCATTATATCACGAGCAAGGGCCATGCCACAACCATGAATGTTGGAGAATTATTCATTGAAGAAGGGAGAGGATGAAGGGGATGGTAGTAAGGCTGATCTGGTGTTGGCAGCCGGGAGACTCGGAGTGTCTCATCATCTCAGTTAAATAGGCTGAGTGATTAGGACCCCCAATTAGTGCCGCCGCTCCCACCACGCGCGTCACACGCTGCCCGGAGGGCACCAAGTACTGAAGGGGGCACCACAAGAAAAATCTCTCTCCACCACCCCCAAACCCCCACCTTAACCACCACCAAATTGCAATCCTGCATTCCATTTGCTACTCCAATTCAAATTCTAGGGTTTAAATGGATTGTAAAGGCATTCTTATTTCAATTCTCAATAGTGCAGAACCCTACACACACACACACACAATTAAATACTCACCCCGCGGGCGACAGTTTCAGGGAGTCATAGTGGACAGCATCCATCTTTGGGTTGATGAGGTGTTTGGAGGACACTGTTGTTCGGTGAGGTGACAGTGACATAACACACACCTTCAGCCGGCAATGACTCAACCAGATCCTGTCCATTCAACTGAAGAAATCATTTTACAGACCCACACACACACACACACACACACATTTCTATCATGTCATCTAGAAAGGTGACTGAGGAGGTTATTAGTGGAGTGGCAGGAATGAAATTTGTCCCAGGAATATAACTACTTTTGTCCCTTGAGACTCACATTCTTATCTGGTGTGGGGAAGACATGATCACGTTGTTCACACACAAAAGTAGCGGTAATGCTGAAAAGGTAATGTCATCACACATTGACCACTGAAGCAACACTTTTCAAACAGGAAATACCTCCATCACTGAAGAAAAAGCATCTGTAATAGAACTGTCAGTGAGTAATAGGACTTCACTCAAGGGCCCTTTAGGATGCGGTTCTTTCTAATCTTATCAGTCAATCAGTGAGCATATAAAGGAATGTGTGGAAAATCAAAGCATGTTTTCAGAGACACCTTATCAGTAGATGCACAAAGGCCTATTTAGACCACAATGTGAATCACAGGAGTAAATAGCAAACAAGACTTTGAAAAAAATACAACAAAGCTTCCATCCCTGAACAAAAAGCCAAAGACAATACAAGCATCTGAGAATACATATTTTTAATGCTAAATACAACCATCGCTAAAATATAACTGCCCACAGTGACTCCCTTGGAATGCAATAAAAGTTTAAAAAAAAATAGTATGTTTTAAGAGTATCTTTATTTCCCTACTGTCACCAGTTGCTTGCCATTTCATTTGTCGAGACAAAAGTATCAACAGCTTGATGCCTGGAATGTCTGTCTCAGACACATGATTAAAAAACGATGGGTTTGTGTAAGAAAAATATCCATATTTAAAACTTTATAGAGTAAAATATCTAGCTTCCGGCAGACCGCCTTCTCTATTCAACTTGTGTAAAGCCTCTCACAGTTCAAAACGTAACGCTACATCCGACGTCATACATCACACCAGTTACGCTTTTTTTGTACGTTGAATACGGAAGGCGGTCTGGCAGAAGCTAGATAGGTTTTACTTTATAGCGTGTTAAATATGGATATTTTTCTTATACATATGCATCAAGTTGCTTCAGAAGGCCTTTATTAACCCCCTGGAGTCGTGTGGATTACGTTTGTAATTATGGATGCACTTTTTTGGGTTTTAAATTTTGGGCTGCTATTCACTGCCATTATAAAGCTTGGATTAGCCAAGGCATTTTTTAATATAACTCTGATTGTATTCATTTGAAAGAAGAATGTCATATACACCTAGGATGGCTTGAGGGTGAGTAAATCATAGGGTAAGCTTCATTTTTAAGTGAACTATCCCTTTAACTTTTAAATGCATTATTATGCAAACACATGAGGAACGTTCTGCATGAAAGAACCACAACTGGCAGATCAACGTGCTACAACATTTCTCTCCAATACGGTAACACCGTGTCTACACCAGACATGACCGTTGATGTGTCGCGCCACAACAGCTAGACGCTGACTAAACTGGATGCGACAAAGTGGCCGTTGCAAAGCATTTGTCAATACTTCATAAATAGAACGAGGCAACAGTTTACTGTCGGGATTTATCGTGTCGCATCAAGCCGTGCCGCATCCACTGTAGACAACATCACTGATTATAATGGGTTTTATTGTCGCATCGTGTCACACGTGTCTGGTGTAGACATGGTGTAAGATTATTAAATTAAAGGTAGGGTAGGTAATTTTTACATAGAGGCCTGGAATAGCGAGCTAGCTTTTAGAGTTGGGGTAGTCGAACTTGCACTCGGACTCGAGTACAATTTTGAATAAACTCGTACTTGTCACACACTCGGGTGAATTTGTTCTCGGACTTGACACAGACTTGGACATTTTGTACTCTGAAAATATTCTGAGTGCAGTCGAGTCTGCGTCATGAATAACAAAAAAAACGGCATAAAACTGAGATAAGAAATGAATTAATGTCTCCTCGCCTGTCATTTTACTGCACAACACCGGCAGGCAGCAGTAGCGTCATCTTATGCTTGCAGACAAAACACATCACACACTGGATCGCACTGACTAGGACAATGTCTTCAAAGTCAGCAATAATTTGTTTTGCTAATGAAAATCATAAAGAATTTATTTGCAAGAAATCTGGTAAAAAGAAGCACTCTGCGGATTGCAATTAAATCAACTCTTACTGATGTGTCTGGTACGACTTTCTACCGACATGTTCAAAGAAAACCAATAGAAACGTAAGTTGCTTATTATAACTTTTATGTGCATCCACTTAAAGCGGCAGACAGAAATGAGGCCGCCTCATCGTGCATCATCAGTAACAAATTATCTAATGGTTTACACTTTGACTGTCAAATAAATTCACATCATGTCAAAATGCAAGTTTGACGGCGTATTCATGTAAACACAGTCGGTTATGTCTTAAGTAAATGTAAACAGTTAATCGTCAATACAGCAGTCCAATGAACCTGCTGCTGTAATGTTAATCAAACAAAGAGAAAATCACTCACTCACTCACTCACTCACTCACTCACTCACTCACTCACTCACTCACTCACTCACTCTACTGCTGACTAACTTTAGTAAATTTAATAAGAACCACTGTACATGTAATACAGTGAAGTTTGTTTTATTTTACATTTAATTGTTTTTTCAATTTCTATAGTATTTATTCTTACTTGAATAATCCTACTTGAGAAAACATATAATTATCGTGAAATAAGATTTTAGCATCGCCCACCCCTAAACATTAGCATTTGGTGAGACCAGAGGCATTAAATAATTGAAATACAATAAAACAGGTTAATTTGTGTTTTTCATGCACTTGTAATAATAAAAGTTCTAAATATATCTGTGTTCATTCTTTTCTTTGAAACCATTTTTGATTGGAAACTAGTTGATGTTCTGTTGACAAAATAAAAATGTTAAATGGCAATGGCTAGATGTAATATTGGTATTTTTGTAATTAATATTGCCATTGGTTTAATGGGTTGAAAGGTTACAATATTAATAGAAGGTAAAAATGTACAATAGCAATTTCTAATCTTTTTTCAGTTTAATTACTTTCTGGACTCGACTCGGACTCGGCCGATAAGAACTCGGACTTGAGTCCAACTCGGCCCCTATGAATACATTTAGACCACTTAGTGATCAGGATGTGAGGACACTTTCAACCAGCATAACAAAACATTTTTCTGGAACAAATCCCCTACCCTGCCTTTAAATGTGGAGGATTTTAGCTATGACAAGATGATTGACAGGGCGGTTTAAATGGTGACAGAATGCATGTAACCAAGGGACAGAGCTGTCCACTAAAGACACAATTATGATGAAGTAGTATGGCCTAAAGCTTGCCTACTATTCTGCTACACACTCAAGAGTATGTATGTTTTCTTCACGAAAAGAGTGCATACTTTTAGGGCATAGTATAAGTAGGCAAATTGGGATGCAGCAATGGTGAAGATGATCTGCTAAATCAAAATTAAGTATCAGAATGGGGAACGAAATAAAGGTGATTTATGTAACTTTGAATGTGGCATAGTTGTTGGCTTGTAGAAAATTGTGTTCCAAAATAAATCACACTTAAAAGTCTTAAAACACATGGGGCTTCTTGTTGTAGACTTTTAGATCATTTACAGCCATGTCATTTTATTAGTGCTGTCAAATAGATTGATTGTGATTGCATCTTACATAAAGGTTTGTATGTGTGTATATACATTATATTGTCTAAAGTATTGGGACACCCGTCCAAATCATTGAATTCAGGTGTTTCAATCACTTCCATGGTCAAATGTGTACAAAATCAAGCACCTAGGCATGCAGACGCTTCTACAAACATTTGTGAAAGAACGGGCCGCTCTCAGGAGCTGATTTCAAGCGTGATACTGTTATAGGTTGCCACCTGTGCAATAAATCCATTCGTGAAATTTCCTCACTACTAAATATTCTACGGTCAACTGTTAGTTGAATTATAACAGAGTGGAAGCAATTGGGAACAACAGCAACTCAGCCACATAAAATCAGAACGGGGTCAGCACATGCTGAGGCACACAGTGTGCAGAAGTCGCTAACTTTTTGCAGAATCAATAGCTACAGACCTCCAAACTTCTTGTGGCCTTCAAGAACAGTGCATATGGAGCTTCAAGGAATGGGTTTCAAAGGCCGAGCAGCTGCATCCAAGCCTTACATTACCAATGCAATGCAAAGTGTTGGATGCAGTGGTGTAAAGCACGCCGCCACTGGACTCTAGAGCAGTGGAGATGTGTTCTCTGGAATGACGAATCACGCTTGTCTGACTGGGAATCTGATGGACGAGTCTGGGTTTGGCGCTTGCCAGGAGAACGGTGCTTGCCTGACTGCATTGTGCCAAGTGTAAAGTTTGGTGAAGGGGGATTATGGTGTGGGGGTTGTTTTTCAGGGGTTGTGCTTGGCTCCTTAGTTCCAGTGAGAGGAACTCTTAATGATTCAGCATACCAAGACATTTTGGACAATTTCGTGCTCCCAACTTTGGTGGATCAGTTTGGGGATGGCCCCTTCCTGTCCCAACATGACTGCACGCCAGTGCACAAAGCAAAGTCCATAAAGACATGGATGAGCAAGTTTGGTGTGGAGGAACTTGACTGGCCTGCACAGAGTCCTGACATCAACCTTATAGAACATCTTTGGGATGAATACAGTGAGCCAGGCCTTCTCGTCCAACATCAGTGCCTGAACACACAAATGCACTTCTAGAAGAATGGTCAACAATTCTCATAAACACACTCCTAAACCTTGTGGAAAGCCTTCCCACAAGAGTTGAAGCTGTTATAGCTGCAAAGGGTGGGCCAACTATATTAAACCCTACGGATTAAGCATGGGATGTCATTAAAGTTCATGTGCATGTAAAGGCGGATGTCCCAAAACTTTTGGCAATATAGTGTATATGTATTATACACACACACTATATTGCCAAAATTTTTGCAATGCTAGAATTGCTTGTAGATAGTCAACTCCAAATGATGTTAAGCAGAAACCTCAAGGAAACTACTTAGAAATGCATTTATTCTGCTATAATAACACGGCAAAGCAAAAGTATTTTGTTTATGCATTATAAAAAAAGAATAGACATTTATATATCATAAGGTTTGCCATAATATACACATTATTAGTAAGTGTTTGCTGAAAATAGCCTATATACATTTAATCACAGGGCACAGGCCAGTCACAACAAAAACAACAGGTGAGCAATGAACAGCACCGGCTGCATACTGAGCTGAGGATCCGTGGCAAAACATTTCCATGCAAATCATCCCATTCATCACTCTCCGTGTCACACGCGTGCACATGTTCACGCATGCAAACACATAAAACACATACGGCTTCACGCAAACATGCTCGCCTTTCTGTTTACTGAACTGAAGCCTGCTGCCTGTATGATGAATGGGTTTTTGTTTTTTTTTAACTCTCCAGCAGCCTCTCCTCCGCCCTGTTCTTCTCTGTCTTTTCCACTCGCCCCTGCAGCTCAAGTCTGTCTGCCTCTGCTTTTGTATTTTGAAAGTCTCACTGCTCATTAGTATTTCACAAGTCTCTCCAGGGGTCTTCGTTCCACCCTCTCGACAGACTGTCTGAGAAGCATGCTGCCGTCCACTCATTTATCACAAACCTGAGAAATATCAGAGTACGGCTTGACATGATCATGGGGCTGAAGAAGTGTGAAAAGTGCTCATTTAAAAAGTGCTCATACCGAGGTAGGACAACAGAAACCTGGTTTTATAATAGAAGGGGGTCTGATTAATAAAATATAACCGTATATAATCAATATTTGTTGAGAATAAACCTCAAATGAAGACAAGGCATTACGCTATTTTGGCAGACTAAGGAAATAAGATTAGACTAAAGAAAATAAAATAAAATCAAGACATTTTAAAAACGTGGGTTTAGAAGTCAGTACATTCTCTTTTTTTTCTTCATATAATTGAAGACGATCAATCCACAGAAACCTATTAAATTAGTCAAACTGTCAGTGGATTACTGAGAGTTATTATAATTAAGCCATTCTTTACACAACTGCCTTCATTTAACACGTTAAAATTAAACCCCAAAAAAGTATACAAACTATTTACTGATCAGCTCTATGAAAAGGACATTTTGAGAAAGTTAAAACAATGGTCTCTTCCCAATTTATACACTTAATATGAACTTGAGGTCGTATGGCCTTTACTCTTGTGCTCTAGTCCACAAAACCGTAGGGTCTCATTTGTCATTTTATGATTCAGCAAGTGCTCATAAAAGCCCCTTTTACTGCTATGATTCGCCCTTGATGCTCCATTTTGTGAAATCTGCACTATCCAACAGCCCATGAGGCCAAGTGTGGACTTTGAAGAGTACCGCATGGGCTGAGGGCAGAATTTGGAAATCAGATAAGAGTATAAGGGCATATACAAAACGGACACAAATTTTTCCATTTCAAGGATATCGTCTTTCATGTGTGTGTGACACTGACACTGCAGCTGTATATACAAAATACAGTGATTTCTGACTTATTTTATTAACTATTTCTTTTAATAATGACCATAAATGATATAAAATCGAAATAATAATATCGAAACAGTAATGAATTTACACAGAAGCAAGTGTAGCAATAAACTGCAATTAATCATCAGGATCCATCAGAACTCATGATCCGTTAGTGGAGTGGGTGCTGAACAACTGATCGGAATTTACAATCTGCCCTGCGGAGGACATCACCGGCCCCACTCCAGACCCAGAGCCCTGCCAGCCACCACCCAAACACTGCACAGAGCGAACGGCAGAGCCCACCGCAGACAGTGAGCCTAAGCCTGCCACGATGCACGAGCCAGTACTGAGCATACCATCGCCAGTCCGAGCCCAGAGAGTCTGACAAGGTGTGTGAGACGGCAACACCATGCATCGCCGTGGGACTGCTCGTGGAGCTCGAGGGCATGGAGGAAAGCCCCGCCCACACTCCAGTCACTGAGAGTGAGCTGCAGCTTGCCTCTGAATTTTTTGAGAAAATGGAGGATATTTTCTTGAGTCTCCCATCCCACTGGTCCCGCCCAGCTCCAAGTCTCGTGGGTCTCTGCTGGTCCTGCCCAGCTCCAAGTCTCCTGTGTTTCCGCTGGTCTCTCCCAGCTCCAAGTCTCCTGCCTCCCTCTCCAACCTGCTCTTCCATTAAAAACCAGTTCCTCTGCCCCGTCTCCACTGTTGCCCTTCAGGCCCTTCACTCAAAAAAATTATACGCTCGATTTACTTAACTTTTTTATGTCAACAGGTTCCACGTAATGTTGAATTTAATTAACATTGTTTATTTCAGTAAACTAAAAGGTTAAGTTCACCCAAAAAAGAAAATTAGCCCATGATTTATTCCCTCAAGTCATCCTAGGTGTATATAACATTCTTCTTTTAGAATAAAATCGGAGTTATATGAAAAAATGTCCTGGCTTTTCCAAGCTTTATAATGGCAGTGAATTGTTGTTTCGTTTTTGAAGTCCATAAAAGTGAAACCATCCATCATATAACTGCTCCACACGGCTCCGGGGGATAAATAAAGGCCTTATGAAACGAAGCGATGCGTTTGTGTAAGAAAAATATCCATATTTTAAACTTTATAAAGTAAATAATCTAGCTTCCACCAGATTGCCTTCCGTATTCAACTTACGGAAAAAGTGTAGTGGCTCTCGCAGTTCAAAATGCTTATGCTACGTCTGACGACATTGCACACCAGTTACGTTTTTTTTTTCCAATCTGGCTGAAGCTAGATATTTTACTTGATTAAGTTTTAAATATGGATATTTTTCTTACGCAAACACATCGCTTAGCTTCAGAAGGCCTTTATCAACCCCCAGGAGCCGTGTGGAGCAGTTAAATGATGGATAGAATTAGAAACCTTATACAATGGTGTAAAATGCTAATTATTTTTTGATTCAACTGAACAGTATCGAAAAAAAATTATTTGAGTGTGGGCTCCACTTTTGACTTCACTCTGCTCCGTGGATCCGCCTCAGGCCTTCCAGTCTCCAGCGCCGCCTCAGCACAAGGATCCTTTGGCTCCCCCTCCAGCTGGCGAGTCCATTACTCCACCTTAGCTCCTCCCTCCCATGGCTCAACCAGGGACCATTGCACTTATGGCTCCACCGGGGTCCCTCATTCCTCTGCATTGAGGGAAAGCTCTCAAAGAAGAAGGACTGCAATAAAGCTAAATTATCAAATGCAGGTCAGTTTCACCTGTAAAAGGCTACTGTATTTTTGTCTTCTTTAACGTAGCTAAGTATCAAACTGCTAGCAAATGTTAGCAGTAGCACTCCATTAGTGTCATCATTCAAAAAACTGTATGCTAAATTACATCATTATTATCTATTGTAAAGTTACAGTATAATTTAGCTTTACAATTTATATGTTTGGAGGGAGCTAGGGCAGACAACAACTTTGACATTTAAGCAATTTAGATTTTTTTAAATATATTTGCATGAAATAGTTTGGTTAAATATTGGATATTTAAGACATTGTAAAATTAAACAACAACACATTGTCCTAATTTGATACTTTGAATTTACCTAAAATAAATTTAGATTCTGTGCATACAAATGTGTGTTTAGTTTTTTTGCCACAACGTTGAGACAGTTCTGTTCCTAATGGTAGACCTGCTGAAGAAGAAGTGACAGGTACAAGAAAAGTAGCAAAAAAGTAAACACACACAAGGGAGAGAGTAGAGACAGAGAGATATCAGGGGAAAAAAGAAAATTAAAAGGAAAAGGGAAGTGAAGGTGCAGTTCAAGAGATTTATTTTGCTGTTCCTAGTGATTGTGCACTTACACAGTGCCTGACCTTTTTTGACCGATGACATAAATAACCATTTTAGGTTCTCCAAAGTGAATAGTTCTTAAAATATTTTTTTTCTTAGTGTGAAAAACATTTTAATAATCTAAAGAAAACCATAAATGCTAATAAAGAACCTTTATTTTTAAGAGTGTACTGGTACACATGCAGCATTTTTGAGCATTTTCACAAACCGTTCATGGCCCCCATGGGAGATTCAGTACTAGTGAGATCCGTAATAGCGCCCCCCTACCGTAACTGTGAAAACATAGATTGCTGGAAAGATTTGTCAATGGCAGAGAAAGAGTTAATATGGGCACCAAAATAAATATGTACTGTTTGTGTGCCGTTTTTGCAGACAATGGGAAACAAGCTTTAATTGTGCACACCCTTTAGCACACCTACTTAAAATAGTTATATATGTAAGAGTTATATCCCTATAAATCTACTGTAATATATACATTTCTAAATATATATACACTTTTTAGCAATTGATTAAATTACTCCAATACATGCCGTATGATTTTCATTTTAGTGGATTTTTAAAAACAAATGAACCTCATTCCAACTACAACATATGCTGCATGTATCATGGTTTGCAGAAATAATAAATTGTAGAAGCCAATTACACTGTAGAATGTCAGTGCATCTCAATGAACTGAAGCCCAACAAAATGTGGGTCAGGCCGAATAGCAGTGATCCCGAACTCATAAAGTGAGTATGGCATTAATGCACTTTATACAGAGATAACCAACTTCACAAGAATGTCAATATGCGTTTTTATTTAATTTAATGCAGGATATATAATTCCAGAAGGTCATCAACTCCATCTTCACCACTTCTGACAAAGTCTACGTTATTGGACAAGTTAAATTTTAATTGTTTCTCACAGCAAATCACACAACTGCTTACACAAACCCCAACGTTTTGTAGCAACCTAATTTTTTCCCCAAACTGTTTCCTGCCCCTCTACTGGGGTGCTTTCCTTTTTTTTAAGATTCAAAGGAGCAGAGACTTGCAAAATTACTTGTCTTTGAATGAAGGCATAAATCCAAACAGCACTCATCAGCAGCATCTGAAGCACCTTAAATATTCTTTTGATTTCTGACATAGTTCCAAACCATATGCCTGTGTGAATCCAGATGAGACTCTGTGTGTGTGTGTGCCATAGCACACTGAAGATGATCAAACGGCAGAGGGAGATGTATAGAACAACATCCTGGATCCTTGCACGACTAACATGCCTTGTCTATGTTAAAAAAAACAAAAAAAAATGTTGTTTTTGAAGGGGGAAAGGAAGGCTTCAAGGAAGGATTTCAATATTTGCCTAAAGTCATATTTATCCAATGTTGTGTGTGTGTGAAAAAAATACATTTATGAAAGACCATTTATTTTCCATTTAAAATTAAATTTTTACCTAGAAATAAGCACTTTAATCGTTAAGTATTTGCAGACACAGCCCCCTTTAAATATTAAAGTGGTCATGAATTGAGAAATCAACATCCAACCCGGCCCACATCCAAGTGTGACGTCAGAGGCCAGGCCAATGTCACCCTGCATCCGTTTTTTAAGATTTTATTGGTCATGTCAATCACAGTGACTGCCTCTACACCAAACACTGGTTGAACTTTATTTTTAATGAAGATCCAGCACACGTGGGGAAAACATTGCATTTGTTCGCTTCATTTCACCGAATTCGTTTGTAAACAAGAGACTGGATTTGCAGGCAGGATGAGATTAAAAAACAATGCTGTGGCTTCTGGATCTGACAGGAATGATGCAACACAGTTGTGTGAGTAAAAAACGTTTTTTATATGTGATAGTATTGCATTGTTGAGTTTGATTTCAACTGATTATGTACGTGTCTAACTAACATAACTTCTATGCTGTCACAGGCTTTGTATTTGAGTTGGTTCATTGTCCTGTGATTCGTGATCAGACTCGAACATGTATGGGCCAGGGCTCGCACTATATCTTGTGTGTGTGCGTATGCATTATATCCACCGATCGAGCGGGCCAAGTAATAAAAAATAACATTCCAATTAATTGCGGGTGGATGAGAGATAAATCATTGTGTTTGTTTGATAAAGACATTTTGCGAGCCCTGTGGGCGAATCATTCCGGTTGCCGTTTCTCCACATTGGAAGTTTTCAAAACAATTCCTTGTGTGCAAGGGAGATCGAAGATCATTATAATATGCAAAACTGTTTTCCAATCATAGCAGTCAGTGGGCGTTTACTTCCAAGTCTTCAATGTGGCACGACCCATAAGAACAGAGCGTTTCAAGAGATAGGCTCAAAACCAGGGTAGAAAATAGCCTATTACTTATTTATTATGATGTTTTTGAATGTAAAAAATCACGCAAACGTCATAAATTGACCTCAGACAACAGTATAATTTTTTTCATTAAAAAAAGAAGTTTGTGACCCCTTTAAGTGTTTTGAGAAATTTGTTTTATTGATTTAAAATTAACATAAAATTATCAACAATAATTTATGTAACAATGTATTATGTAAATTGGCTAATCTCGGCTCTTAGCAGCAGTACAGTAAAGGGGAAGGTTTTTTTTCATTCTTTTTTCAGTCAAAAGAAGCTTGTTCAGTTTTCCTGGAAAGTTCACACTGGCTAAATGTTTCAAACCACCAAGACGAACTCCAAATGACTTTAGCTTTGGCCAAATTTAGTTAAAATAACATCACAATCCTGTTTGAAGTATATCAGGTCTTTTTGGGGATTTTTCTTTCTTTTTGGAATTGTCTTAAAGGGTGGCTGTTGTCCCAATTGTATATGTAGCAATCTTTTTTTGCTGTCACAATTCAAAAGATAAAAAAATATCAGTTGATCAATGGTACGGCAACAACACAAATGCTGTCAAACATAACACTGCCTGTGTTTCCATTTCACTTTGGTTTTTACAACATTCCAGAGAATGCTGGATTGTGGTATTCCTCTAAATATTTACACTTCACTCCGAAAAGAGGAGGTTAACGTTCCCTGTTGAGGTATCACATCTATAATTCAGAATGCTATCACAGCAGAAAGCTTGAATAAAGAGTTTTCTATAAATACGCATTCACAACTTGACGTGGTTTGCAACTTGGAAGGAAAAGTTGTGGTGGGGCTCTTGTTTTCCCATTCTTTTCTCTGCTGTGGCTGATCAGCGATTCTGTAAGAAGCTGTTTTGAAGATGCTTACTCAAGCGAGGAGTTTTGTCGTCCTGCGTTCATTGAGGTAATCATCAACACTCATCACGGGACTTTGGTGATTGACATGTTTGCAGAAGTCCTTTGCAAATCTAGAGGGATAGCTGTTACAGTGTCATGAGAGGCTACATTTCACTGAAATATAGATTATAAAACAACAACACACTGTTTACTTTGCAATAAGGATTTTTTTTGGCACTTGCCCTTAACGGAGTGTCTATTTACACCAAGTGCAAATAGCGTGCCTTGTTAGCAATCACTATTTACACTAGCTCCGCCCAGCAACAATGCCTGGTTGGGCCACACAAGACTAAAAAAGTGCAACTTTCAATGTCTTCAGTGGCGTAGTCATTACAGCATAAGGCTCATGGAACTTGGTTTTGACACGATCGACCCGGGTTCGAATACACCTTTTGCAGAGCTCGCTCTTCTCCCTTTTCCCATCACATATCACATAAAAAAAGGCATTTACTTTCAATAAAATGTTCTAAAACATTGTTCTAAAAGTGGAAAGAAAGTGCCTAACGAAATGTTTAATAATAATAATAAAAGTATTTATTGGGTAGGGTCAGGGGTAGGGCTCTTATTGTCCCGTTAAGGCGGCATCTATTTAATAATTTTAATAAATATAATCCTTTACACTCTATGTTATTATTGCATCCTGTTAATGTACAAGAACACTGAGGTGCAAAAAGTATGTATCTTCCAAAATAAAGTATAAATAGCATCTATTTACTATTTACACATATTGCAAAGAAAATTACAAAGTTTTTATTGGTTAGGGGTAGGTAAACAGACATGCGCTGAATTAGAGACTATAAAAGTGAGTGGGTCCAATATCATTGGTCATAAAAAGTAGGTGGGTTTTGTCCCACCCACATACAATGGTTGATAGTGTAGGTTTATATGTTAAACTTTATTCTTGTACAAACAGAAGCAGTATAGCCTACATAAAATATTGAATGAAACTGTCTCTGAAACATCTGTGTATTTGACAAATATTGCATTTATTTCATTTCAGCTGTGATAAAGTATGCAAACACTGCGCAAGTATAACTGCGGGAAGCAGAAAGTGTCCGACTTCACGCTTCCATTTGAAGCTCCTCCCCGCCTGCATGCGGCTACTCTTGCCGATCGGTTGGATCCAGCCACAGCTGATGTCGAACACACCTGTTCTGTTGTTATTGCACAAGCTATTGAAGCTCCGCCCTCTTCCTGAAAGAACAGGCAGCGAGCAGCAGCTCATTTGCATTTAAAGGGACATACACAAAAACGGTGTGCTTTTGCTCACCCCCAAAAAGTGCCAATTTTAACAGGCTTTAAAACATGATCTGTGGGGTATTTTGAGCTAAGACTTCACATACAAACTCTGGGGACATCAGAGACTTGTTTTAAATCTTTTAAAAAGGGGTATAATATGTCCCCTTTAAAGTAAATGTACACAATACATTTTTTGAGTACTTAGAAAAATACATTCCTGTTAATTAAAACAAAGTACAGTCCCACCTTCTTTAATGAATATCCTGTTCCACTCATCTGGTTATATATATATATATATATATATATATATATATATATATATATATATATATATATATATATATATATATATATATATATATATATATATATATATATGATTTACTTCATAATTTTGCGACTTCTACAGCCAAACTCAGCTAAGTTTAAGTCTCAGATCAATTGAATCCTTTTTGTTGATCAAATCAAGCTTTAAGAGATAAGCGTCTCAGAAATGTCTCTTCAAGAACGTCCACGAAGAACTTTTCGTTTAAATTTTAGCTTTCTATTGGTATTCTTTAAGCATAATGAAATGCCTGCCTACATAAGGGAAAAAGCACCTTGATGGATCTGGTGAAGGATTTAGTTTGGAGAGGAAACTGATTACCTTTGTGATGGTGAATGTTCTCTTTTTTTCTTAAGGATGATGTAATAGTACTTGGTCTATTTATCACAAGTGCAAATACAAGCATATAGTGACAGATCATTGCCAGGCCTAGCATTTATGAGTTGTCGTGTTTAAAATTCTTCTCAAAGACCCCCTGTGGTGAAAATAACGTTGTTCATATGTCTATGTGGTGTTTTCAATAATTATGCTTGTGCAGACCTGCAAATTCATAAGTCATTGTTGAGTATTTTCTCCTTAAAACTGCAGTGAAAAAAAGACAGTCTCAAAAATGCGATTTTAAATCGCTGGTGTTTCTTACGTCACAAACTACCATGTGACCAATCCCATCAACGTGCAGGGGCGCAGACATCCCAACCTGAAAAAAGTCATTTCAAGGAGGTACGGCTTCCGTTCGGGAGAAGAGATAAAAGCCCGCCCACACTGACAATTGATTGGTTGACTTACCGAAACAAGCCAATCAGGATGCTCTCCGTCTTACATGCGCTTCATTAGGTGCACACCAGCACACACACGCAAGGTCTCTCGCTCTCTCTCGCTCTCTCTCCCTCTCTGCCGTGCGCGCGTGCACAGTTTGTGTCTCGCATGCGTGCTCTTGCTCGCTCACTCTAGATTGCGGGAGAATTTAACTAATTTGCGGGCATCAGGGAGCCGCTATAAATATGCGGGAGACTCCCGGAACTTCCGGGAGACTAGGGGGGCTTTATATGACCGCTTTGAAATGGGAGTCTTAAAGGTCCCATGGCATGAAATTTTCATTTTATGAGGTTTTTCAACATTAATATGAGTTCCTCTAGCCTGAATATTGTCCCCAAGTGGATAGAAATGTTGATCGGTGTAAACCCGAGTTCTGGCTGTTTTTCTCTGCCTTTGAGAAAATGACAGGCCAGACTAGCCAATCCTGAAGTCTCCTGTTTTGACGTCCACACAGGAACGGTTACCTCCCTTTCCTCCGCCCAGAGAATCTGGCACGCCCATGCAAGCGCTCGAGAGATCATGGCTTGTGAACGAGTGAATGCTGGCAGTTTCTCAGTGTTTGGATGTACAAATGAAAACGGAAGTCTTTTTTCAGTTCCTTCTGATCTGTGATCAGTGATTTCTTATGTGTAGCTAATTATTTATTATTCGTGCACACGCAGCGGCTTCTCTCTCTCCCGACATAACGGTGTTTTCGTGTTTTCTATCTTGTGAGTCAGTGTTTTTGTACGTCCTCGTCGCGTCTATCTGTTCTAAAATGTGCATACAGTCGTTTCTGCTCAACATCAGCAGAGTAACATCTTTAGAGATAAACCTCACGCACGCCGAAGCTCGGGCTGCACTGGCCGGTCGGCCTTCAACATCACCGACCCCCAGTACTGCATCTGGCCCACAGCGGAGGCACCAAACGCGGCGCGAGATTAAGCAGAAGGGTGGTAAATGTGAGCATATCCGGGCTAGGCTAGCCAGCTATCCCCACAATAAACTGGATTGCATTCGATTACTACTGTTGTGTCTTTGTTTGCGCTGTGTACTCAATGCGCGTCACTGACGCTTTTCATATGATAGGACAATATCTTAAAATAATGCTATAATCAACACTTACTCGTAACTCCTTCATCTCGACAGCTGTAATGGTACATTGCGTGTGTTACAAAGTTGGTAATAATGATGAAGACGGACTCGGCATGACTGGGACTCGTGTTTATTCAGAACTCTCAGATACAAACACAATATACTCGCGCTGACAGACAGCGCTCTCACAACTCAGTAGTTAGTATAAATAACTTTGTTAGCATAGCAATCGCTGAGCTCCGTCTCTGGTACATTAGTGATGTCCGGTTCATGAACGAATCTTTCTTTTGAACCGGTTCTTTTTAGTGAACCGAATCAGTTCACCAAATCGGACTGAATCGTTCTAAAGGGTTCGCGTCTCGCGTCAGCGCTGATCCATAATTTACTAAAGTTACTAACTTTCTGACATGAGTGACAGTTCCTCCGACTATAAATAAACTAATAACCTGTAGTATATGCTAGTAACAACAACAGTTCACTGAACTGAGACTGACAGAACTGATGTGAAGTGAACTCAGGTCCATCTGTCTCTCTGGCAGCAGCTCGTGCCTGCTCGTGCCTCCTCGTAGACCTCGTTAACCACGCCCCCTCTGCTCATTTCAAATGCAAAGATGTCAGCCAATCACAACAGTGGGCGTTTTCACTGAAGTCTCACAGCAGACACGCCTCTTGAAACAGGGCATTCAGCCACAGGGCAAACATCAGTATTGAAAAAATGCCTTTTATTTCTAAATTATGACATTTATGATGTAAAAATCATACTAACAATATAAGTACACCTCAGGAAACATTATAAAATAATAGAAAAATGCCATGCCATGGGACCTTTAAGATAATGACTTTCTAATGACTTTCTAAGTTGTTCAAAGCATTTCTAAGGATGCTAATTTTTTGAAGGCAGCTGTCTGACTCTGAGATGGCGAACGGGAACATGGTCTGTGTAACATTAGCAACACATTATTAGCTGTTTGATAACATCGTCAAGCAAAAGGCTAATGTGTCCGATACATGAAACACATTACCATTCTGATACATCGACTTGTAGATGAGCCTGTATAATTCTCTCTTCCTCTTATTCTTCAGAATGAGTTTCTGGTTCAAACATATATGGCTGAATTAAACCAGTATTTCCACTTGCCATTGTGCAGCGTTTACTACTGTAAAGTTGAGCGAGTGAATCTCTGAGTGAGTGGAGGCGGGCTCATTTGCATATTCAGGGTTCCGCGTATAGCCTACTAAATGAAGTAAGGGTGTAGAGTTACATTCAAGCTATTTTAAATCAGGAAGAAATTTTAAACGTTTAGATATGTCATTTTGGTGATCAAAGATAAGTTTTAAGGAATAAAATTATTGACTACAGGGGGACTTTAGATTCAACAGCTGCATCCCAATCTTCCTGCAGTTGCTGTTTGGGAGCTGTTGTCATGGCATCACCACTCACCTGGGAGAACTGAGCATGAAATCAGATATTTAAGGCTCTGCTCTGAAAACAGATGGATGAGGCTCTGTCACAGTTCTTCAGGAAATCCACTGCAATTTCTCCAAAAGTAGACCGTGATTAAGGGGCAACTTTTTATAAGTTTGAGCCTCTACAAATTTTTTTCATCCTTTATCCTAAATTTATTTTGTTGTCTGGAAGGAGTTTACACTAAATTTTACAGAATGTGATCATATCTGATGACAAGTGCACAGCACTAAATGCAAATGCACAGTGATCGAATCATTTTGTGATTAGCACATTCAGAGCACATTCAGAGATGAATATATAAATCCATCCACATAGCATTTGGAGTGTAAAAAGTGTAAAAGTTAATGCTTCCTGATGCATGCCGGGCAGCAGCGAAGGGCCGCCTACGGACCTGTCAGCCATCCAATGTACTAAAACAAGAGTTTTAAACTTTTCTGGTTACATTGAACATGCAATAACAGAGATCATGTGAAGCATGCATTATAATTAAAACAACAACAAATTTTATGGTAGGGTAGGCTATTTGTTTTATAAACACTTTTTGTCATACTGGTTGAAACTAGAAGTGGTCTAAATATTAAAACGTACATACACCGATAATGCATAACATTATGACCACCTTCCTAATATTGTGTTGGTCCCCCTTTTGCTGCCAAAACAGCGCTGACCCGTCGAGGCATGGACTCCACCAGACACTAGACCCATGAAGGTGTGCTGTAGTATCTGGCACCAAGATAGCAGCAGATCCTTTAAGTCCTGTAAGTTATGAGGTGGGGCCTCCATGGATCAGACTTGTTTGTTCAGCACATCCCACAGATGCTCGATTGGATTGAGATCTGGGGAATTTGGAGGCCAAGTCAACAACTCAAACTTGTTGTTGTGCTCCTCAAACCATTCCTGAACAATTTTTGTTTTGTGGCAGGGCACATTATCCTGCTGAAAGAGCCCACAGCCACCAGGGAATACCGTTTCCATAAAAGGGTGTACATGGTCTGCAACAATGCTTAGGTAGGTGGTACGTGTCAAAGTAACATCCACATGGATGGCAGGACCCAAGGTTTCCAAGCAGAACATTTCCCAAAGCATCACACTGCCTCCCCTGGCTTGTCTTTTTCCCATAGTGCATCCTGGTGCCATGTGTTCCCCAGGTAAGCGATGCACACGCACCCGGCCATCCAAGTGATGCAAAAGAAAATGTGATTCATCAGACCAGGCAACCTTCTTCCATTGCTCCGTGGTCCAGTTCTAATGCTCACGTGCCCACTGTTAGTGCTTTCGGCAGTAGACAGGGGTCAGCATGGGCACCCTGACCGGTCTGCAGCTATGCTACCCCATACGCAACTAACTGTGATGCACTGTGTATTCTGACACCTTTCTATCAGAACCAGCATTAACTTCTTGAGCAATTTGAGCTACAGTAGCTCGTCTGTTTGATCGGACCACACGGGCCAGCCTTACCTCCCCACGTGCATGGGGAGCAATGAGCCTTGGCCATCCATGATCCTCTCATCGGTTCACTACTGTTACTTCCTTGGTCCACTTTTGATAGATACTGACCACTGCACACCGGAAACACCCCACAAGAGCTGCAGTTTAGGAGATGGCCCTTGTCAAATTTGCTCAAATCCTTTGCCCATTTTTCCTGCTTCTAACACATCAACTTTGAGGACAAAATGTTCACATGTTGCCTAATGTATCCCACCCACTAACAGGTGCTGTGATGAAGAGATAATCAGTGTTATTTACTTCAGAGTTATGGACAGACCGAGCACCAAAAACAAACAGCAGCCGCCTTACAGTTCTTCATAAACCAAAACAACGAGCTTATGATGTGTTCACGCCATGTCGTAACCGTAATATTAAGTACTATTTAGGGCGGAGAGTGTGGATAGTATGCACATTGGGATGCAGGGTTGGATTTATGCGTTTCTATGACAACACTATCAATACCGAAATTGAGCTCCAGCAGTCACATGTAAGTTATTTACTTTCATTATTATTGTCATGCTATGTACTTTGAGACGTGAGGTGATTGAACGCCTTCTTGTAATGCTTTGCAGAATCTGCTGTTTGCATGCGTTTTGAAGGAGGCGTGGCTTTGGAGACGCTCTGAAGGGATTTCATGCTTTCAAACTTAACTTGCTATTGCTAGTCTCTCCTTTAAAGTGCAAAAGTAGGCTAAATCTGGAACAATCGAATGGACAACTCTTCCTTAGATTAAAAAATAAAGAAGACTCATTTGAGATGCATGTTAATTGGATCACTCGAGACTATATTATAATACTAGTTGTAAACAGGGCATATATTCATGTCCCTTTTCAATTTGTCAATTCAATTCTTGCTTTATGCCTCTTCCTTGTTTGGGTTTAGCCCAAGAAGACTAGCTGTGCTAATTAGATGACAAAAAAAAAAGGTGTTTTTAAAAATATTTCTTTCATCTCTTCTCTTCAAGCCACATTCACCTTTGATGCATATTCGACGTGTTCGACAAAAGCTCATATATCTGCTCCATTGCAGCACTCCACAGAAGCAGATCAAAGAAAGTGGGTTGCTGGGATTGATCAGAACAGAAAGGCCAATGTTAAATTTGCTCCAAAAACACTGTAATTGTCACTAACAAACGGTCTGTCTCACAAAAAAACGAAAGGAATGCAGACCTAGTCGCCACTGGCAGGAATTATTTATCTCGTCTGCATGTTAGACTCAAGATTATGGATATACATTACACAATAAATACTCAGATATTCATCACACGCTTACCCTGCCTTCAAGTCCCCAGGCAAGTTCACACTTACAAGTGTGTAAATTACATGAAGTGATTGTGGTTGGAATTAAAATGGACTCCGGACAGTTTTGTTGTGAATTTTCAAACTAAATCCATTGTCTTCCACCACGATTTTTTAATACATACCCCCACAACTTAAAAAGGAGGGTCTCAAAGACAATCCTGAGTTTTCCACACCAATTTTTTTACATTTGGTGCCATTTATGTGTGCTCATCTCATATGATCATTCCAACACGACCTGAAGGCAGCATTAGTTCTTGTCTAATGTGTAAATAATGACTGTTCTCTTGTTGGATATTGAGATGGATTGCTTTTACACATTAAATGAAAGAGAAAGGCTCTTCAGTTCCACTCTCAATAGTGTGATTTATGTTAAAATATCTTAATATTGTTTTTATATAAAAATAATATATTGTCCTGGGCAATTTTAAGAAAAGTCTCAATTAAAATCAATCAAACAAATAAATATAGACACCTTTTTTGTTATATTTGTTATATAATGAAAATGTCTGTTTTTTTCCTGCTCGATGCAATAGCCAAGGCTGTAAATTTCAATATTTCCTATTAGGTTTTATTATTAGTATTTGCTAAGGGGACAGATGGACAGCAAGGACGGCAGGCGAGGCGAGGGGAGACTGAAAGAGATTGAGCGAGACACAAACAGAAGAAAAGAGGGAGCATAAATAAATGCTGAAATATAGGTCAGAGACTGGTGGCAGCCGTGCCTTTGTCATCAAGGAAGACCAAAGCAATCTTCATGTTAGTGTGCGTGTGTGTGTGTGTGTGTGTGTGTGTGTGTGTGTGTGTGTGTGTGTGTGTGTGTGTGTGTGTGTGTGTGTGTGTGTGTGTGTGTGTGTGTGTGTGTGTGTGTGTGCAGTCATGCAGGAGGATAAACAGTGCATAGTGTGTTGTCATGCAGAAAACAACTGAATATAAATGAAAGAATGAAGACATTAATGAAGGCACGTTGACACTGAAATGCCCAGCTCAATCGATATAGTTGTCAAAGTTTCTGTTTTAAACTTTGAGCAATATAGCAATATAATCAGAACTGGGGTTTAGATTTCTTGGAGGTTGCTTCTTCATAGCAAGAGATTTGAGGGAGTCAGATTTTTGGTCTGATATTAATTTTTCATGAAAAAATACAAAACAGACAGAAACACAATTGGGCGGTGAGTTTGGATGTTACAGCAAACCCAGTGAAACGTCTCCACGTCACTGCTGTACTTAAGTACATTTTTGAAGTATTTGTACTTTAACAGAGTATTTTCATTTTGGGTAACATTTACTTTGACTTGACTATTTTATGCATAACAAGCATAATATATCTTTTTACTACTTTACATTTCATTGAAATATATCATAGAAATCAAGGCCTGCTCCAAGAGACGATATAGCAATGTCCAATTTATAACCTTTTTTCTTTTATCATAATTTTAATGTCATAATTATAACTTTTTTATCTCACAATTTTGTCTTATCTCATAATTATTACTTTTAACCTCATACATGACTTCTCATAATTTCGACTTTTTATGTCATAATTATGACATTAAAGCAGGGCTGACAGTGCGACATAAATGTAAATATATGAAAAAATCGGTCTGTGCAATGAATAATTTTACCACAGTTGCACACGTGCGATAAGCTATAATTTTACATGTGTGAGAGACAGAATCGCTTGTTTGTTTTAAGTGAGTGTTTGTTGTTTGAGGTTAAAGGGTTAGTTCACCCAAAAATTTAAATTAGGCCAAGATTTACTCACCCTCAAGTCATCCTAGGTGTATATGACATTCTACTTTCAGACGAATAAAATCGGAGTTATATTAAAAAGTCCTGGCTAATCCAAGCGTTATCATAGCAGTAATAGTTGCTCTGTTTTTGAAGTCCATAAAAACTGCATCTGTCCATCAAATAACGTGCTCCACGCGGCTCTGGGGTGTTAATAAAGGCCTTCTGAAGAGAATCGATGCGTTTGTGTAAGAAATTTAAAACATTATAAATTAAAGTTCCGGCCGATCGCCTTGCGTGGAAAAAGTGTTGAAAGTGCCTCTCACCGTTCAAAGTGCTTACACTACGTTTGACGAGTGTAACTGGTAGCGTAAGCATTTTGAACTGCACTTTTTCCATAAATTGAATACGGAAGGCGATCGGCCGAACAATTACTGCTATTATAAAGCTTGGATTAGCCAGACTTTTTTATTATAACTCCAATTTTATTTGTCTGAAAGAAGAATGTCATATACACCTAGGATGACTTGAGGGTGAGTAAATCATGGCCTAATTTTCATTTTTGGGTGAACTATCCCTTTAATCTAGGGCTGCGGAATCGCGATTTGGCTTAGTGTGATTATGAAATCGCAACATTTAAATTAAATAAAGCATGATATGTTTTCTTATGTGGCAGAAATGTGCTTGCATAGGGTTTCTAAGTCAACAACTCACTGATACAAAAATCTGGTTGGAGTGAATCTCCAGGTTACTAACAACTCATTGAATTGCTTATGGTCAAAACAAAACGAGCAAAGAACTGGAGTAATCAGGGGCCTGTTTCAGAAAGGAGGTTCAACCAACTCTGAGTTTAAACCTGAACTCTGAGTTGACTTACTCTGAGATGGGAAACTCTGAGTTTTGGGTTTCAGAACAGCTGAACTGAGGTAGTTCAATCAACTCTGAGTAGACTGACTCTGAGTTAAGCTCATGCATTCCAACTATGAAAAGCCACGATCAATGGAGCTACGAAATTACGATTCACCATGGCAACAGCACCCAACAAAAAGACGTCCGCATACTTCCGGGTCAATGCACAAGTTTAATTCTTAATTAATTTAATTAAGTTTAATTTTCATGGTATCCAAAAGGCAAACAAAGAATGTGGCAGCCACTAAAAAAAAAACTAAAAAACAACATAATTCAATCAGGAAAAGCTTTAAGCATAAAATGTTCATGGGTGTAGGTTTAATGACTTTACAAACATTTGACATTAAATAAATCATTCAGTGTCCAATGTGCAGCAGCTTTTCCCACATAGACCCCAATATCGTAAATCCTGCAACGTTTTTTGTATTTTTTTTTTATGTATGTACATTTATAACACTAATACTTTGTATTATATTACTTTTGCATCAAATTACAAAAATCAAGTTACCGCTGCTGTGAGAGTGTTTCAACAGCGTCTATGGGAGTGATAGCTAAAATTAACATCTTTCTCTCTTTTCACTGCAGTTATCAATCTCACTTAAATTTTTCCATCTTTTTGAAAGTTGTGAAATCACTATTGTGGAGTTTTTCTTTTGCTATTTCAGCAAATGGAGACACACAAATATATATTTAATGTATTCTCTCATTCACCGCTATAAGAGTTAACCCAACTATGACGACTTCAGCTTCGGAAGCCCAGAAATGTGAAAAGGGTCTATGCTCTTTTCTCATAATGAAATGTTCTCTAATCCCACCTGTTACATTTATTAATCAGGGTAATGACATTATTGACTTCTACTCAGGCCAGCCAAACACCAGCACCACTGACAGATGAAGAGGAGATGGAGGAAGAATATTAACACCCAACAGGAAAAATAATAAAGTATTTGTAGGAAATAAAGATGACTATAAAAATGTAAATAAATGTATTTAACAGCTGTGGTGGTGGTTATGCCATATATCTCGTACTACCATCTGGCAGTATCTTTCCATTCCATACAATAATCCGTTTTCAGAAAGTGTGATGGTGGGAATATGAGTGTCATAAATGCGTCCAACCACTGGAAATCCTAAAGGAAATTCGAATTATTAGGATACTTCTAGAGGATTATCAAGTGAACGTCAGGATCCTGTATAAAACATGCCATTTTTGTCACTTTGACAGTGTCCTCATGATGAAAATATGAGCAATGAATGTTCCTGCAAAGAATGCTTTTCTTACTTTGTATTTTTGTCAAGTGGCAGATAATTTAATTTGTTTTAAGTAAACTTTGCTTACTTTAGATTTAGATTAAATTTATAATTTTTTTGGATGAATAAAGTATTTAAACACTGCTGGTGCTTTAAAAAGGGGGAGGAGAACGAAACAAACTCTGGGTTTACCAAAGAAAACCTGCTCCTGACCAGGTTAGTTTCACAGAGTAAGTTACCCTGGTAACTGACTCTGAGTATAAGTTACCTCTCTTTTATAAACGGGCTTGACTTACCCTGCTTTCTTGGGTTTGACATACCTCCCATTCTGAAACAGAAAACCCAGAGTTTCCCTTATTTCAGGGTTAACCTACTCAGAGTTTTCACTTAACCTCCTTTCTGAAACGGGCCCCAGAGCTTGAGGGGCTGTTTTTGACCGTTTATTTCAACCCGTGAAAACAGTGACATCATGCACATGCATGTTACGTCTTCAGTCTGGTGCGTAGTGTTTCTTTACACATCACCAACTACTGGCCTGGCAGCATAATACAGAGTTTTTAGCATTTTTTGCGCATCCTTGGGAACGGGGATTGTTTTGACAATGGTGTCATCTGTACGCAAAAATACAAAGGGAAAACTTTTCAGTTCCCTTTCAGTCGGTCACGTTCGACGTACGTCGGAACTGACCGACGAATTGGGATCTGATCTCAGAGACCAATCTACTTCGAGTGTATTAAAAACGAGCCAATGGAGATTGGCATGCGATCCACGCATTCCACGCACCGCCCCGCAGCGCGGGTATAAATAAGGAAGTGGAATGCTTGATCATTGCCTTTTTTTTCGGAGCCGAACAGCGTCATTGCTGTGTCTACGAAGAGTGTTATTCGAGTCTCGTGAGAAGGATTGCTGTTCCAGTGCGGGTGTGACGGCGCTTTTCAGCGGGTGGCCGCTTCAGAGGAGATAAAGAGCTGGTTTTGTTGGTTGGCTGGGCGTTTCCATTTCTGAGTGCTCACGCAGGCTTGCACTATCTGAACTGCGTGAGCCGCGGTCATCTCCCTGAGTGCTTCAGCACTGAAAGAGCGGTTTTCCTTTTCTAAAAGAGCAACACGGTTTGACCCTGCGTCTTTTTCAAGATGTCATTCAAACCGTGTGTTTCTGGATGCGGTTGTTTCCTGTCCTCATTTGACGGCCACGATCTCTCTCACATATAAACATGTGTGATTGCGTTCGTGGGTGATCCATGCTCTCTAAGGGCTCGAGCGTTCAGCGCGCCGTGTGCCGTCGAGCGCCGGCTGACAGCGGGGGTTGCCACGGCAACCCAGCGCGTCACTCGGCACTCTCTAGATGCGCGGTCCAGACTATGAAACCTCAAATGGGGTTGAGTCCCTTTCCTTATTCCCTGATCTAGTTTCTTTTCTGGTGCATCAGAAAAGGACTACTTTAGCTAATAAGCTTTGGTGGACCTGAGGATTACAGTGGGGCATCCCCGCCGGGTACATCTCTTCGGGCCCCCACTCCTCTATCGCATCATGAGCATGCCGAGACCTTGTTCGTGGGTGGTTCATGTTCTCTCATGAGAACATGACCACGTCGGTGCGGTGTTCGTCTTGCCTTTTCATAGGGCTTGAGCGTTCAGCGCACCGTGTGCCGTCGAGTTTGACGGCCACGTTCACTGTTTCACATGCCTGCTGGTAGCTTACAGATGGGATTGCTGGTCCTTTTAAAACAAGGAGACCTAATGTTTCATTTGTGGCTCTGGCAGAGGACAGATGTCAATTGCTGCATCGGAGAGAGGGCTGTTATGCACTGGAAATGATGATGCTGAGTTTCCCACTATAATGGTGTGTGCTTTTGCTGAATCAGATTCAGAGTTGGCAGCCATGCTTTCCCGGGTGGCTGAGGCGTAGTGCAACGCTTAAATCGCCTTGCCTACCCCCGTGCCTTTTTTCCCGGATGGGCATTGGAAAAATGAGCAGTATGGAACTATTTGGTGTCAAAATATGGAACACCAAAAGGGCCAAAATCTGTATAAATTTTTCCCTCTCTCACTACCCTCTGTCCTGCATGTACGAGGGTAGTCCCGACCCAGGGGTTATGCAGGAACTGCGTGCGGTGGTGGACCTCGCTCTCTGGGCGACGGAAGTCACTGCACGCTCCCTGGGTCAGGCGATGTCCACACTAGTGGTCCAGGAACCTGGGGCTAAACCTGGCAGATATGCGTGAGTCCGACTAAGTTCGGTTCCTTAACGCCCCTGTCTGTCAGGCTGGCCTCTTCGGCGACGCCGTCGAGTACTTTGCCCAGCAGTTCTCGATGGCCTAGAAGCAGACAGAGGTGGTTTAAAAAAAAAAAAAAAAAATCCTAATTCGCAGCACCTCTGCCTGCTTGTCGCCGAGGGTGCCCCCCCTGCGTCCATCTCTGCCCCTGCGAAACCCAGGCAGCAGCCTCCATCTGGGAGGCAGGGTGTCGGACGTAAGGGAGGCGCCCAACCCACTCAGGGCTTGCTAGTCTACAAGCAAGCGTAAGGGCAAGCGGCCCTGAGATGGGCAGCCCAGGGAGAACAGGAGCTGCTCCGAGGGAGTTGGTGTCCGCACCCCTCCCTCAACCCCCCAGAGGAGGACCGGGGGCCCTGACTGGTGTCAATACTCTGCCGCTGGCTCTCCGGAGTCCAGCGGTACCCACATTTTCAGAGCAGTTTCCTCTCTCCCTGGGCCCCAAGAGGGCCAGGTTGGCAGTGTGCGACGCCCCCGGGCCTTGTCACTTCTTTCCTCCCCTCCCTTCGCCAGGGGGCAGCAGTGTGGGCACCGAGAACGCCCCCGGGCCTTCTCACCCACACTCTGCCCCACCCTGGAATACTCAGACAACACTCAGGGCCGCCTCCGGGCCTCCCGAGTCGGGTCTGTCTATTCCGCCTCGCTGCCCCACCCCGGGTACGTCTGTGGTGCCGTTGGTCCCGCTTGTGCGGTCTCTGGGCTTCGGCCCCCAGGCCGTCTCGCTGGCTCATCCGTACCAACAGACTCGGCTACGCGATTCAGTTCGCTCACCGGCCTCACAAGTACAAGGGCATCCTCTTCACCTCCGTGCGAAGCAGCGATGCTCAGGTCTTGCGGTCAGAGATCGATGTCCTACTGGCGAAGGACGCGGTCGAGCCGGTTCCTCCAGCCGATATGAAGGCGGGGTTCTATAGCCCCTACTTCATTGTACCCAAGAAAGGGGGTGGGTTACGGCCAATCTTGGACCTGCGTATCCTGAATCGGGCCCTGCACAAGCTCCCGTTCCGGATGCTAACGCAGAAACGCATCTTCGAATGCATCCGTCCCCAAGATTGGTTCGCAGCGATCGACCTGAAGGATGCGTACTTTCATGTCTCTATCCTTCCTCGACACAGACGTTCCTACGTTTTGCGTTCGAGGGGAAGGCATATCAGTACAAAGTCCTGCCCTTCGGGCTGTCCCTGTCGCCTCGCGTCTTCACGAAAGTCGCAGAGGCAGCCATTGTTCCGCTCAGTTGAGGATACGAACGCCGCGTTCTCTATCTCGACGACTGGCTCATACTCGCCCAGTCTCGGGAGCAGTTGTGCGAACACAGGGACATGGTGCTCAGTCACCTCAGCCTGTTGGGCCTTCGGGTCAACCGAGAGAAGAGCAAACTCTGTCCCACGCAGAGGATCTCTTATCTCGGTATGGAGCTGGATTCGGTCAGCCAGACTGCGCGCCTCACGGAAGAGCGGGTCCGGTCGGTGTTGAACTGCTTGAATTCGTTCAAGAACAGGACGGCGGTCCCACTGAAATTTTTTCAGAGGCTCCTGGGGCATATGGCATCTGCAGCCGCGGTAACGCCGCTCGGATTGCTTCATATGAGACCGCTTCAACACTGGCTCCATGGCCGAGTCCCGAGGTGGGCGTGGCAGAGCGGCCAGTACCGGGTCCCAGTGACTCCTTACTGCCGCCAAACTTTCAGCCCATGGTCCGACGCTTCGTTTCTCCGGGCCGGAGTGCCCTTAGAACAAGTGTCCAGGCATGCTGTGCTCTTCACGGATGCCTCCTCCACGGGCTGGGGGGCCACGTACAACGGGCATGCAGTTTCAGGTCTGTGGACGGGACCTCAATTGCATTGGCATATCAATTGCCTCGAGTTGTTAGCGGTACACTTGGCACTGCGCCGCCTCAAGGGGCCGCTACGTGGCAAGCATGTACTGGTCCGTACGGACAGCACTGCGGCCGTTGCGTACATCAACCGTCAGGGTGGTCTACGCTCCCGTTGCATGTTCCAACTCGCCCGCCACCTCCTCCTTTGGAGTCAGAAGCATCTGAGGTCGCTTCGTGCCATTCACATCCCAGGTGCGCTGAACCAGACAGCCGACGAGCTCTCTCGCCAGTCGACACCTCCGGGGGAGTGGCGACTCCATCCCCAGGCGGTCCAGCTGATATGGGACCTCTTCGGAGCCGCACAGGTAGACCTGTTTGCCTCTCCGGACTCGACCCATTGCCAGTGGTACTATTCCCTGACCGGGGGCACCCTCGGCACGGATGCACTGGCGCACAGCTGGCCCCGGGACCTGCGCAAATATGCGTTTCCCCCAGTGAGCCTTCTTGCACAGACCCTGTGCAAGGTCAGGGAGGACGAGGAGCAGGTCTTGTTAGTTGCGCCCTACTGGCCCAACCGGACCTGGTTCCCAGAACTAACTCTCCTCGCGACAGCCCCTCCTTGGCCGATCCCCCTGAGGAGGGACCTTCTTTCTCAGGGACGGGGCACTCTATGGCACCCGCGTCCAGACCTCTGGAAACTCCATGTCTGGTCCCTGGACGGGACGCGGAGGTTCTAGGTGGTCTACCACAGGCAGTGGTGGACACCATCTCTTCTGCTAGAGCCCCCTCTACGAGGCGCCTCTACGCTTTGAAGTGGAACCTGTTCGTTGAATGGTGCTCTTCCCACCGGGAAGACCCCCGAAGGTGTTCGGTTAGTGTCGTGCTTTCTTTCCTGCAAGATGGGCTGGAGCGAAGGCTGTCTCCCTCCACCCTCAAAGTGTACGTCGCAGCAATAGCGGCGTATCACGACGCAGTCGAAGGTAAGTACATAGGAAAGCACGACTTAATCGTCAGGTTCCTCAGAGGTGCGAGGAGGCTAAATCCTCCTCGTCCAAACTCGTTACCCTCTTGGGACTTAGCTCTAGTGCTCAGAGCACTTCAGAGCCCTCCCTTTGAGCCTTTGCAGTCTGTGGAGCTTAAAATCCTGTCAATGAAGACAGTGCTTCTGACGGCATTGGCCTCCATCAAGAGGGTAGGGGACCTGCATGCACTTTCGGTCAACGAATCGTGCCTAGAATTCGGGCCGGCCAACTCTCACGTTGTCCTGAGACCCCGGCCTGGATACGTGCCCAAGGTTCCTACCACTCCCTTCCGGGACCAGGTAGTGAACCTGCAAGCGCTGCCCTCGGAGGAGGCAGACCCAGCCCAGGCTTTATGTCCCGTCCGCGCTCTTCGCGCTTACGTCGACCGGACTCAAAGCTTTCGGACCTCAGAGCAACTCTTTGTCTGTTACGGAGGCCAGCAGAAGGGAAAGGCTGTCTCCAAGCAGAGGTTAGCCCACTGGATAGTGGATGCTATCGTCTTGGCTTACCAGTCCCAAGACGTGCCTTGCCCGTTCGGGTTGCGAGCACACTCAACAAGGAGTGTTGCTTCTTCCTGGGCGCTGGCTCAAGGCGCCTCGCTGACAGATATATGTAGAGCTGCGGGCTGGGCGACACCTAACACGTTCGCTAGATTCTATAGCCTCCGTGTAGAGCCGGTATCTTCCCGCATCCTCGCCCCCAGTGGCCAGTAGCGCTAAGTGCCCGTTCTAAGTGTCGGCTTGCAACGCCACTCCCGCCCTCTGGGCCGGATACGTGCGTCTATTTTCTCCAGTTGTGTTCCCCGGAAACGGCTAACCCTGTCGAGCTCCTCCGTCACCCCTGCGGTGCCAGACGTTGCGGCCGTCTGACGCCAGGCCTGCACCCGTATGCTTGTGAAACGTGTGTGTAGGCTGGGTTCCATATGTAGCGGTCCCCTCACGGCTACCCCATATGTGTATTCTTCCACGGTACCAGCTGCCCTACTCGGCTAGCCCCGTGTCTTTCCCTTGACAGAGCCCGCTCTGTCGTCTCTGGGCGTGTTCTTTCCCCCCTGGGACCAGGCTGGAACCACCCCAGAGACTGCCATATGTTGCACTACCCTGCCAGGTTAGTCCTTATGTGTATTCTGCCACCTAGCCTTCTACGAAGGACGTGGCTCCGCAGCGTACCATCTCCCGAGACGGGCACGCTTTCCCAGCGTTATCCAATAGTCACACTGAGTGGGTCTTGCAGAAACAGCAGTGACTGACCTCCCTGCTTGGAGCCCTGACTTCCGTACCATCTAAGACGGTCCAGTGCGCTCAAGCAGGACGCTGGAAGGGCCAGCGCCCTGGCGTTTTGGTAGGGATCCCAATTCGTCGGTCAGTTCCGACGTACGTCGAACGTGACCGACTGAAAGGGAACGTCTCGGTTACGTATGTAACCCTCGTTCCCTGAAGGAGGGAACGGAGACGTACGTCCCGTCGCCAGGTGCTGTGCTTCCGCTAGGGGGCCGAGTCACTAGTTCGGCTCCTCAGCAGAAAAAGGCAATGATCAAGCATTCCACTTCCTTATTTATACCCGCGCTGCGGGGCGGTGCGTGGAATGCGTGGATCGCATGCCAATCTCCATTGGCTCGTTTTTAATACACTCGAAGTAGATTGGTCTCTGAGATCAGATCCCAATTCGTCGGTCAGTTCCGACGTACGTCTCCGTTCCCTCCTTCAGGGAACGAGGGTTACATACGTAACCGAGACGTTTTTAATACATGTACATCGTTGTCAGACAATTTGACTGATGGCATGAAAAGTAAGTTACAATGCAAACTTTAGTATTGTTCCTATACATTTATCTCAAACCTATAAACTCTATCCTATTTGTGTGACTAGAACATTAGACTGAATTTTGGGCGGTAGAATGGAGCATATCAAATTGAGAATCATTAGTCTAGGAGAAAACAAAGCGATAGGCCAGTCGTAATTACTAGATTATAGAGCTGAACTGATTTCAACACTCACTGGCTAATCATGATAAACTTAAATATTGAATGTTATTCAAATGTAGATGTAACCACAGACTCTAATACTCAAGATTAACAGAAGTTGCTATCAAGTTTGGGGCTGGATCATCAGTGGATTGCACAAAAACATCAATTAACTCCCTGTCTGTTTGTTTTCACACACCGGAATGTTAATGAAATGATAATGAAAATGGTTCTAAAATCTGCTTTACAACCAAAGTGTGATTTGTTAGACGTCAGGTTAAAAACCTAATCAGGATGGGGTAGAATCCTGTGTAAGTATGCAAGGCAGTGTGCATGCAAATACAGATATAAACACACACGCACACACATATCAATTTCTCAACCTTCCTCTAACCCCCAAGCATAGTAAACTGAATATAATTAGTCTTTAACGCAAAGTGGAATTCTTGATTTCTTATTTTGCACCCAAAAATCTGCTTCCTATTGGGTTTATCGCAGACAAACAGAGCGGGTGGTAATTAAGGGGGGATGGGGGGTGGCATGGTTCCCTCGGGTCTGTGTATCTGCGTGTCTCCCTCGGGTGTGTGTATTTGCGTGTCTAGGTGTGTGAGAGTCCCAACCTCCAGTCTCATTGAGTAAACTCACATGTGTTCTTGGAAAGTTGTTTACTTCCTGTAATTGCGTTTCTTAATCGGCCTGTTCACTTCTTCTCAGTGATTAGAATGAGAATTCATCTGATCTTTGGTGATACACGGAGACAGAGATGAGCAAATGAACACTGACACCCCTGAACACACTTATGCTGTAATGTTTATTGGAGGTTCATCAAAGCCTGATTCCAGATGTAATTATTCAGTTTAATATGAAGGATGAGATGGTGAAAAATGGCATTGCTTTTTCTTTAAAAGCTGAAAACTATTTTAAATAATATTAAGGACAAATAAACAACAGAAAATTAAATGTGTACACTGAAAATATTTAAATTGCAGAACCTATAGTATAACATAATATACAGTATAACATAAAAGGCATGATTTTCTTAACATCATCAACAATGATATTATTTTACAAAAATGCACGAAAAATAGTGAAAATAGTAACAAGACAATATGAAACATGAAAGTAAATATATGTCTGTCATGACTGCAGAGCAAGTACGGATCTTGCCACTACCAATAAACAAGACATGTTGCTCTGAGAGAGAGATTCAAGAGAGATTCAAGAGATTCAAGAGTTTTTATTTGTCACATACACAGTTACACAGCAAGACATGCATATATGTGTTGAATTTCTACACATACACACACAAAGTTCTGTCATTTAAGGATGTTAAGAATCTTGTTTTAAGGATGTTAAAGGTGTCATGAACTGGCTTTTTAAAATGTATTTATACTGTTGTCTGAGGTCAACTTATGAGGTTTGCGTGGTTTTTACATTCAGAAACATCATAATCCATAAGTAATAGGCTATTTTCTGCCCTGGTTTTGAGGCTCTCTGAAGACACGCTCGGTTTTGATGGGCGTGCTGCAATGAAGACTTTGAAGTAAACGCCCACGGCTAGGATTGGATAAGATTTGCATATTTAATGAGCTTCAGCTCTCCTCAGTACATGTGGGAATTTTTTTGAAAGCATGTTGAGAAACGCTCACAGGGCTCGCAAAATGCCTTTATCAAACAAACACAATGATTTATCTCTCATCCACCCGCGATTGATTGGAATGTTATTTTTTTATTACTTGGCCGGATCAATCGGTGAATAACCGCAACCTGTACACACGCACACACACGCACGCGCACGAGCAAGAAAGGAATGTTATTTCACTATTTAAGATAGCCCGTCGACAGGCCGGCTTATGTTTTGGTAGCCCGTTTGAAAAACACATAGGCCCGGGACGTTGGGCTTTGCGAGCCCTGGCCCATAACGGTACAAGTCCGAGTCTGATCACGAATGAACCAACAACACCACAAATAAAGGATTCTCCGGCCTGTGACAGCGTGCCAAGGTATGTTCAGTTTTACACGTACACATAATCCATATGATCTGTAACAATGCAATACTATCACATATAATATTGACATAAGTGTGTTGCACCGTTCCTGTCGGATCCAATATAGAAGGCACAGCATTGTGTTTTAATCTCAATATATCTGCAAATCCAGTCTTGACCTGCATCTTGTTTACAAACGATTCTGCTGTGAAATGAAGCGAACAAACGTGCAATGTCTTACGCACGTGAGCTGTTTAGCTCCACGAGTCGGTGGGCGGGGCTACAGAAGCAGGCGTATTCTGCATTGATGTCAATGGTCGACATATTCTGAGATCGAGCGTTTTCTGGGCCTGGTGTCAATAAAAGCTTTTCTTTGACTAACAAGGAAGTTTTCAGCTCCGAAACTTACAGGATATTCTTATATCACGATGAACTTTTATATAACAAAGGCTCAAGGCAAAGTTGATTTCTCAATTCATCACCCCTTTAAAGCTGCAGTCCAAATGTTTTGCCTCTTTGTCGTCATGTCTGTTGGAATTCTGCAATTGCAGTTATTTGCGTGGGCTATGCATCGGCTCATCAGCACGGATGAATCTAATGTTTTGAGGAGTATGTGTAGCTGTCAGTCACTGCACTGCTGTGCAGACTGTACTTCGGTATCACAGATTCTACTTCTGGAAGTATGACCAAAAAAGAATTATCTCTGGAAAATGTCATCTGAACAAGCAAATAGCATGTCTGCCATTTTTGTTCTGACTTACATTAAATCGCGCTACCAGTAGTGATTAAATCTAACGATCGCTTAGCTCATATCACATCAAACTGTGCAAATTATTTGTATTGTTATACTTTGTTCTCAAATTGTTCATGTTAACAGCATCAGCATTGCGCGACTACATGTATTTAGTGTGTATTAGCGTTACCTGGAGATTTCAATTTCTTTACAGTCTAATCTCTAATTGTCATATCATTCGAATCTCTTGGGTGACTCTCCAGTTGTCACTGATGATTGCCATTTGGACCTTTCTGGATTTCAATCCGCCATCAAAATGATACATTTAATTATTCCAACTGCTGTGAGAAAAGGCTATAAATGATCCGCCACCTGCAGCGTGCTCACATGCGATATAGTCTACTCTAGACTCCTTCTTTATGTATATAGAATTAACATAATGGCGCAAAGACGAATGTCGGCAAGCTTGTATTTTCCACAGAAGCCCAGCAGGATCAGTCAAATTATAACACAATGTGTTATAACAAGGAGATAGTTTTGAACACTGGCTGGTCATGTACTTGTTAAAAAAATTATTTTGGATCATTTTTAACCCAAAAAAGTTACGGACTGCAGCTTTAAGATGTTGAGATATAAATACGGGTCATTGACAAAGACAAAAAAAATTCAAAATTAATGTAATGCATCATTTTGAGTCATGAACAATGTGTTTAAACAAATTTCAGTTGTTAAATACCATTTCAAAGTGTTTAAAATAGTTTTTGACTGTTTATATTTCAGGCAGTACAACCAAATGTACTACCTGACATGGAAAATGTCCCAACCTACCCATACTTGAAATGAGAAGTTTTTAAGGTGCAGAAGGTCCTTAATCTGGAACACGCAGACAAAGGAACCTTTAAGTGAAGGTTTGTTCTCCTGAGCTTAACCTTGTTGCAAATGTCTCTGTGTGTCTTCTGCCTCTCTGGGCCAGACACTCAGGATTTGGTCAATTCGCTTTTGTCTCTCAGGCATGGAGACGCGGGACGTGCTGTAGTCGTCAGTGTCTCGCTGGACTAAAACTCTGAACATAGTGTTTGTTAATGTCTCTTTCCTCACAGACTGAAGGCTCAGAACAGGGTCGTATCTGTTGCTGCCTCACAAGCTGTAGACTTAGATCCTCGGATCTTTTGTTGTCTCTCTGGATTAACCAGAGGCTCAGAGGCTCAGAATGTTACAGTGTATCTGTTATGGCTCATCCTTGGCGGACAGACTCAGAACTTGTTGTTCTGTTTCAGTCTCATCCTTGCCGGACAGACTCAGAACTTGGTTGCTCTGTCACAGTCTCATCCCTCTCAGGACAGACTGAGAACTTGGTTGCTCTGTCACAGTATCATCCTCGCAGGACAGACTCAGAACAAGGAGTGTCTGTTGAAAGGGTACCTTTATCCTTTTCCGAATAGGAGGAGATTGCAATTTGGCGTTTCTCCATTCTAATGTTGTGATTGGCTAATGGCATCAGAGGGGGCACACAGTGTGGCCCACCCTTCTTTTCCCTGAGGAACTCATTTGCATACTGTACACAAAGTTATAAGTCTTTAAAGTGTCTTTAAAGTTTACCAATGCATTTCTCACTCCCCAAACCACTATCAGAATACCCGTGGCAATATTCTAAACAAATAGAAACCAAACATGATGGAAAAAGATTGAACTGTCATGCGTTCATTAACACCTGAATCTGTGTAAGATGTTACATTACAAAAAGCTGTCACTGAGAATACTTATTTTTCCTCAATAAGTATGAAATGTGTGTAGTTTAAATCAGTCTTAAGGTTTCCAAACATAGTTGTCAATGGATTTGGATCAGACTGTCCTCCAAAAAAACAACTCTATAGGTGGTTTTTCAAGCACCTTATTACGACCTTTATTTACGTTTTTAAGTCATGCGCCCTCTAGCTGGTGTAAAAATAATAGTGTCGTGTTACGTCTGTTGTCATGAAATGGTTACCAATCAAAATGCATGTTCATTTAAATGTAATGTGCGGACTTTTTATTTGCAATATTTCCATTTAGCAAAATTATTTTTTTATTAAAGCTACACTATGTAACTTTTCCGTCCACTAGAGGTCGCCTGTTCAAAACAAAGGCGTAGTTTGATGACGCCACGTTTGAGCGCAGAATCTTGGGACATGTGGTCTTCACCTCACAGCCGGTGGAAAAGAGTCAGGATACTCGGGCAGAAATCATGTTCATGGATGCGATTATTAACATTACTGTAGTCTGAAGTAGAGCAGGACCGAGTGTTGTGGAGCTGAGCAAGGCAGCTGGAGCGATTGAAGAGCGGGACTGTTATTATGGCATAGTCGCTGGCGGGACTTTTATTATGACACGGTTGCCGGCGGCACTTCCTCTTTTCCAGTCATGAGTATATGAGGTAACGCAACTCTGTTTATCGTATTAGATATATCTGAGTGTGTTGAAAAGGAAGTTATGACGTTCGCTCGGCAGCTGCTATGACACTTGTTCACACTGCAGTGAGAGTAAAGTGTTTCACTGAATAAAACCGGAGACCGAGGGTGACGCAGATATGACGCAATCGACAGGCGACTCCCTCACAAGCATAGCTCACACGTCCCGGTTCCTTGGTTAAAATAGCAATTTTCTCACGATTTACAAATAGTTGAAAACATTTGGGATATTCTAAGTACTCAACTGAACAAAATATATAACACTGGCCTAGTGGTTTCTGGATGTTTTACTGCAAAAATCCTACATAGTTCACCTTTAACAACTACACCCACCCCACCCCTAAACCTACCCAGTGATTTATAGTGCATATACACTTTATGAGCACATGTGTTCCCTGGGATCGAACCCACGATTGCATGATCACGATTACATGGTGTTGTATTTTGCAATGCTCTATCAATTGAGCTACGCAAAACCAGAAATATGATGCACATAAAAGGAAACAAAGCATTAAAATGAAAGTGTCCTGTTGTCGATAGGAGCGCAACTTTAGTAAACGCTCCTACGGGTCGTATTTCATGAATTAAAATGAGTGTCCTGTTGACAATAGGGGCGCAACTTTAGTAAACGCCGATGGGTCGTATTTCGGGGAAGTGACAAACAGCCTATATAGGCGTATTGGTTGGAGGACATGTTGATTTGGATGGATAATTGTGGTCTTTCTTTGTTTCACCCACTACTACTGAGGTCCTGAGGAATTTTTATGGCAGTCACAGACCAGGACATTAGGGATTAGTCTCTGGATGGGTGAAGGGCAGAAACTGCGTGTGGACCAATGAGAAGTCCTGTCCTTCCTGGAATTGGTACCAGAGGTCTTCTTCTTGCCCTCTGAGAGGTGTCTGGCTGTTGTCCTAGCATCTTTATCTGATGGCGTTGGACAGTTTGTTTGTGTTAGTCCACCAAGAACCAATCAAAATGTAGCAAACTTTTGTCCACTGTTACGGGCAGAGAGGGGCCCGGCCATAAACTGGGCCCTTGAATGTGCCGTCCACTACACTACCTTGTCAATTCATAATAATAGAGCCATGTTTGCAGTTGTGCCAAAATATACAAGTTGCTGGACAAAAAAAATGTCATTTATCTCAACAGCTTTAAAACAACTGATATTTATAAAAATGTGTTTATATGAAAGCTTTCAAACCTAAAATCATGCCATAGTATTTATTTATTATTTTTTTTTTTTTTATTAAGACAACATTTTAAATAGTTTCTGTTCATTTGTTCGGACAGTTGCACCACCTGACATTTTGGGGGTTTAAGATAACAAGACATAAAAGAATATGTATTATTTAAATTTACTAGAAATATAAATAGGTTTTATAGAATAAAGTGATATATGTCATACATTTATCACATTATTTTAAAAGGAAATAATTCACTTGGACACAAAAATATGCATTGACCCCGTGTATACAATGGATAAATTATCCAAAACATGGATCACACCAAAGCCTTATAAAACAAAAAGACGATACACGCTTACATTTCCTGTGATATCCATTGTATGCATGCATATACAAGCAGATGTGCACAAATAGGTGTGTGTGAAAGAGTTCAGAGGAGCAGAAAGAAAGTAAGAGTGACTGTAAATGGAGCGGCACCTTGCTGTGACTTGAGCTGAAGCACTCACATAGAGCGCAAATATCTCGCCTGCAGAGTCCTCTGAGCTGCCTGAACATCACCTAACATTGCGCTCTTAAACTACACGCTGCACTGGATAAAAAGACATAAGTTTGCATTAAAAATGCAGCTTTGAAAACAAGCAGGTCTTGTGTTACCTAAAATATTTATTTCCGCTGAGCACATCTTATAATCATAATCCATTGTGGTGATTCACAGGGTTGTTTAAAGTAACCACAAAATGAATTTTTTTTTTACTTTTTATGGAATATTGCAGTATTTATTTTAAGTGATTTATCCATGTATTTCATAATTTTTCTAAAATGCATGTGCCTTCATGATCTTTAATCAAAATAACTTCCCCTACCGCTTGCATTGGCTTCTCTTCTCTGATGTGTTTACTGGCCTGAGGGCAGGACAATAATTTTAGTTATCTAGTTATCATTTTCTTGTCCAGCGCCACGTTGTTTAAATAGAAAATGCACTCGTTCCCATCTGTTCACTCATGGGCGTTCTGGTCTAAAAACGAGGTGTGTTCAGGCGCATTGTTGGCGCGTTGCTAGTTTGAGGCAACTGGAAATGACAATGGCACAGTATTTTTTGTGTTATTTAAAGGGCGTGTTAGTAATATGCACCTATAGATGGGTACATAACGTGCATACACTCTGCTTATTACACACACAGCGATGCGCAGCAACACACAAACATTTTTAAATATTAAAAATAAAAGGGTTCCTCCCTGGAGAAGCGTTCAGTCCAGTGGCGGCGTTAACAAAAAAAGATATTGCATGACTTCTAGCCATACAACAACGACATTCCCAAATAATCACATTATATTTTAAAGGAACACTCCACTTTTTTTGAAAATAGGCTCATTTTACAAGTCCCCTAGAGTTAAATAGTTGAGTTTTACCATTTTTGAATCCATTCAGCCGATCTTTGTATCTGGCGGTAGCATTTTTAGCATAGCTTAGCATACATCATTGATTCTGATCAGCCCATTAGCATCTCATTCAAAAAATGACCAAAGACACTTTCAATATTTTTCCTATTTAAAACTTGACTCTTCTACAGTTACATCGTGTGCTAAGACCAACTGAAAATGAAAAGTTGCGATTTTCTACACCTATATGGTTAGGAACTAATTTCTCATTCCTGCGTTCCTGGGTCCAAGAATTCCTGGGTCCAAGAATAGCCTTAAAGCAACTGAAAGCAACAATTCACCTCAGATCTTGAAAATAAATGAAAGGAAACAACTATGTTCAAACTGTCACTCAAGGTAAACAAACAAGTGTTTACTTCTATGATAAAAAATATATATTTTAGTCACTCAGTATGTATTTTTAATTGTGTAAGATTTAGGAATTCGATACTTATCTATTTTGTTGCGAATGCAGTCAGTGCGCTTGCAGAGAGAGCCCACGCACACGCTCTTCTGATTGGCTGTGATTTTTGATTGATTGATCTCGGGTTGAGTCTGGTTTGGTGCTTAAAAACTTGTTGCATTGCGTCTGGTTAGGCAACAGCTTTATGCTGTTTAAATTTTCTTTTCAAAACTGCAACAGAACTAACGAGCACCATCATGAGTGGTTTATTTGCCCTGCTTGTCTGAATGCCAGGGTACGTAAACGTCGCCCCTGGTACAGTCTTCCCGACAAAAGGGATTGCCATATGTATCTACGGTTGTATTTTGTAGATTTATATGACAACACTGGCAGGAAATAATAGTAACCTTTGTCATTTGTCATACTGTTATGTATGCTACTTGGAGTTGCGTTGGATCTAGACAACACAGGGGATATTATCATTAATGTTGTCTCACTAAGAAACTTTCAATTTAATCAGAAATTGTTTAGACAGTCAATAAGTGGATAAAATCACTAGTTACTGCTTGTATGAATATAGTTTGAATTGCCGCTTCTCCAGTATCAGACGCTGAGCGAAGCCTGCTTGATATTTTCCCAGGTTAGAAAAACTGTCCGTGGTGAAATTGGCCCAGCAAACGAACAACTTTGAATTAAATTGTTGCGGTATCCGGTTATATAAACATCAACCATGCCTGTTGACAGTTTTGTTCTGTGGGAAGGGTATAAAAAGTCCTCACGTCCCCTGCACAGCCTGGAACATAACATTTATTTCCATGATCTGCCATTTTCGCTATCCTCGCTTGACACTTACTCTTATTCACAATACCTGCAGATACGCAACTCCCGATGATTCGGCTGTGCTGTTCCGCTTGGCCTTGAACATGTACTGGCATATGCAAATATTGGGGCCGTACATATTAATGATCCCGACTGTTGCGCAACAGTCGGTGTTATGTTGAGATTCGCCTATTTTTCGTGGTGTTTTTCACAAATGAGATTTACATATGAAGGAGGAAGCAATGGTGTTTTAGACTCACTGTATGTGATGTCCATGTACTGAACTCTTGTTATTCAACATGGTTAATTAAATGTTTCATTCTAAGCACCTTTAAGAGACTAGGTACAACCCTTTTGGACCATGCGCCAGGCGCGCAGACCGTTTTTTCCATCGTTAAACTGGCACAAGTGGATTTGGACACGCCCTAAATGCACCTGTGCCATGCGCAAATAGGGCCCCAACTGTTGATCCAAAATTGTTTATCACACAAAAGTTAACCAAAGTACCCACAATCAAACACTGAAATGTATTAATTGGTTACAGCAGGGGGAAAAAACAATACATTTCTAATTGTCTCTTGGATTTCAATGTTTTTTGTGGGGTTTGTTTTGCTCTTCATAGGCAATAATTTGCAGCTTAAAATAAGATTGTGGATGGAATGTTTAATCTGGGTCATATTTTATTTGACGTTTTTGAAGATAAGATCACACAGTATCACACAGTCTGTCTGCACATCCTTTGACGTCAACAACAAAACGATAGTTAATAAACCTTTTTATTTTGTTTTATTTTTTATTGCATTTTATTGGTGCATTGTTTGCATTGTTTTTCCCTTTCAAAACGGATGTACAACCCATTTTGAGTCCCAACCTATTAGTTGAAAGCTCTGTCCGAGACAGCAATGAGATTAAATGGATAGTTCACCCAAAAAAGTTGTTTTGGACCACTTTCATTGTATGGACTAAAGTTAAGTTTTGTCTTTTGTGTTCCAAAGAAGAAGAAAAAGGGTTTGGAGTGACATAAATGATGACATAGTTTAAATTTTTGGGTGAATTGTCCCTCTAAATAAACAGCAAATGGTGGATTTTGCTTGCCACAGTAGATTAGATTAGATTAAATTCAACTTTATTGTCATTACACAAGTACAGCAAGGCAACGGAGCCATGTGAGATGTAGAGATCTACGTTGTAGTTCTTGACATTTTTTAACCCTCTATGGTACGGTGTTGCCTCCAGGCAACATAGTCTATTTTAGTTTATTTTTAATAAAATGAAACACCAATTTATTGTTCAAACCTATCTCAGAGAATAAAAACTCAAATACTAATCAATGAAAATACAAAAAAGTGGTCACATGACCCACAGGGGTCCATTTTGTGTCCTGTTTCTGCACATGTGCACAGGTCACATGGCTCCATATTTTCTCCAATGAAAAGTGCATTATTCACAAATTTCCGTCCAGTTAATCACCCACAAAAAATATGAGTCACCTTCACTGGTAAGTAAAGAAGTATTTTCAATAACTTTACATTATATATCATCAAATGTTTTATATTAAATAACAAAAAACTGTGTGTTGCCTCAAGGCAACATTGTGCCATAATGGAATCGCATAAGGCCATACAGACACACTGGGTTGGGTACAAATATAGTATATTTGTAAGTAAAAGAGCTAGAATTCTCAAAATATATTTGCATTCTTGCATGATTTTGTAATGGACTTATAAGAATAGTAATTCACATACTATAACTGCACATATTATGGTCTGCACATTTTCTATAGCACTTAAAAAAGGTATAAAACACAACTGCCAGTTGGTGAGGGTGAGGATGAGGTGTCATGTCACGTGATGAGGAAGATGAGGTCATAGTGACAATCCGGCAGGGAGAGAGTGAGGGTGAGATTGAAGATGGAGATGAGGATGAAGATGGATATGATAACTTGATAAGATAACTTGATATGATGGTTTGGTAATACTTGTGTTCCACGATGGTACAATGTTGCCTGAGAGCAACAGCTGAATTTGAAATGTTACTTTTTATTAAATATGAAATCTTTAATACATGAAAAACTGGATAAATGTGTTTGTTCAGGTGTCTGATTAAAGAAATTGATGTTATCAATAAATATATAGATTTGTTCTACTTGAAAATGTCAAATGTTTCAATTTGTCCATTGTGCAACAAACTTTTAAAAAATAAATAAATAAAACAATTATGAATATTTGTATTGCTATTGTTATAGTGTCCAATTTTAAGCAGGAAAAACACCACAAATATTTTTTTTACTCATTGAAATCATATTGCGTACCATAGAGGGTTTTAATAAACATTTTAATATGAATTTGAATAAAAAAAAGACTAAATAGATTTTATTCTATTTATGTTTAGGATCTTCTTGTAACTGTGCAAAAGATCAGATTCAGGAAAGAGCTACTTTTTTAACACCATCTTTCTAAGCCAGTTGTTACTAACTGATGCACTTTGCACCTCTGCGGTGCAGGAACTGTAATCATGCCATGCTGTACATTGCCCTTGGGTCACTCCAAGCTGTGATTTGACCTGCAGACCGGGAGTGAAAGCGTGTCTGTGCAGTCATCAGTCATGTAATGATGGTACTAAGAACGTGATGAAAATGCCATTAAGGCCTGACAACAAGAGAGGAGCATATTCATTTTTAATTTTAAAAATGTATTTGTTGTAGTCACGGGAGTTATGTGTGACCAGGAGGCTTTAAAAAGCCATAGGCCTATGTAGGTGGAGCATTTCACACGTGCATTCACATGAGCGCACACTAACTCACACGCGGAGTGAGAGAATCACATGCAGAATGGTTCATAAAAAGCACTCATACATGTTAATTAGCCTGAAAGCTTTTTCATTAGCCAAGCTAAAATGTAATAAATCAGTGAATGAACAGATAGAATTCTTCCTTCCACTCTAATGTACCTCTGACTGTATATTGATTTTCTAATCATTTGACATTTGATTGACTTGTGTTTGTAATTTCACATCTGGTGATAATAAGAAACATCTGGCCTGAAAAATAAGTTGCAAGTCAAGGCTAAATTTTGAACAAAATTTTATATAGATAATATTATATATTTTTAAAAAAATACTACGCACAGTCTTTCTAAGCCAATTGTTGGATAATGCAGCCATTTTATAGATAAATAAAATCCCATAGGTGGTTAATGGCAGTTTGGTGATTGGCCATCGCTGTTATCAGATCCGTGAGCATAGTGCGCCATCCATTGGTTAAACTGTGGTACTGCAATACCTCAGTGGTGAGTTTGGTGGTGTTGTTTGTGTCTTTGAGCATGAAAAACTTATTCAGACAATGCCTGCCTCGAGCTCTAAGATATAAGATGTGCAGGATATCATGTAACTTCTACTTTGAGAAGATTTACAGTAGTATAAAACTGACTAAACTTTGAACTATTGTGCAGAATAAATATAAGCCTGTTTAACTATATAAGGAAAAGAAACAAGTGACATTCATGTGCAAAAAGCATCAAATATCATCTAATCCATATACTATCTATGCAAACAATTTCTCATTGAAAAAAACAAAAGCTGAACTAAAAGTATCCCTGAGAATAAAACCTCTATTGGAGTGCCTATTTACACCGAGTGCAAATAGCCCACCTTAATGGCAGAGGCTATTTACACTAACTCCACCCACCATTGTCTGGTCAGACAAAATTAGAAAAGAAACCTGTCTGATAAAGGGATCAGGTAGACCAGGGTTGCCAACTCTCATGCATTTGGCGTGAGACATGCTTTCAGGCTCTGTCTCACACTCTCACTCTGCCCAAGCAAATCTCACGCCAAATTGCCAAACCTGCTTTTGATATAACAAAGTCTAAGCTTTAAAAAAAAAAAAAAAAAAAACCTTTGAATACAAAACTCAAACAATAAATACCATTTTGGCCTTACTTAATGTGACATAACAAGCAGTTAAAGTCAGAGCCGAGTTGCAACATGCTTTGATCTTGCGGTGGCGCGTGCGGTCACGTGGTTCATGGAGCTGTTAATATTTCTAGTGCTGTGTCAATACATTTGACTGGCTTAAGCGGATAGAGAACAGCTTCACTATAAAGTTGTTTGCAGAATTTTTTGGTAAACAGTAGGCCTACAGCATAGTGTGCATTGATTATTACGTCAACCACATTTACAGTATCATTTTATTATGGAGAGTGGTGGAGATGCAACATTATTAACATTAATGTTAATGTTTTTCTTGTATTTAGCCCTCAGGTATTCCTTACTAATTTGTCACACTTATACTCATTGGTGGTCAAATGTGACCATACACCTTAACTTAAATTAAATAGCCTATATTTTAGTTCAATAATATTTATTGAATATTTTGAGGAGATATTTTGGTACTAAATACTATTTGTGCAATAATGTGGTCCATTAAGAAACACTTAAAATATTTTTCTTCTAATATTTGTATTATTTATATCACAATTAGTGTAGTAATTAAGGTTAAAATAGAGAATTCCAATGCAAAGAGGCAAATTAGAGTCATTTTGTGGCTGGAAAAATAAAAAGGCTATACATATAGTAGGCTATATGAATTCATACTGAATCAAAATCGAAATCGATATTTGTGCCCATCGATCCTATGAAATATCAAATCAAATCAAAATTTATTTATAAAGCACATTTAAAATCAACCTGAGTTAGCCAAAGCGCTGTACATAGAGAGCCTAAGAACACATACAAATTACAAATAATTAAAAGCACAAGAAAAAATATGTGTTTTTAACATGCATTTAAATTCGGCCAATGTAGAAGCAGTTCTGACGGGTAGTGGCAGGTTGTTCCACAGCTTAGGGCCTGCTACTGCGAAGGCTCGGTCTCCCCTGCATTGCAGGCGAGATCGTGGTACCACCAAGAGACGACCATTTTGGGATCTAAGTGATCGTGAAGGATTGTACGTGATAATCAAGTCGGAGAGATATTTGGGAGATAAATTATTAAGAGCTTTATAGACGAATAACAACATCTTGTAGTCGATGCGGTATCGGACTGGCAGCCAGTGCAAAGGTTTTTTGTCATTAAGTAGCATGAAATTATTTGTAAGCCACAATTTGAGATCATGCAGGCAAGCTTCCAATCTTTTGTATGCTTAATTATCTTTCTGTTTAATAGGTATATAAAGTTGTGTGTCGTCCGCATAGCAGTGGTACGACACCCCAAATTTACGCATAATTGGTCCCAGAGGTAACATGTACAAAGAAAATAGTAACGGTGCTAGAATCGATCCTTGGGGTACACCACAGATGACATGAGCCACCTAGGATGAATGGACGCCCAAGTTGACCGTAAATCTTCTATTTGACAGGAAAGATTTAAACCATTTTAGTACCGTTCCAGTGATGCCAATCGACTGTTCAAGCCGAGATAAAAGAATCCTGTGATCGACAAAGTCAAAAGCAGAACTCAAATCTAAGAGAACTAAGGCCATAGTATCGCCAACATCTGTGGTTATTAAAATGTCATTAAAAACTTTTAAGAGCGCAAACTCAGTGCTATGAATGTTTTTAAAGCCGGACTGAAAAATATCAGAAATGGAATTGGTTTGCAAGTAATTCTTCAGTTGTATAAAACAGTTTTTTCGAGGATTTTGGATAGAAACGGCAGATTAGAGATAGGTCTGTAATTTGCATGTATATTACAGTTATACCCACAACTGTATATACAATAGGAGGTGCACTGTATGCTTTGGTAGCCTTAGGGCATGACACGTTCAAAGCTTCATTTTCATTTTTTTGTCACACTGATCTGTCACGGTCAAACAAGCTGTTAAACAGTAAGTCAAACAGCCCAAATTCTTTCAGTTTGTTTAAGGCCTGCATCAAGTGCATCTTTTCAAAGGAACCAGAGTTCTGGACTGCATTCGGACAGCAGGTCAATGCTGTATTGAGTGGATTTCTTCTGCTCCAGTGACAAATTTTAGCATCTCTGATTGGCCATTGCATTCATATACTCAACAGACATGTCTGTGATTGGCTACAATTCTCATTGCTGGAAAGAAAAACACACACATTTGACAGAAAGATTTCCCTCAGCAGCTTTCTGTCAGTTTAAGGAAGAACTGTGAATGCTGTCCTTCAAAACGTAGTTTCCTTCTGCGAGTAAAGCTAAAGAGAATGTACTGGAAGCCTGACATTTTTTATTTAACATGATTTAAAAAAACCTGAAACTGCCTTTGACCATTGCTTATTGTCTATGGTTAATATTTCATCAACAGGAAATGATAGACAGCAAAAGTAATTTATAAATTAAAAACAAAGATTGTTGGAGTAGGTTTTTACAAGAAAATACTATTTTAGTCTTTCTATTTTAAAAGTTTGCTTTTAATTCTAGCTGTTTCTTTGTCATTATTTGTGAAATTTACTAGCAATTTATGAGTGAAAATTGTTGCGAAGTAAATCCTAAACCACATTTTTTACAGTATACTGGGAGTGATCTGGTTTTCATGAAAGCTCTTTTTGAGGATTTCACACCTTCTTTGTTAGGCCTACTTCGACCCTGCAGCAGGTTTGGTAACAGAATATGATGCTCCCATGGTTTCTGTTTATAATAAATAATACTTATACAGAGTGTATGTGTTAAAGGTAATAATACCAGTTTGATCCAGCATGTGTCAACACATCTTTTGATCAGTTTATTGATGTTCAGAGAAGGTTAAAAAAAGAAGATTTGATTGCAATTATTTTTTTTAAATATAAGCCTGTTGAGTTGAAAATCATTAAACAGCCTTTAGGCCTATTTCATATACCCAATCCCTATCCATAACTGTGTGAACAAATTCCCTCAACCCATTTACATTAAAACAGAAAACAAATATTTTAACACTGTGACAGTTTTTAACAGTTGCTTGACCTGATCACAAAAGGAAGTAGGTTATAGGTTAAGAATGAAATCTATAAAAATAAACTACATTAGGATCATACAATGGGAGTCTGAATTTAACAAAAAAAAAGAAAAAAAAAGATTCCAATAGGCCTCAATGATGTTTAAGTATTCATTCATACATTCGAAATATAGCGAAACATTGACGATGTAACCTTAACATGCCTGTTTGACATCTTCATTGTGATAATGGATATCCTGACTTTCTGGGATAAATAGCAAAACATAAAAAAATAAAATACAAAAAAAAAGTTAAAATATTAACTTACACATTGAATTTAAATATGGCTGAGACATGTTCTTGACAGGTTTCATGGGATTCAGCATAATTTTGTTTATTTGCATGTGAAGAAATGCAAAATCAGAAGAGCAATTAGCTATACTCGTCACTCGTCCAGAAGTGCCTTGGGTTTCTCGTATTCAAATAATCTGAAGTCTGATTCATAAAGATTGTACAGCTTTCTCCTATCAGCTATGGAAATGTTTGCAAACCAGCCTTGCACCCAGTCTGCTGCTGTCCTATTCTCGTTCCCGGGGGGAAAGTGAATATATTTATCCAGCCCAAGAATCCTCAACAAAAGTTCTGTATCCTCATCAAGAGTTTCCAGCTTCCCAACAAAGTCATAGTCAATTTGACACGGATGGCAGAGTCTGTACATCTGCTGCCAGTGTTCATTGAATGGCTCCTCCTTCTCAGTTTGTGGATCTAACAGGTACTGAATAAAGTGTGTGAAGGACAGTCTGATACCTGCAGCGAAGGCCTCTTGAGCGGAGTCAGGGGGGGTTGAAATATTAGCATAACGCTTAAGCATTGTGGAGCCATACATTCTGTAGAAATACTCATCTGGCTTAGCAAACTTGTCCCGGAAAGCAGAAATAAGTCGTACAAAAGGATCCCGTACAAAAAGGAACTTAGTGTAATTCTTTAGTTTGTGGTGCATCAAAGGACGTGAGAAACGACCAAAGCGCCTCCAAAGCTTGTTAAATGTCTTATGTATTGTAGAATTATGGATTACCGTTAATGGTATGTCAAGAGGATCCAGATATGGAGCTCCATTAGGTGCCTTCAGGTTCTGGCTGAGCACAATCATGACTCGTTTCCAGTTGGTACATGCTACCTTCGGTACATAACAGTAAATAACACCATGATAATCATCCACAATGAGATGGTCCAGGGCTTTGTTCGGAATCTGGTCAAATGTGATTAATTTCTCTTTAAAATTCAGGCTGCTATTGGCTGAGCAAAGCTCGCTTATAATACGTCTCCGATGTGCTTGACGGAGATTGAGGTGTGTGAAATCTTTTGATGAAGCTCTGTGTAGGTAAAAAGTCCCATACCTCAAATCATCCCAGAAAACTGTGTAGAATGTGACTACTGTTCCCAAAAGAAGGAAGCACTGGAGCTGCCTCTGCATTCCCATCTTCGCTGGACGCCTACTCCAGATCCACAAAATAGATTGAATGCTAAATATTATTGTCTGGAATAAATCAAGTTGAGAATTCTGTGGAAAAACACACAAAAAAGGGACTTTATGTTGAAGTCTGAATTTACAATCTACTACCACATAAATGATTTATCACTATTTTTAAACTTGCACTACAATGGCTACGTACACACTTTAAAGTTTCATGAGTGACAACTGCATTTAAAGCTACTTTGTGTAACTTTTTTTAGTTTGTTCTTAGCTAAAAACACTTAGTTCTTTCAAAAATATGTGCTCATTAATGCATATTTACTTCTTTCAAGTAATAAAGTATTCTCGTAAGTTTATAATATGCCATTGAAAATACATACAGTAATGGGTTCGAATGCAGGTCGCCATGTTGCCCCTCCATCTTGAAAGTACATCAGCAAAAGAGGGACATACCCGTGAATTCAAGCTTTGCCTTTCGCGTTTTAACACTCGATGGCACCGTGTCGAATGTGGACGAGGTCAAACTGGAAGCCATATTAATCTTGGACTAAATCGGCCACCGTAGGATTTAAAACGAAATCGGAATTGAGAGGAAGAGAAACTAATATTCACTGGATGGTCATATACCTTTTAACCGCTAGATGGGGGAAAATATCACACAGTGTAGCTTTAAATGCAAGAGTGAGTGCCCAAATTAATTCTCGTTCCATTTGTGTACGAAATTTGACTCCCGAAACTGTGGTAATCATAGCAAAGTTCTACCATTTCAGGTGTTTAGCACGGTTCCGCACAAATTTTTGTACATGCGGTTGTCAATTCCTGAATTTTTTCGGGGGTGAATTTGTTTGTAGAATGCGATTGTCACTCCCGTAAAATCCTGAACTGTGAACTATAGAGCAGGATTAAACACTAAAAGGTGAACTGACCAAATTTAGCTGCAGTGTGTACGTGGTCAATGTGAACATTGCATAAACGCTCCATCTTTCGTCAGACTAAACCGTTTGGTTTGAAACCGCATGTTCAACATTAATATGAAACATTTACTAAAGCAAAACAATGAACATAATCCTGCTGAGGATAGTTTGAAAAGTGTGTGATTTGTGTTGGTGCATGGCACTGGTGTTCTCTCTATCAGTGCTGTTTCTAATGCAGAATTGTTTCTCCTTCATATCGCTTTAAAATATAGCATTCTGTGTAGAATTCAAATGGGTCTGATACGTTTTGTGGTCTGTGCTGACTTGTGCATATGATCCGCTCTGTGCCATCGTGTCTTTGAACCAGAGAAGAATGAGTGCGTGCTGCGGTGGTTTGCATGTAACTCCCCTCTTGTGCGATCCAAACACTTCGAATGATCCAGAATGCAGCGGCACGTCTGGTCTTCAACGAGCCCAAAAGGACCCACGTCACACCACTCTTCATCTCTCTGCACTGGCTACCACTCGCTGCTCGCATCAAGTTTAAGGCGCTGACGCTTGCCTACAGAGCCACCACGCACTCAGCTCCTGCATACTTTGACTCGATTCTACGACTCCACACCCCCACCAGAAGCCTTCGTTCAGCTAAGACACGATTGTAAGCTGAATTTAAATGTGCTTTATAAATAAATTTACTTACTTACTTACTTACTAAGGAGCGAAGGCTTGTGGTACCTTCACAGAGAGGCAAAAAATCCCTTTCCAGAACATTTTCATTCAACGTTCCCAGCTGGTGGAACGATCTGCCCACCGCCATCCGCAATGCTGATTCATTGACAACATTCAAAAGTCAACTAAAAACTCATCTCTTCCGTGAGCACTTAACCCCTTAAAAAAAGAAAAAAAAAAACACCTTTCCTTTCCTCTTTCCCTCCCTACTCTAGCCTGTGCTACACTGAGAAATGTACACGGACTAAGTATTTCAGGCACTTGTTGCGCTCACTCGACTCTTCACGACCAATCGCTTATTGTACCCCCAAGTTGTAAGTCGCTTTGGATAAAAGCGTCTGCTAAATGCATAAATGTAAATGTAACATGAAACCAGACTTCATTCGTCCCAATGGAATGCATATTTACACTGTATCGTTCCCTATCCCCTGTATATAGTAGGCCTACATTATGTGCCATTCACCAAAAATAGTAAATATGTGAACAAGTGACCGATTTCAGCCGCAGCTTCAGAATCTTTAGTGTAGAGGGTGGGATGCTTCAGATTCTAGCATTTGATTTGACAGAAAAATCTGATAAGAAGCTGAAGTGCAGAGTGATGTCATCAAAATCGTTGATCCATATTGGCAGAAGTGAGACTGTGAGAGACTACAAGTTTTGAATGCTTATATCTTCTAAATTCGTATTTTGTCATTGTTTTGAAGAACAGCTTATAGATAACCTTAAGGCTAACATATTTATACTAGAAGCCAAAAAAACGTAAATTTTAATTTCATGGGGACTTTAAATCCGATCTCTCAAACCACTTCAGGAGGTCGTCTGAGACTAGCCTGGTCCTACCAGACTCGTACATTTAATTTGTAATGTACAGAGAGTCTGGCCACTCTCCATTGACAAGCGTTTACTTCCTTGAGGGCGGGTACTCTGTTGAAGTTTAAAACTATTGGATCTGCCCAGAGCCACTCTGGATCTGCCATAACCCATCGCTAACGTTTGGTCGTGACGTATGTCATGCGCTGTTCGAGTTTTTTCTCTCACATGGAAATCCGTAAAAATAACTGTGCAGATTGTGCACGCCACCTCAGTGATAAAACCTTGTGCATTCGGATTGTGATTTATTCACGGTGGAGGGGAGAGTTTGTGTTCGGGAACGCGCTACTCACGTGGTTCATAACATACTGTAAATAAAATATCATATGCTTGGTATCATAAGAATAAATGCTGCTGTAAATAACGGCCCAATTCAAATGTTTACGTGCTTTTCTTCCTTTTATTTTTTGAGCGTGATGAAATGCAAAGGATATAAACAGTGAATTTTGAAGTTATATATTCTTGAAAACTCAGAGATGTGGATTCGGACAGCAATTAAATGACCACACGACCTTGGTGTTTGTCTAAAATAGTAGGTAATTCGGCCGGATAATTTCAGCTGGTGGTGGGAGATGGACGGCAATAAAATCACTGACTAGCCCCTGTAAATGATGACAATACCTTCCGACCGCACGCGAAACAATTACCGTCCGAATAGGGCTTCAGCCAACTCCTTCACCACTAACGGAGCGAGCTGGAAAATCAAACTTTTCCAGGGAAACAACATCATGGCCTCCAAAAAAACTCTGCAAAGATTGTTCTTGATCCGGCTTTAACTTCTGGATATTCAGCAGCGGCGCCACAACGGAATGAATGGCTTTGCTCGCATCTTTCTCCGCCGCCATTACTGAACTACAACTCAAACTAGCGCACAACATCAACGTCATCGTTCTCAGCCACTCCCTCTGTTCGCTGATTGGACTGGTAAAAATTTGTTCGGAGAAAACCTAAGACTATACAGCAGTTCCAGACGGAGTACTGAAGAAAAAATTAAATTAAGCGGAAGTACGTAGGAGGGCAATGCAATGCAATGAACCGTTTTAGCAAATCAGATGGGGCCTGTTTACACCTGGTCACTTAATGCATTTTTACTGATCAGATATCTATCTGATTTATCAAAATTACTTTGTAGCGCTCCAGGCAAAGTAACGCCAAAACTGCCTGAGCGCAAGGAATCATGTAGTAGCTAGATGTAAACAAAGCAGGACGGACCGTACGGGGCTTATGCTCATTTACAATCATTTCTATCGCCAAAGGTGCTTAAATTTTGATAAATCTGATTTATCAAAATTATTTAATTTAGGCTACACTTGGTCACATAAATGTGTCTCCGCAAAACGGATATAAATCCGTTCTTCAATTCCCGTGTTATATGCAGATTTAATGGAGTTCACGTCACCAAAAACAACAGATATGAGCGGCATTTTATTGATCATCAGCTAATTTCAAAATCAAAGACTGCAACAGGAGAGAGAGCGGTAACAGCACTGGTAAGATAATTTAGTTTTGTTACTTTTAATAATCATATCTGGCTATAACATTACATAGGGGAGAGCTGGGCACAACCTAACGCAGGGTTAGTTGTAACACATGATTTAAACCTTTCCACACATGCCAGGATGACGAAACTTGGTGTATTTACTCGTTGCCATATCAACATTATTTAGAGAAAAATTAAAAACAATCTTTGGAAGATATCACTGAACATTGATTTAAACACAGCAAAAGTACATTTCTTACTAAAGATAATTTTTCATCTCTGTTTTTTGTGTTTATTTAAAATTAGACAAATCTGATATTATTTTAATCTTATATCTGTTATTTAACAGTTGAGATAGTTCTTTAATGCTGATCAATTCCATTCTTTCGGGGTAAATCAAGAAAAAAGTATACACTGTATTAATGAAACAAAACCACATAATTGTACTAGACGTGGGGAAAAATAAACTCTGAACCACAAATGGATTTACACAAACTGAGAAAGTCAAAAGGCGTTTTTTTTGTGCCCCGATCTCCCCTATATCCTATAACACGCTCTCATAGGTTTAGTTTTTTTTAGCATTGTTGGGAGGGGTAAAATTTACATATGTGATTCAACAACCAGAACAAGAAAGAACATTGCTCATTTGAATCCAGCATGTACATTTTCACTGCAATTATCATATTTGCAACTTACATTTGCCAAAACATAAAATAGATATACGAATTGCCATGAGAACTCTATTTAAAGTAAAGGTTCTGCATTTTATTTTACCTTAGCTAGGCTATCAGTGATGCATAACCATGTTCCCCACCCACCAACACCCCTGTTTCACCCAACTTGACCATGATTTTCGTTGCTTTTTTTTTTTTTTTTTTTTTTTTTTTTTTTTAGTGACCGTGTTATGCCAAAAAAGTAAGTCTATTAATGCTAAATAGATGCATTGAAATGATACAAGCTTAACAAGCCTAAATAATGCTACTGCATCAACAACATATGTGTTAGCTGGTTTATTTCTGATGAAAATGAAAATTCAATCATTAGGCTACTCACCTTCAATAGTATATCCTCATCCTAGAGTTGTTCAAATGCCATAGGCTACGTCCTTCTTTCTCCACAAAAGGAGTCGTCGTGTTTGTGTCGAGATTCTATTTGGCTTTTTAAAACTGTGCGCTTGTGTACTTTACAGGCGAGCCAGAGTAAACTGCTGCTATCACACACTCTCCTGAACACGCTTTTACATAGCCTAGCCCATATGTGCAAAAAGTATATCAATTTACACATTTTCAGGAAAGGTAATGAATTCAAAATCGAACATTGAAGAATAAATACTACATGAGTGTATTATTCACATCACGTGTCAAAATCATAGACTCTAATCCATATACACATCTGTGCAAACAAATGATCTCAATCCTTTAGTAAAAGAGTTTGTTTGTTTACAGTTGTTAGACCTCATGACCTAGAAAACTTAGACCTGGATCGTCCATGACAAGAGAACTTTATAGTGCTTTACATTTCCTTTTCTAATTTTAAAGTCAGCATCATCTTAATTTGTGTTCACAACAAACAAAAAAAGGAGTCAATTATTAAGAATTATTTAAATATCTCAAATATCTTCACTCATATGATGTCAGAGGCCACAGACCTCCTTGCTTATCTGTTTGGCATCTCCATTTCTTCTTTAGGTGAAATCACTGCCCACCTCAAATTACATTTAATTATCCCACCACGTATAATAATGCAACTTTTTGACATTTTAGAGCCAAGCCTTCTTTTTTTTTTATAGTAAATAAATGGCTTAGTATGGGGACTTTTCCAGCAGACCTTAAACCAGCTCTGGTTCCTGCTCTTAAGAAACTCTTGATTTTTCCATACTTGAAAATACAGACCTATTTCTACCTCTATCTACCTTTTATCTCAAATGTTTTTGAAAAAGTAGTTTCACGTCAACTTCACTGCTATTTAAATCTCAATTCTACTTACGAGACGTTTCAGAGCCCTTTATTGTACCGAGTCTGCTTTATTATATATTTATATTTGACAACTGACGCTTTTCTCTCTCCTCAAACCTTTGAATGAGTGTGTCACATATTTCCTGTGTGTGTTTTGCTTTGTAGTTCGTTGTAATTTTTCATGCTGATTTAATTCTCCAGGTGTTTCCTATCTGTCACGCCCCCCTTTTTACCTTGTTTAGCTTGTGTATTTATAATGCTTGTGTTCCACCCATTTTATCAGTCATACGTATGTATTGATGTGGTATTATGACTTCCTTGTTTTTCGTTCTAGTTTTGTCATTAAATGTTCCTGCACTTAGATCTGCTTCCTTGCCTGCTCATTCCACACTCTGGGTTACAGAGTGATTCATGCAGTTTTATATTGTTTAGATTACTGCATTATGGTTCAAACTCCCCTACCTTGGCACAACTCCAGACAATCCAAAATGCTGCAGCTAGATTATTAAAAGGTCTTCGCAAACACGAACAAATTAGCCCAATTTTAACATCACTTCACTTGTTTCTGGTTCGTTTTAGAGTTGATTTTAAAATCCTTATTTGTTTATAAGTGTTTGAATAATCTTGCGACTCCCATCTCTCTGATCTTAGTTTTACATAAACCTTCTAGAGCTTTTAGATCAGGGACCATTTTTACCTGTTCCTAGACACTTCAGATTAGCTCTGTACCATCATTACCAGTTTTTAAGTAATTACTAAAAACTCACTTCTTTTCACTGGCTTTTAATGTTCACTTAATGTTACAATATACCACCAGCATTTTATGTGACCTTTGCCTGTTTTTTTTCTTTCTTTTTGTTTTATGATGTAGGCATATTGTAAAACACATTAAATAGTGCTATATAAACTTTGACTTTGACATTTAGGTTTAATAAAGAAACGTGTGCCAATTACAACATTGGCGTCCGCACCTCCCTTCCCCCTTAAAGGGATAGTTCACCCAAAAATGAAAATTCTGTCATCATTGACTCAAGTTGTTCCAAACCTGTATGAATTTCTTTGTTCTGCTGTACACAAAAGAAAATATTTAGAAGAATGTTTGTAACCAAGCAGAGAGAGCAACCATTGACTACCATAGTAGGGAAAAAAATACTATGGTAGTCAATGGTTGCTCTCTCTGCTTGGTTCCAAACATTCTTCTAAATATTTTCTTTTGTGTTCAGCAGAACAAAGAAACTCATACAGGTTTGGAACAACTTGAGGGTGAGTAAATGATGACAGACTTTTAATTTTTGGGTGAACTATCCCTTTAAAGGTGCAGTCCATAAGTTTTGCCTCGTTTGCCATCTCTGTTTGAAACCTACAATTGCAGTTATTTGCGGAATGATCATCTTTGCATGGGTTGTGCATCGGCATGGCTCTTCAGCGCGGATGAATCTAATGTTTTGAGGAGTATGTGGGTGTCAGTCACACATACTGGCTATATGAATACTGTACTTCGAAATCACAGATTCTACGTCTTAGAAGTATGACCAAAATAAGAATTGTCACCGAAAAATGTCATCTAAACAAGTAACAACGTGTCTTAGAACTGGTTCTCTTTGAAATACAATTTTTTTTTCTGTAGCCACTCCACAGTCTGAAGTCGTCAATCTGCCGTCAAAATTATACGTTTAATCATTCCAGCTGCTGTGAGAAAAGGCTATAAATGATCTGCCACCTGCAACGTCCTTACATGTGATATAGCCTACTAGCCGGGACTACATCCATGTAAAACGCAGTGCGGCTGCACAGCAGATACAACAGAGTGTATATTGGCTGATTGGCTGTGCTACGGCAACTGTAGGAACCTATGGCGAGGCAGCTAAGCGGGAGGACCAATGAGGTGACTACCTGTGCTCCTGCCTAAACAGCCCGTCTGAATTTGCATATAGAGTCTATAACAGACTGTCACGCCATAGGAATTCAGATTTAGGGCCCTATTTTAACGATCTGAAACGCGAGTGTCAAAGCGCGAAGCGCAAGTAACTTTGTGGGCGGGTCTCGGCGCTGTTGCTATTTTACCGGCGGGATAAATGGCTCTTGCGCCCGGCGCAAATCTAAAATGGGTTGGTCTGAAGTAGCTTCATTATTCATAGGTGTGGTTTGGGCGTAACGTGAATAAACCAATCCGAGCGTCATCCAACATTCCCTTTAAAAGCAGGTGCGCAAGTTCCATTATGGATTGCTATTATTATGGCGTATTTACCAGGCGCACGCCAGGAGCGGTTCACAGCCGAGGAGACTGATGTTCTTGTAAGAGCAGTGAAAGACAGAGAAGTGAAGTTGTAATGTTGTACATTATGGTAAAGGTGATTTCACAGTCTTTTTTTTTTTCAGTCTTTCAGTTTTTTCAGTTTTTCAGTCGATTTTTTTTCCTGGTTCTTGACGGACAAACCAATTTTTCAGATGTCCTTATATACATATATGTCTTGCCACTATTGGGCAAACAGGTCTTATCCTTAATTATTACAATTAGCCTGAATCATTTGTAAGCTAGATTTATGCCTATTTTTTCACATCTTCGTGGCACACCACAATGATTTCCGTCATCTCATGTGTTAATATTTTTTTAGTGTAACAATTTATGATTTGCAAAAATAACTGTTGCATCTGTGTAGATTACATGAGCAAAGTGTATGCACGTTGTGCACGCTATAGCCTACATTATGGTCAAGCATGCGCCCTTAAAATAGCATAATTAACAACGCGCAACGCGCCACTGACTTTAGACTAGGTTTTTTCTGGTCAGTGGCGCAATTGTTTAATGGAACTGCAAAATAGCACCAGGGATTGTTTGCGCCGGAACACGCCTCCTTTTTTGCGCTGAACCGCCCAGGTAGCGCAAGTTCATTCACTAGTTTAGCGACGTGCTTCTGTGGAGGGAAAAGCGCGCTTTGCGCGGGTGCAAAATAGGAATGACACATGCGTCGGTGTACAAAGTCAATTGCGCTGGGTGCAAGATAGGGCCCTTAATCTCTTTCAGCGCCTCACCACTTCGCTGATTTCTGGACCTTGAAGCTGCCGTCGAACAGCACCTCAGCAGAACCCATGCACATCGGAGGTCGGAGTTGAATCCGCCTTCAGCTATTATATCCTTTTTGGCTATCTGTGTTTGTTTTGCAGTACGAGTGCAGAGGCCCTCTGCTCGGCGGGGATCGCCACATCATAAGCGTGCCGTGTCTCGGCCGAGATTACGCCTTTGCTGGTCGGACTCTGTCTCGGAGCCTGCAAGCCACCATGAGCGCCAGGGTCAGCGTTGACGCGGAACTGGATGGCGTGCTCACGAGGGTCGTGGGAGACCTCGGGCTTGAGTGGTCCCAGCCTCAAGAGCCTACGTGAAGCAGACTGGACGAATGTTTCCTGCAAGGCCGATGCCATTCCTCTCCGCAAAAGCCCAACCCCTTCTTCCCGGAAGTTCATGACGAGCTGACTAAGGCATGGAAGGTGCCATTTTTTACTCGCGCCAAATCCTCCTTTTCACCAGCGCTCTCTACTGTGGACGGCATGAAGGAAAAGGGCTATGAGAACTCTCCCCCAAATCTGAACTTTGGCGGATATTCGTGCCGCATTAACCAATCAGGAGCTTGCTCTAGTAGACAACAATGAGGAGAAAATCTGTATATTAATATCTGGTTCAGACAATATGATTATCACTGTGATAAAATTAAATGACATGAAACACAACCCAGTCTCTTTTTGTTAAATGCAAGTTTATGTATGATCGATAATACAAAAGTATAAGTAAAAGGTATAATAAGCTATACATGAAATAAAGCAAACAATTCAGTCAAACATTCAAAGTCAGTGCTAGTCTGCTACAACTGTAACGTAAAGTTATAGCCTAAAAATAAAAAAGTAATGAAACTTCACTTTGCCCTCAGCCTAAACGATTTGCCAGGGAACAAATTATAGATCCATGAGACCAAAGATCGCCCGTTACATCTACACAAGACGAATTATAGCTCGAGACACCACAGAGACATCAGAGCCAGCGGCAGACGGCAGAAGGACTAGCCGAGGAAAGGCTGCTCTCACTGGGGTTAACGAGCGCAGAGCGCCGCTGATCCACTGGAGCTCACAACTCCGAAAACGCCAGATAAAATGTTCAAATAGGCACTCTTTTTATAAATAAACCACAGATTTGAGCTTTAAACAACTACATTATCGCCTGAAAAAGTCTTAACTACGTTTTATCACACATTAATAGTAGAATTTTAACAAAAAAGACGTGTAAACACGTCCATGCCCATGTCAGCCATTTCTCAACGAGACAAGCCGGCTGGTAGAAGCCCCTCCCATGACGCGAATTCACATCTGTTGTGAAGTGAATGTCACGCGCGAATGAACTCAAAATGTTCAAGCGTCCAACTTTGCACGAATAGCGCGAATTATTCGCAACATTCACGTCCGGTGTGAACGCTAATTAAGCCCTGCTGCACCACGTCAGCCCTCGCGGGTCGAGCTTATGCCTCCGCCTGCCAGGCTGTGTCGGCTCTGCACACAATGGCTGTACTCCAGGTGTTTCAGATGAAACTTCTCCGCTCGCTGAAAAGAAAGCTTTCAAACCCGGAAGCTTTCAAGGATCTCCGCAGCGCCACTGACCTAGCCCTGTGAGCGACCAAAGCCACCGCCCAGGTGATCGGGAAATCCATGGCCAGCCTGACCGTGCTCGAGCGTCATCTTTGGCTAAACCTCACTGAGATGACGGATACACTATACAGTGCGCGCCGCTAAACATTATCAATATCCCCAATGTGTTACAAGCACAAAACAACCAGGTTACCAGGTCCCTTTCACAAAGCGGCCCGCCCCTGAATGTAATTCACCCCCTAGCTACATTCGCCCAGGCATGGCAGGCCATCCCGGGCATATGAACACGGGTTTTGAACATTGTAAAACGAGGCTACTCATTGCAGTTCGCTCTCAGACCCCCGCGCTTTCGCGCCGTGGTCGAGACCTCGGTGAGAAGCAGCGTGAGTCACGTGCTTTGCACCGAAGTTATGAAACTGCTAGTGAAGGGAGCGATAGAAGCCGTGCACCCGTCGCTAAGCGAGTCAGGCTTCTACAACTGCTACTTCCTCATTCCAAAGAAGGATGGCAGTCTCAGACCCATCCTAGGTCTCAGACATCTGAACAAAGCACTTATGAAGCGCACGTTCAGAATGCTGACTATGAAAAAAATCCTCTCGCAAATTCACCCGGGGGATTGGTTTTTCACACTGGATCTGAAAGATGCATACTTCCACATTCAGATAGCGCCCCATCACAGGCCATTCTTGAGATTCGCTTTCAAGAGGCAGGCTTATCAGTACACAGTCCTACCATTTGGACTTATCTCTGGCGCCCCGCACTTTTACAAAGTGTATGGCCACAGCACTAGTTCCCCTGAGAATTCCCTTTAGCATTCTCAACTACCTCGACGATTGGCTGGTCATAGCCCAATCAGAGACACAGTTGATGACTCACAGATCCTGGCTCCTCAACCATCTAGAATGTTTGGGTCTCAGGATCAATATGGAGAAGAGTGCCCTATCTCCAACCCAGAATACTTATTTTCTGGGAACGCGTATAGACTCGATACGAATGAAGGGGTGGCTTACGCCAGAGCGCGCGCGCCATTCAGAGTCTGGCAGCGTCGTTCAAGGTGGGCACTTACACTCCTCTCAAAAAGTTCCAGAGGATGTTAGGTCAGATGGCCTCAGCATCAGCAGTGCTCGAACTGGGTCTATTGCACATGCCCCCCCCCCCCCCTCCAACACTGGTTAAAAGACTGCGTCCCAGCCCGGGCGTGGCATTCGGGCCGGTTACGCATCAAAGTGAACCACAGCTGTATCAAAGCGCTGGCTCCTTGGTTAGCGACCGACTGGTACCAATCGGGGGTGAATACAGGCTCCGTTACAAGATGGAAAGTAGTCTCGACAGATGCATCCAACCTAGGTTGAGGTGCCCTGCACCACTCTCCGGCCTCTGGACATTATCGGAGAAAAAGCTGCACATAAACTGTCATCAAGCAGTCATTATAGCGCTGAGAGCTTTCCTCCCGTATTTAAAGGGACACCACGTGCTGGTCCGAATGGACAACATGTCAGTAGTGTCTTACATAAATCGCCAAGGCAGCCTGAGATCATACAGCCTGCCTTCCATGGCGAAACACCTCCTTTTATGGGCAAGGTGCAACCTGAGCTCGCTAAGAGCAGCTCATGTGCCAGGTATCCTGAATTAGGGGCCGGATATGCTATCCAGATACAATGTTCCCCCAGGGGAGTGGTCGCTTCACCCACAAACGATTCAGCTGATATGGAGTGTCTTTGGCGAGGCGAAGGTAGACCTGTTCACCTCAGAAGACAATACTCATTGCTCATGCTCATGCTGTTTTCTTGTCCACTTCTACTTCTCCATAAGTTACCTGAAGAGGTGAGACCAATGCCAATGATCTAGATATTGCACACGAGCATGTCAGCAGTTTCTGCAGAGCAGCAAATTAACTATTACATTTTTTTTTTTTTTTCCTCTCCTTTTAATATGCGACAACGAGACTGTAAAGTTTCTTGAGGTGTTGTGGACACTCTCCTTGTGTTTTAGTTAGATATCCTTAGATGTAAATGGTGATTGCTTTTGGTCTGTTTACATCCGGCCGTCGCAGCATTTATTTGTTTATTTATTTATTTGTTTTTTATTTATTTTTTATTTATTTATTTTTAATTATTATTTATTTTTTATTTCCTCTTCTCCTGCTTCATAATATGTGACTGTAAAGTTTCTTGAAATGTTGACACTCTTTTTGTGTCAGCTAGATGATGTTAGATGCTACAGTTTGCTTTCAGTTTTATTTTTTTTATTTATTTTTTTCTGTTGCTTCTCTCTGAGCTACACATTCCATTATATCATATTAATGCAGACTGAGCCTTGAGTTTAATATATGTTCTTTATTCACATAGTTTTGTTCACTCACAGAAATACTCTGGAACATGGTGGGTCTTTCTTGAAGGGTGTTTTTTTGTTTGTTTTTTTGTTTTTGTTTGTGGGTTTAGGTGACGTGTGTTTTTGTTTTATTGTATCAAATGGATCTTGCATCCACTATAATTTTGTATTATCTTTCCGGATTCAATCACCTTTCAATTTACTTTTGAGCAATGACAGTAGTAACATTACTAGTATTTGTGTTCTGAATGAATGATGCTAAAGGAATACAAATTGTGCATTTGAATATTAGGAGTCTTATCCCTAAAATTGACCTACTTCGTGCATGGGTTGTATTATATAAACCTAACATCATTACTCTGTCTGAAACATGGCCTAATAGTAATATAGCCGATACTGAAATTAATCTTCCAAATTATACCCTATATAGATCTGATAGGAGTTCCAGGGGTGGAGGTGTGGCTATATATGTTTCCTCTGAGTTTATATCTGAGTTAACCATACCCGCAGTCATGCCTCTATATTTTGAATGTGTTTTTGTTAAGATAATTTTTCATGAAAATAAGAGTTTAATTATCGGGAGCATATATAGACCACCCTCTTCGCCAGCTGAAACTTTTGATCATTTGATATCCACTATTAACTCCATCTCTTGTAAAAACGAAATTATCCTGCTTGGAGATTTCAATAAAAACTGGTTAGATAAGTCTTCTGATAAAGTAAAAAATCTACTTAGCGGTTTAAATATCACACAGCTAATTAAGGAGCATTCTCGTACCACTCCTACATCTCAATCACTGCTTGACTGGATACTCGTTTCACACCCAGATAGATTCCTAAGGGTAGGTGTCATGTCAGACTGCCTTAGTGATCACTCAATAGTTTATTGTTTATGGAAAATCAAATTACCTAAATTACCACCAGGCCTTATCAAAATCAGACAATATAAGAAACTGAATTCAGATTTATTTATCAATGATCTGATCGCTATAAATTGGGACAGATACCAACTCATACCTAATGTACAAGATGCTTGGGATTTCTTTTATAAAGAGTTTATGGATGTTTTGGACAAACATGCTCCCTGGAAAACACTTAAGGTTAAGGGTAAACATCTCCCTTGGATTGACTCGGAACTAATTAGGCTCTTCAGGGAGAGGGATAAAGCATGGTCAATATTCCGCCGTACAAGGGCTAATGTTGGGAAGTATACAGGCAGCTGAGAAATATGACCAAGACTAAAACCCGTAATGCAAAATCTAATTACTATAAGGATAGCCTCAGTAATGATTTTAAGAATCCAAAACAATTCTGGAAAAGCATTAAAAATATTACCAACACAGCAGATAAACATCATATTAATCAAATACGAGTTGCTAACACACTTCTACATGACTCTCTAGCTATTGCTCAAGCATTCAATCACCATTTCTCTTCTGTTTGTTCTACCTTAAAGGGGTGGTAAACAACGATTTCACTATTCTAACTTTAGCTAGCGTGTAATGTTGCTGCTTGAGCATAAACAACATCTGCAAAGTTACAACGTTCAAAGTTTAAAGCAAAGGGAGATATTTGCTTTTAAAGAAATCAGTTTATAAGAACTACAGCAAACGGCCAGTAGGCGACTACACACATTCCTCCAGGGTTGGTGACATCAACAGGCTCAATATTTACATAAACCCCTCCTCCGAGAATATTAAATAAGGGAGGGGGGGGTGAGGCCATTTTGTATCGCGGCGCTGTTGTGGTTAGTAGGCTGGAGTGTTGTTGCCACGATGCAGAGGAAACGCTGTTATTTTCATCTGGATTGCAGGTCTGGGGTACTTGCTCTGTTCAGCCTTCCTTGGGACGGGGGTGCGTTGCAGAGCGTTTAACATACAGCATGTTATATGCACGTGTGTTTGAGTCAGCGGGGAATCAGGCGCGCGCAGGGCTCCCTGCAGCACATCTAACAGAGGAAAACATCCACCGTCTTCGCGATTTCAATGCCAGATTTGCACAACGTCAGCTGCGTGAAAAAAACACTGCCGGTGCGTGGATGCACGACGCGCGCGCTGCACATTTCACGGAGGACAACACAAACTTCCACAAACTTCGCGAGTTCAATACAGGATATGCACAACGGCTTGTCCTGAAAGCTGGATTTACAAACAGAAGCTGTTTACGGGCCACAACCTGTAAGTCTGATTTATTTTTCATCTATGTGTTTTCCTGTAATAGGTTGTAGCAAGGAAGTAAACAGATGACAACGCTGTTCTGCAAACCAGTCTGTTAAATGTTCATTCATACTTAACGTTATCCGACGAACACCTAACGTTACAAACATTAACGTTAAAATCTCAACAGCGAACCTGGCATTAGTGTAAATGATTCTTTGATTAGAGCTTTTATGTATTGTTTATCTACAGGCTTGCTAAACATGCTTCTGTGTGTGATTTGGCTAACTTACTAGTTAAAGCCAGTGCTTAGTGTTCGTTTTGGGTTAACGTTAGTTCTTGCGACAGATATTTGGCTATAATCGTTCTAAAAATACAAAAGTTAAAGTGCCATTCAGTAGCGATCATTATAGTTCCGCAGTCTTTACTCTCGAGGACTGAGCAGGTTCTGCTCGATCATCTTCACTCAAATGTTCTGGGTCTGATTCGAGCTCATATGGTTTTATTGACGCCGTTGTTTCTAATACTGAACAGCCTCCGGTAAGGGGCGTGACGTTTCCGACGTGCACTGCGGTTAGCGAATCAGAACACACTAGGCCAGCTAACCAATCTGAGCCCACTGCGTATTTTTGAGGGACTGGCTTCATACAACCCGGAAAGCATCAGACCGTTTTACAAGGAGGGACAGAGCAGTGTAGAATAAAGGTCAAATATATGAAAAATAAGGCAATTTTTTTTTAAACGAAGCATGAACACATGTTACAGTGCACCCCACAAACACAGTCAAGCCTTCAAAAGAATGTGTTTTACCACCCCTTTAATACCTGAGCCTGATCCGTGTAATGTTTTTTTTAATAATACTTCGCCCAGTCACAGTTCTTTTCATTTTAGGAAAATTCAACCAGAGGAAGTTCAAAATGTTATTAATAAATTAAAAGTTAACAGTGGTGCTGGACTTGATGATTTAGAAAATAGGTTTATCAAACTAGCATCCCATATACTTATGTATCCTCTTACTGATTTATTTAATCTCTCCCTGACTTCATGTGAGTTACCAGCCATTTGGAAATGTGCACGCATCACTCCAATACATAAAGGAGGAGATGTATTAGATCTTAACAATTATAGACCCATATCTATTATATGCTCTATTGCTAAAGTGTTTGAAAAATTAATCTATAATCAACTCTCACTTTTTCTTAGTACTAACAATATCTTATCACCATTTCAATCGGGCTTTAGGTCCAACCACTCTACATCTACTGCACACCTTAAATTCACCAACGATGTGTTCTCTGCTGCAGATAATGGTGAATTTACAGGTGCAATATTTATTGACTTGACTAAAGCATTTGACCTTGTTGATCACTACTTACTTCTCGATAAACTCTATGCTTTAGGCCTGTCTAAAAAAGCAGTACTGTGGTTTAGTTCATATCTCCATAACAGAAAACAATGTGTCTTCCTTCATGGAAGTAAATCTAATCTGTTGATTCAACAAAGGGGTGTGCCCCAGGGCTCAACTTTGGGACCACTGCTTTTTTCAATCTATGTTAATAACTTACCATCAATTTGTAATAATTGTTGTGTTCAACTTTATGCCGATGACACAGTTCTATATACATCTAAACCTGACCTTCCTCAGATTCAAGCGTGTCTTCAATATGATTTCAAAATTCTACAAGACTGGCTTTTGTCTAACAAATTATTGCTTAACAAAACTAAATCGTATCTTATGATTTTTGGTAACAGACAGAAACTTAAACTTGAACCCGATTCTTGTACAATAACTTGCTCTGACTGTACCCTTCTGCTTCAAGTTGAAAAATTTAAATATCTGGGTGTATGGCTTGATTCTGAGCTGTCTTTCAAACCACATATTGATCATGTTTTACGTAAAGTCAACTATGGAATTAATGTTCTTTATCGATCTCGTAACTGCTTTACTCAGAGTGTGCGCAAGAAACTTGCCTCTCAACTTATACTTCCGATTTTTGACTACTGTGATGTCGTTTATCAAAACTCTGTAAAATCAGACCTTTGTCGTCTTAAAACAGCATACAATAGGCTGTGCAGATTTGTTCTCGGATGTCCCTTTCTTACGCATCATTGCACAATGTATAACGCCCTAAATTGGCCATCTCTAAATATAAGAAGACAAATTCATTGGCTTCAACTCATATTCAAATGTATTCATTTCAATTATCCTTCTTATTTAAAACAGTTTTTTGTTCCAATTACTTCAAATTATCAACTGAGGCACTCTGTTCAGTTTTACTTTTCTGTCCCCCGTTAAGAAATCAGTTGGCAAGAGAGCTTTTATGTTTAAAGCTATTTTAGATTGGAATAACTTACCTTCTGATATTAGATCCGTCACTTCATTTGGGATGTTTAAGCATACCCTGTCTTCTTACCTTGTGATTGACTGCTCTTGTAATGTATGATGATGACACAGTGTATACTATACTTAAATTAATTGTATTATTTTGTAAAACCACGTATATACATTATGAAATGTATTTGTCAGTTTGACCATATGGCGGTTGTAGGGTTCTATATGTATATATATGTATGGATATGTGTATGTATATATATATATATATATATGTGTGTGTGTATGTATATATATATGTACATATATCTATATATCCTAATATTTTTATTTTATTTATTTATTTATTTATTTTTTTTTGTGCGTTTGTTTGTTGTCTGTCTAAATATTGCCATGTATAACTGTATTTTTGTTTATTTGATTATTGTTCTTTTGTGATGGTTGTGATGTATTTTAGGCCCCCCTCGAAAACGAGATGGTGCATCTCAAGGGGTTTATCCTAATAAATAAATTTGAATATGTAAGGCCGCTGAATTCGCTCCAAGGTCCAAAATGAACTAATCTTTAATCTGACTCCATTTATCATATTATCGAATTTAGGATAGAATGCCAATGGGTTGTTTGGTCATTTATATCTAATAGTTCATCATACATTTAATCATTCCGTTTTAACCTTTTGTTGCAGCTCCGTTCTGGAGATAGTTAATAATTACAGAGTAATTCAGAAAGGATCAAAATGTAACAATTTTATTAACAGTCAGGTAAATGTATAATGCCAATTCCATAATCAATTCAAAGATAATTCGTACATAACATCAAATACTCTGTAGCAAAGAATAAGAGATCGATACCTGACTGAATATTACGCAGGCAGAGTGTCGAGACACTCCACGTTACGGGCCAACTCCATTACAGTATGGGCACCGAACTCATTGCTGCATCGCTTTAAATAACTCAGACCAGACCAAAAACTGTTTCATATGGAAATTTATGAAAACAAAGGGAATTTAAATTGAGTCGAATTCCCATTTGGCTCGATTGAAAGGAAACCAAATGGCTCCAACAGCCACACCCACCATCATAAGTAAAATACCTCTAAGCTCTAAAAACTCTTAATAACTTCTTGTATACTTCTGTAATTATGAGATTTTTGTACCATTCGCACTGAGACATTTCAAACGATACCAAAAACGTATAATATTGTATAATGAGAATTGACATTGAAATATACCCAAAATCTAATGGATTTAGTGATCTCCTAGGAGAGGGGATCAGGAGTTTGGGGGAAGTTTGGGACAAGGTAAATACATGCAAATGAAGCCATTCTCAGTTGATTCACTCAGTGGGACTTTGTCTCAGATGAGAGTGATAATTGTATGAGTGGATTCAGGTGTCAATCTCTTTCATTCATTTTCAGACAGCTTTCTGAAAGTTACTCATCCAGACAATCTGGCCTGGTTCTTTATATTCTTACACCCAATATATTTTTCCAAGCACAGGGATGCGCTGGCACACAATTGGCCCAAACACCCTCTCTATGCGTTTCCTCCGGTCACAATGATATCTCAGGTAATCAGGAGGATCAGGGAGGACAAATGCGTGGTACTTTTAGTAGCCCCGCTGTGGAAGAGTCAGATATGGTGCTCCGAACTGATTCAGATGCTAGACACAGCCCCATGGCCGATACCGCTGAGGAAAAACCTCCTCACGCAGGCAAAAGGGAAAATCTGGCATCCCAGACCCGATCTATGGGCCCTTCATGTATGGCCCATCAACGGGTACCCGGGAACCTTCCTGAAAAAGTACTAAATACTATTTATAAGGCTAGAGCCCCCGCAACCGGGTGGCTCTATGCAATGAAATGGTCAGTCTTCTCAGACTGGTGTAATGCACGAAACCTGAACCCGCAGTCATGTGAGGTGACAGAAGTGCTTATTTTCCTTCAAGAGCGGATGGACGCGGGTCGTTCCCCCTCCACACTCAAAGTATATGTGGCTGCAATAGTGTCATATCACATCCAGGTGACTGGTCAGTCCCTGGGGAAATGTGAGCTTATAACGTGATATCTTAAAGGGGCTAGAAGGCTTAACCCACCTCGTCCCCCTTCAGATCCTATATGGGACCTTTCTTCAGTCTTACAGGCTATGAAAGGAGCACCATTTGAACCACTACAGTCGGTGAGCTTAAAGCACCTTTCACTCAAAGTTGCTTTTTTGCTGGCTTTAGCGTCTGTCAAGCGAGAGGGTGACCTGCATGCACTTTCAGTGAGTGCATCCTGTTTAGAGTTTGGCCCTAATGACTCCAGAGTCGTCCTCAAGCCAAGACACGATTATGTACCTAATGTGCTTTCCACTCCGTTCAAAGCACAGGTCATTACACTATCAGCGCTGCCGTCATCAGAGGGCGAAAAAGATGCAAACTTGCTCTGCCCAGTTAGGGCACTGAGATTATATATAGCCTTCAGGCAGTTGGAACAGCTCTTTGTTTGCTTCGGCGGCCACACTAAAGGGAGTTCGGTCACGAAGCAGAGATTGTCACGATGGATGCGATCTCATTGGCTTATCAGTCTAAGGGCCTCAACTGCCCTATAGGCATCAGAGCTCACTCCGCGAGAGGCATGGCTTCTTCATGGGCTTGGTCTAGTGGCATACTACTGGAAGATATCTGTGAGGCGTCAGGCTGGGCCTCACCGTCCACTTTTATCAGATTTTATCATTTGGAGGTTCCTGCTTACCGAAAAGTAACAGAGTCGTTCTCTGGAGTGACGAATCACATTTCTCTGTCAGGCAATCTGATGGACGAGCCTGGGTTTGGAGCTTGCCAGGAGAACGGTACTTGCCTGACTGCATTGTGGCAAGTGTAAAGTTTGACTTGGTTACTATCATAACCTCGGTTCCCTGAGAGAAGGGAACGAGTATTGCGTAGCTTGCCGTGCTTGTGCTTTGCTCAGGGTGTCGCTTCAGTCGATTTTAAACCTGAATTCCTATGGCATGACATGGTCTTTTATAGACTCGAGTCCCTTACCATAACCGGCAGTTTCAACACACGACTAACTCAAACAGGCCCCGCCCCTTTATTCTGCGTATGAGTTATTATAATGATGAGCTGATACTCCATTACATTTCCGACACACACTCTAAGCGCTAGACCAATCACAACACCCTGGGGCCGGCTGACAAATCAGAGCAGACTGTGCTTTAAAGAAGGTGGGTTTTAAAGAAACACTCTAAAAAATACTGGGTTAAAAATAACCCAAGTTGGGTTGAAAATGAACTAACCCAGTAATTGGGTTGTTTTAACTCAGCAATTGGGTTGTTTTAAGTCGAGTCAAGTCAAGTCAACTTTATTTATATAGCGCTTTTAACAATGCAGATTGTTTCAAAGCAGCTTCACAGTGTTAAACAGGAAAATAATGCCTTGCCATAGGCTCCTGCAGTTGCCGCAGCACAGCCAATCAGCGTGTGTATACGCTCTGTTGTATCTGCTGTGCAGCCGCACTGCGTTTTACATGGATAAATTATTAAGGATAAAAATTTAGCTTCAATTCTCGAGGAAAAGGAGTTTTCCCCCTAGCGTATGCTACGCAATACTCGTTCCCTTATCTCAGGGAACAGAGGTTACGATAGTAACCGAGTCGTTCTCTGGAGTGACGAATAACATTTCTCTGTCTGGCAATCTGATGGACGAGTCTGGGTTTGGCGCTTGCCAGGAGAACGGTACTTGCCTGACTGCATTGTGCAGAGTGTAAAGTTTGATGGAGGGGGGATTATGGTGTGGGGATGTTTTTCTGACCTCAACCTGCGTTTTTTATCAGTTTAATTTTTATAAACATGACAATATAACATCGCGCCTACATGAAAGTAGGTTTTACTCTTATAAAAAACTGATTTGTGAGCATTAGTGGAACTGAAGGTTTTGAATTAACACGAAACACATCGCTGTCATGCGGTGAATCTGGCCAATCGTGGAACAGCTGTGTTGTTATCGGGGTCCGTGCAGTCTGGTGCAGCCGCTCTAGAGAAACTTCACCGGCTGTATGAAGTCTGAATTTCCATCTAATACCACAAAAAATGATTTATCACCATTTCTAAACTCGCATTCTATGTGATAGGTTTCCGGCAGACTACATTCTTTTAAAAAGATTTTAATCATGAGCCGCTAAGACAGTAGCCTATGTTTGGCAGCAGTTTTAACATTAAGTGACATGGCATCTGAGCACAAAAGCCAATAGCACATGTCGCTATGCTTATTGACCCATCCGGTTTTCATTGGCATGTGTCAGTGGATAGTGGCATGTATCACTTTAAACTTGTGACGTGTCAGTGATACTGGCATGTGCCACTGACATCATCGCATAACACTGACACTGTGTCGCGGAACATGTCGCCATATGTTATGACAATTGTGACTGACAGATGAGCTGAGCAGCAATAATGACGTAATTGTGACACAATATCTAATATATTTTAAATAAATAAATAGCCAGTGATCATTTTAAATACATGTCAATTAAACGTATTAAAGGTCCCATGGCATGCAATTTTCATTTTATTAGGTTTTTCAACATTAATATGAGTTCCCCTAGCCTGAATATTGTCCCCAAGTGGCTAGAAATGTTGATCGGTGTAAACAGAGTAGTGGCTGTCTCTCTCTGCCCTTGAGAAAATGACAGGCCAGACTAGCCAATCCTGAAGTCTCCTGTTTTGACGTAAAAACAGGAGCGGTTACCTCCCTTTCCTCCACCCAGAGAATCTGGCACGCCCATGCAAGCGCTATATTTGTCCTGGAGAGATCATGGCTTGTGAACGAGTGAATGCTGGCAGATTCTCAGTGTTTGAATGTACAAATGAAAACAGAAGTCTTTTTTCAGTTCCTTCTGATCTGTAATCAGTGATTTCTGATGTGTAGCTAATTATTTATTATTCGTGCACACGCTGCAGCTTCTCTCTCTCCCGACAGAACGGTGTTTTCGTGTTTTCTATCTTGTGAGTCAGTGTTTTTGTACGTCCTCGTCGCGTCTAGCTGTTCTAAAATGTGCATACTGTGCATACAGTCGTGAGTTTCTGCTCAATATCGGCAGGGTCCCATCTTTAGAGATGAACCTGACGCTGGCCGGTCGGCCTTCAACATCACCGACCGCCAGTACTGCATCTGGCCCACAGCGGAGGCACCAAACGCGGCGCGAGATTAAGCAGAAGGGGGGTAAGCGTGAGGGTCTCCGGGCTAGCCAGCTTAGCCCCACAATAAACTGGATTACATTCGATTACTGCGCTGTTGTGTCTTTGTTTGCGCTGTGTACTCAATGCGCGTCAATGAAACTTTTCATTTGATACGAAAATATCTAAAAATAATGCTATAATCAACACTTACTAACTTGTTCATCTCGACAGCTGTAATGGTACATTGCATGGGTTACAAAGTTGGTAGAATAATGATGAAGACGGACTCGGAGTGACTGAGACTCTTGTTTATTCAGAACTCTCAGATACAAACACAATAAACTCGCGCATGGCATGTTCCACTGAATGTTATAGGGGAGTGCTTTGACTTTCTCAGCTTGAGTAAATCCACTTGGGGTTCACACAGTATTTATTTTTTCCCCATTTAATTTCACATGTCTAGTACAATTATGTTGTTTTGTTTCATTAATACAGTGTATACTTTTTTTCTTGATTTAACCCGAATGAATGGAAGTGAAATGTGACAACATGTCCCATAGGTGGGGCACATTGTAACACGATGACCAAATGACAGCTTAAACATTTATTCTGATACAATAAAAAATAATAATAATATCCAAGACAAACATAAATATTTTGTCAATAAAATACAATTATTAACTTTAAAAAAAAAATGTTTTTCAATAATAATAAAAAAAAAAAAAAGAATTAGTTTGACCACAAACACACCGCAAAACTATACAGCATAGTTCAAAACATAATAATAATGATGATTAATTTCTGGACATTGACTCTGTCATTATTCACCTTTTTTCTCATGGTTTCTCAATAGAATTCATAAAAGTATCGAATAGAATAACAGTTCTAATAGGGGCAACTGACAACATGCCCCACCTGCGCAACTGGGATTTAAACCGCGACTCGTGTCTTCTGCTGGTTAGCATTAAATCATTATCTCAACTGCTAAATAACAGATATAAGATTAAAATAATATCAGATTTGAAAAAGCCGAAAAAAAAGGATGAAAATTGTTTAAATAGAAACTGTAGGGTACTTTTGCTATGGTTAAATAAATGTTCAGTGATATCTTCCAAAGATTTTCATTTTTTCTCTATATAGTATTGATATGGCAACTAGTAATACTAAATACACTAAGCTTCGTCATGCTGATATGTGTGGAAAGTTTTAAACCATGTTTGTGGTTTGTCCCCCGCTCACACCCATAATGCTTGTATGTTTGGTTTGAAACAGCATTCTTTATGTTCAACGCTTAGCAAGTAGACTTTGAATGCAACATAGCCTTTATAATACAGATAATTCATGCAGCACTTTAAAATGTTCTTAATGACTTTATATTTAGACCTGTAAGAGTGATTTGTTTATTATTATTATTATTATTTATAAAAAAAGGAAATGTTTTAGTATAGCTAACATTTAGGTATTTACTTTTAGATTAGCTAGTGATGCATTCCACGGGCTTGTTAGTCGTCCATGATATCCGTTTTTTAGATCTTGTTTAAATTGTAGTGTCAGTGTTATGCTAAAACCTGTGATACAAGCCTAAATTACCGCATAAACAACATACATGTTAGCTGGTTTACTTCTGATGAAAATGACATTTCAATCATTACTAACCTTCAATAAATAGAACCTATATCCTCATCCTGCAGTTGTTCGAATGCTGTATGTCCTTTCTCCACAAAAGGAGGAGTCGTATTTGTATCAGTGTTTTTTTTTTTTTTTTTTTGGCTTTTCAGAACGGTGCGCTCGCGGAAGCCAGAGTAAACATGCTGCTCTCACGCAGTCTCCAGAGCGAGCTTTTACATAGCCTATATTTGAAATATTTATATAAAAATTATATCAATTTACCAATTTCCACTAAATAAATTCACAAATGGTTTGTTTTAAAGTTGTTAGACCTCATGACATAGAAAAACGAGACCTGGACCAATATCCCATTTGAAGAAAACTTTATAGTGCTTTAACATCAGGAAAGGAAAGATAAAGTCATCATCACAATTTGTGATAAGAAAGGAAAAAGTTCTAAATTATTTAGAATTATATCTCAAATGTCTTCTCTCAAACATTTTAAAGACTTGCTGTTTCAAATCTGCAGTGTGGGATCTTAGTTAAGATAAGATTTTTGTTACACTGTAAGATAGGCTACTATCCTTAAGCCATATAAGAACCTACAAAGTTTCTGTGTTTGCAGACTTAATGTTTGTTATAGCATCTAATGTTATAACAATGTTTTTTAATACAAAAAAAATCTATTCAATAACTTGTCAGCTAAGGTCTAAATATTAATTGGACATCATTGGCCCTTGTTGCCATGCTAAATGAATATGCAGAAAGTATAATCAAAAACTGTTAATGAGTTTTTCCTTGCCATCATGGATTAGATGAATAGAGTATAGGACTATAAATACAAGGGCCCATAATCACCACAGACATTGAGGGTGGCACGTTTCCCAAATATAACCAAATACAGCAAAATTGTGTAAAAAAAATACTTGATATTCTTGATGCAGCTCTGCTGCACTCCCTATGTATTTTAGGATGACAAAAATCATTTTAGGGTATGCTCATCAATGTCAGAATATCTGAGATAGCCAATCAAATCAAAGAAGTGGACTTAATGTTAAACTGCACCCCCACTTTGGGGCTCACAGCTGAAAACGACCTACCTGAATTAAAACAATTATAGCTCCTGAGAACAGTGTGCTACAGGCACAATTAAGGTATCTTTGGAAAGAAGACACTTGGGACTCTACTAAAAAGCAATCAGAGTTGATAATTCTCAAACAGATAAAAAATTATAATAGTTGAAATGCCTCAAAAATTATTTGCACTACACAGAATGTTGTATTATTTCATGTAAAAATATATGAAAATAGACCTGGAGGAATCCAGTTCAGTTATGGATTGAAAGCCACACGACTTATCAGTTTATAGTTCAAGTTTGAGGAAGATATAATGAAAAATGTGGTTCCTGCAAGCTTTTTTCCAAGACTATGTCTGTTCCATTTCTCCCTCCGCCTGCTTGAGGCACATCCCCAGAAATGACATCTCCCAACTAAAACAATTGCAGTTGCTGAACAATTTGCACTACATGCACAATTTAGACATCTATAAAAAGAAGACACTTTAGAGTTTATTACCCAAACATTAAAGTAGAAAAAAACTTAGAAAGACAAACAGTTATAGAAGTTGAAGTGTCTTGAAGATGATTTGTGCTACAATGAACACTTTATTATTTGATGTAAAAATATATGAAAATAAGCCTGGAGGAATCCAGTAAGTTAATGAATTGAAAGGCACAAGTCTCATCAGTTTATATTTAAAATTTGACGAAGATATCATGAAAAATGGGGTTCCTGCATGCTTTTTTCTAAGAATATGTCCAGGTGCCAAGAAACCTACAGGAGACTTGATAACCTAATGTTATGAAGTGTACTGCAAGCTGTTTTAGCCATCATATATGATGCTTGAATGCTTTTTCAACTATAAAATAATAGGCAGAACCATAAGACTTTGTATTAGTGATTTATTTGTACAACAGAACTTATAAAAATATAATAAAAATGAAATATTAATTAAAAAGAGCTAAACTTCTTTGCAACTGAAAATACAACAAGTAATATAAGTATAATAACTATAAATATAACTAGTAATATAAATAACAATATAATATAAATATATAGCTATAAAAACACACACAATTTGCAAATGTAAAAAAAAAAACATTTACTGGCCTTTTACTGGCGGATTCAGGTCTACAACAGCAAGTGCAGATCTTGAAGAATCTGAAAGCTTTCTTCTCTTTTCTGCTGGTTGGCTGGTGCTTGGATGCCATAGCTCATCTGAAGACTCAACCTGATGCCTGTAGAATGGCAAGGAAAGGAAAGAGAATTAGCACTGCATGTCCTATTTCTGTATAGTTTGCCCATTCAATCAACAATCACACTGTCATCATTCACTCTAATTACAGGCCATCCCATGAACAATGAAACTGATGGGCAGTCGGTTAGACAGCATTCATATTGATGGACACCTACACATTCTCACACAGCCCAAGCATCAATCTAACGGCCGGCTATACAGTGAGCATTCATATTGACGGCGGCCCATACATTCGCACACAGTCCTACAATCAATATAATGGCCGGTGATACAGTGAGCATTCAACAATCACACAGATGGTCGGCCGTCCAGAACTTTTCTTTTTTCGTAAATTTGTTTTTTGTAGCACAGGAGAAAAAAATGCATTTTATATATTATATATATATATATATATATTTTTTTTTTTTTTTTCTGTGTGTGCTAGAAAAAATGCTAAATATCAGTATATGTATAATCTATACTGGTATATTGTAATTTTTCTAGCACACAGGAAAAACATAAAATAAATACAGTCTCAATATATATATATATATATATATATATATATATATATATATATATATATATATATATATATATATATATATATATATATATATATATATATATATATATATATATAAACAATTACATGTGTTATATATATATATATATATGTTTTATTTACACACACATGGGGAAAAATTATATATACTTTTTCCCCATGTGTGCTAGGAAAAATGCAAAATATCAGTGTGAGAAAGCCCGAACTCCGCCCCCTTGAGTGGTACGTAATATTCACCGCGCAGTCAGATGCGGTCATGCAGAATCGGCAGTTTTGCTACAAATCAGGCTGGCTGGACTGTTTAACCAACTTTGTATATGTTTTTACAGTGCGTAAATGATTACGGGTGAGTTTTCATATATAATTGGCCTTTGTAACTTCCATTACTGTTCTGGATGTCGAGATTTGCTTGCAACATGAACGCAATTTAACTGCGTCACAAATTGAAAAGAAACGGTTTACATATCGGATTTTGAGCTCGAAAATAATTGTATTTCTGTTGGAATATAAATATTATATTCATTTACAAGTTACAGATCACCCAGGTCATTTAAGATTGTGTAAAATGTCAAGTTTGATGACGTTTTATAAGTTTGCTTGTAATATTGAGCAGACGCAGCGCTCGTGCTCTATGCGTGTCATTGTTTACATAAGTATTTATTAACATAATCAGCACGCAGCTAACCAATGTATGTTCATTTCTATATTATTTTAATAACTGAATGTTTGTGTCATTTACTGCTATACTTACCATTGTTTTCCTTGTGTTTCTTCTGTTCATTATAGACCACACTTGTGTGAAGTAACATATACAAAACTCTTTTGATTAAACAAGTTAAACTGGGATCCTCTCTCGTGTTTCTCTTACCGGAAATACACACATCCATCTATGTTGCACTACAACTGAACCCACTAAGCGTCCCATACGCTTGTATATGGTCCTTCGAGCCGGATTTGCTGCTTCAAGATGGATCCTGAAACCCCCAGTGTATCTGAACCTGTCGTCCGACCACGCCCTCCAAGAGAGAGACACCTTCCTGCCCATCTTGCTGATTACGATGTCCAGCTTCCGCCTAACCTACATCCGGAGCCACAGCCTGCAGATTCGTCTTCACAGAGACACTCCAGATCATCAAGACATGCGTCTAGATCTATTTCTACTGGCACAGCTTCCAATGCTTCATCCAGATCCTATCGCAGTGCACAACGCAGATCTCCTATACATGGACTTTCCGATCTTCAAGCTGCCATGGTGGAAGAAAGGTTAAAGACTTTGAGCTTGGAAGAACTTCAACAGCAGATCGAAGAGGACGCCATTATAGATAAAGAGTGTGAGAGACTTGATGCTCAAGCGAGAGAAGCTCAATATAGACAGGAACAAGCCACTAAGGCTAGAGAGTTGCTAGCTAAGCAGGTAGAGACCCGGCGGCGTCTCAAAAAGGTTCAAAATGAGCTTGAGGTTGCTAAATATGTTTGTGTACTTATTAAGCAGGAATCTCAAGATGTTAATGTTCCTGATTCCCAGTCCAGCCATGCCGTTGATCCTCTGTCTGAGGTAAGCACGCAATATCACAGAGTTGCCACTAGCAATGATATTACGTCATCCGCCCAAGCAATGCCTAGTCATTCTACCCCTTATACTGCTAACTTTGTACCTGTGTCATCAGTAATGCCCCCCACAGTATTAGCTGCCGAAGTAACCCAGCCCAACATAGCTACAAGGCCATTGGCTTCGCTAGTTACTGCACAACCCACCTTAATGTCTAGGCCAGATTATGCTGCTCCTCTAACCTTTAACCCAGTTGCGGTGGCCCGTCCGCACCATTACACAGATACCTCTGTGGCCGGTAGTCATACACCCTCTGCCAATGTCCCTCCTACAGCCCCATCTACGGTTCCTGTAACTTTAGGAGCTCCTTTACATACTCAGTCTTACCAAGCCACGAATCTTAGCCCTCATTGGACAGCAGTACCTTATTCTGTTCCCCCACCTGACGCCTTTCATAATCGGGCAGTATTGTACCCCTCCCCAGCTCAACCACCTGGTCTGGAAATGTTAGCTGCCTCAGCTTATGGAATCCCAAAGCCAGCTATCCCATACTTCGACACTGGTCGAGAAAGTGACTTTGCACTACTGAAAATGGCCTTAGACAATGTAATGAATAACCAGCCTCATTTGAGTGAACATTACAAATATCAGGTCCTTTTAAGTCACTTAAAACTCCCCAGCGCTCTCCAGCTGGCCAAAGCCTACATGCATGACCCCAGGCCATACACCACAGCATTACAAGCGCTGCAGGATAAATATGGCCAACCACGTCAATTGGTCCAGTCCGAATTAGGTGTCATACTGAATGCACCAGCAGTCAAGTTTGGTGATGCAGAAGCTTTTGACTCTTTTTCCCTATCTATCCAAACACTAGTAGGGATGCTCAGAACTTTGGAGGGCCCAAACGGATACGAGCTGCGCTGTGGTTCTCATGTTGATCGATTGTTGAGCAAGATGCCACCATCATATCGAGATGGGTTCGTCGAGTACTGTTTCAGCCGAGGTATTTTGCAAACTGGCACAGACCGCACTTATACATTACCTGATCTGTCTGCATGGCTGCAGATGAAATCGCAGGCAAAGCGCATCTCCAATAAAGCAGCTACACTGTATCAGACTGATACTGCTAGATCCACCAAGAAAGATCAGCAAAGGTCAGTACCTTACCGCCCAAAGGAGAGGTCCACATCTATCTTGTATTCAGCTGAGGATAGTGCAGTCGGGCAGGGACAGACTAAATCTAAGACCCCCTCCAAGATTCAACCCTTTTGCCCATACTGTAACACCAAGGACCACTTTCTTAATGCGTGTCCCAAATTCAAGATAATGACCACAGAGCAAACAGTACAGTGGATATCTAAAGAGAAGCGCTGTTGGAAATGTGGGCGAACTCATACTCCAGACCATTGTACTCTGAAAAGAACCTGTTCAAACTGTAGAGAGTTACATCTGACTATCTTGCATGATGCAGCCTTGCAGATCCAAAAGAGTGTTCTGATGGTCAACGTTCCTACCTCTCAGGTCTATTTAGACCGGCCCAACCGATCTCAAAAGGTAATGCTGAAGCTAGTCAAGGTATTACTGCACAATCGAGACAACGTCATGGAAACCTATGCAGTGCTGGATGATGGTTCAGAGCGTAGTATTGTTCTGCAACAGGCTGTAGACCAGTTGAATCTCCCTTCTGAACCTGAAACACTCACTCTACGTACGGTCCATCAGGATGTAGTTAATTTGCACGGATCTACTGTTTCCCTTCATGTGTCACCTCTGCACAAACCATACAGGAAATACCTGATTCATCATGCTTTCACTGCTGATAACCTGAGACTTTCCGAACATTCTTACCCTGTGTCCGCTCTTCAACACAAGTATGAGCATATTAGGTCATTGCCATTGCCCTTGATTGACGGAGCTCAACCCCTACTGCTCATAGGGTCTGACATGCCTCACCTGCTTACTCCTGTTCAGCCAGTGTGCATGGGACCTGCCAATGGACCGATTGCTGTCTGTACCAGACTTGGTTGGACCCTCCAAGGTCCCATTGGGCTCAGTCAAATTACCCTTTCCACCCCACAGTGTTTTCACATAACCACAACCATACAGAATACTGAGTTGTTCAAGAATGTGGAACGCCTCTGGCAAATCGATACTCTGCCCTACTTAAACGAGAAGACAGCCACTCGTTCCAAACAAGACCAGTATGCCCTCACTCTTCTCCAGACCCATACCACAAGGGTAGAAGTCAGTGGAGTTATGCGATACGCCACTCCCTTGCTCAGAAGGCCCACTGTTGAACTTTTGAAAGCCCCAAAAGAAGCAGTAATAGCGAACCTCCGAAGTACTGAGCGTAGACTTGCTAAAGATCCTAGGCGAGCTGAGTCTTACTGTTCTGAAATGAGGAAACTCCAAGAAGCTGGCTATGTGGCAGAGATATCAACACAAGACGCTGAGCAATCCCCGGAGTCGTGGTACATCCCTCACCATATGGTGACGCATAACAACAAGGACAGAATTGTTTTCAACTGTTCTTATTCATACCAAGGCCAAGCGTTAAATGACATCCTCCTGCCTGGGCCCGTTCTTGGTCCGTCTCTACTTGGTGTCTTGCTAAGGTTCCGTGAATCTCCTGTAGCCATCAGCGGAGATGTAAAAGGCATGTTCCACCAGGTTCGCCTCCTGCCAAATGACAAGCCTATAGTGCGTTTTTTGTGGAGAGACATGCAGAGGACAGAACAGCCTAAGATCTACGAATGGCAAGTCTTACCATTCGGCACAACGTGCAGCCCTTGCTGTGCCATATATGCCCTCCAGGAAATTGCTCAGAATCACCCGCAAGTGGACCCAGGTCTGGTGAGAACGGTCAAAGATTCATTCTATGTTGACAACTGTCTCCATAGCCTTCAAACTGTTGCTGAAGCTAGAGCATTAGTAGACGAACTACGGCAAATCCTGCTCACTGGTGGTTTCGATCTCCGTCAATGGGCCAGCAACAGACCCGAGGTTATTCAACATCTTCCCTCTGAAGCTAGGTCACAGAACAGTGAACTCTGGTTATCACAGAAGAGTACTGACCTCCTAGAAGGTACACTTGGGCTAGTGTGGAATTGCCTCAGAGACTCGTTCAATTACAAACCAAGCCAATCCGGATGCCTTGAACCCACTCTACGGAATGTCTACAGGGTTTTGGCATCGCAATATGATCCCCTGGGTTATCTAATCCCATTTACTACTCGAGCTAAAGTGCTGGTCCAGGATTTGTGGAAGAACAATCTTGGATGGGATGACCCGATCACTGTTGACAGCCTGCTAACCAGATGGCAAGACTGGCAACAAGAGCTCCAAAGTTTGAATCAGATCACAATTCCAAGGTGTTACACTCCACTTGATAGACATATGGAAATCCTCAATCGGGATTTACATATATTCTGTGACGCATCTGAGAGGGCTTATGGCTCAGTGGCCTACATGCGCACAGAAACCAATGAAGGGCATGTACACGTCTCATTTGTGTTAGCACGTTCACGAGTGGCGCCTAGGAAACAAATAACGATTCCCCGGCTGGAACTGAGTGCGGCACTTACCGGAGCGCAACTGGCTAATGTTCTTCAGACAGAACTAACTGTGGATATTAATCAAGTCATTCTCTGGTCAGACTCATCTACCGTCCTCCAATGGATTAAATCTGAATCATGTAGATACAAAGTCTTTGTCGGAACACGAGTGGCCGAAATTCAGGCACTCACTGATACTGGTTCTTGGAGGTATGTTGATTCAGCGAACAACCCTGCTGATGTCATAACAAGAGGCCAGTCGTTGAAGGATTTAGTCCCACCTTGCCGCTGGATTAATGGACCACATTTCCTACATCAGCCAGAGTCATGTTGGCCAACTTTGCCAGCAGCTGAACCTGAACCAGAGGCAGAGTTGAAAAAGTCAGCAATTTGCTTGCATGTATGCACTAGTTCAGACATTCCCCTTCCTGACGTCAACCAATTCAGTACCTGGACTGAACTACTAGCTGCTGCAGTGACATCCCTTCATGGGGCGGCTACCTCTTCCAACCAGTCAACAGATGATTCAGAGAGTTACATCTCAGCGGAGAAGCTCCTCCTACAACAGGCTCAGAAAGATTCTTTTCCTGAGGAGTTTAAGGCTCTCGCATCTGATCGACCACCACCTTCCCACAGCAGATTAGCATCCTTATCACCTGAGTATGATAAAGCCAGCGGACTTATCAGAGTTGGAGGGAGACTAAGACATGCAAAGCATATGGAATTGGATGCAATACATCCCATTGTGCTTGATCCACAACATAACCTAACCAAGCTTTTGATCAAGGACTATGATGCCTCCCTTTTACATCCTGGGCCTGAGAGAGTCTTAGCCGAATTAAGAAGACGATATTGGATTCTGCGAGGAAGGGAAGCTATCAAGAAGCATCAACATATGTGCATGGACTGCCAGAAATGGCGTGCCAAGCCTAATATACCCAAAATGGCCGACCTCCCACCAGCACGTCTACGTCTGTATAAACCACCTTTCTATTCCACGGGAATGGATTGTTTTGGTCCATTCGTAGTGAAGATCGGCCGACGAACAGAGAAAAGATGGGGAATAGTTTTCAAATGCTTGACCACCCGTTGTGTCCATCTTGATCTCTTGGAGAGCCTTGATACCGATGCATTCCTAATGTCTCTCCGCAGATTCATAGCTCGAAGAGGGAAACCATTTGAGCTCCTGTCAGATAATGGCACTAACTTTGTTGGTGGAGACAAAGAAATTCAAGCAGCTTATGATGCCATGACCCCTCAACTAAAGGAACAACTTGCAGAACAACAGATTTCCTTCAGATTTATTCCACCTGGTGCCCCTCATTTTGGGGGGGGCTTGGGAACGGGAAGTTAAGTCAGTAAAGCAAGCCCTAAAGGTAGTACTGAAGGATCAAACAGTGACGGAAACTGTACTTCGTACCGTGCTCATTGAGGTAGAAGGCATCCTAAATGCCAAGCCGTTAGGCTACGTGTCCTCAGACGTGTCGGATCCGGACCCAGTTACACCTAGCATCCTCCTGATGGGCCGCCACGATTCTTCACTCCCGCAAGTGCTCTATGATTCAACTAATCTTTTGGGAACTAGAAGATGGAAACATAGCCAAGTGCTTGCTGACCATTTCTGGTCTAGCTTCATCCATTACTATCTCCCTAACCTGCAAGAAAGACAGAAGTGGCGTAAAGATGGAGGAGAAATTGGTCTAGATCAGGTTGTATTGATAGTGGATACACAACTTCCACGAGCATGCTGGCCAGTAGGGAAAGTGACTAATATCTTCCCTGGACTTGATGGACGCATCAGAACAGTTGAAGTTCAGGTACACAATCGTAAATACGTGAGACCTGTATCCCGTTTAGTCCCACTCCCTAAACTTGCTGATGATGATGCTATTGAGCCTACTAATTAGTTAGAGTTTCTCACTGGTTCAAATGTCCTTAAACACATTTGGGGGCGGCTGTGTGAGAAAGCCCGAACTCCGCCCCCTTGAGTGGTACGTAATATTCACCGCGCAGTCAGATGCGGTCATGCAGAATCGGCAGTTTTGCTACAAATCAGGCTGGCTGGACTGTTTAACCAACTTTGTATATGTTTTTACAGTGCGTAAATGATTACGGCTGAGTTTTCATATATAATTGGCCTTTGTAACTTCCATTACTGTTCTGGATGTCGAGATTTGCTTGCAACATGAACGCAATTTAACTGCGTCACAAATTGAAAAGAAACGGTTTACATATCGGATTTTGAGCTCGAAAATAATTGTATTTCTGTTGGAATATAAATATTATATTCATTTACAAGTTACAGATCACCCAGGTCATTTAAGATTGTGTAAAATGTCAAGTTTGATGACGTTTTATAAGTTTGCTTGTAATATTGAGCAGACGCAGCGCTCGTGCTCTATGCGTGTCATTGTTTACATAAGTATTTATTAACATAATCAGCACGCAGCTAACCAATGTATGTTCATTTCTATATTATTTTAATAACTGAATGTTTGTGTCATTTACTGCTATACTTACCATTGTTTTCCTTGTGTTTCTTCTGTTCATTATAGACCACACTTGTGTGAAGTAACATATACAAAACTCTTTTGATTAAACAAGTTAAACTGGGATCCTCTCTCGTGTTTCTCTTACCGGAAATACACACATCCATCTATGTTGCACTACAACTGAACCCACTAAGCGTCCCATACGCTTGTATAATCAGCATATGTATAATGCATACTGGTATATTGCATTTTTTTCTAGCACACAGAAACAATAAAATAAATACAATTCTCACACACATTCTCAATATACATAAACAACTACACATAGCAACTCACCGGTGTGTTATTGGATCAACTTCTCTGTCAACAAGCACCGTCATCGCTGTCTTGACTCTCCTCAATGTTTTCCACATAGCTGCTTCGAGTGAGCTCAAATAAAACATCTTCAGCACAATAAAAACTTCTTTTGACGATCCATTGGATAATACATTCCGTCCAGTTAGTAAGATTAGCAAACAGTTACTACAAAGAGACCGTCTGTACTAGCCCGTTAGCTTGTAGCTGTCAGATGGGGGTGTGTCAGACTCGCTGCATCTCGTGGGGAGAGCGCGCCACATTGGCACATTCAGATGAATAAATATTCACGCCCATGTGACAAATATACACATGCAAGGTCTCGTTGGAATCGTGTGCTCATTGGCTACATTTTCTGTCAGTCATGACGATTCAATGCTTTTATTGGCTCCAGATAAACAGACAATATCATTGGATGAGCACATCATGACATCACCTAAAACGAGTGCAATGGTTGGATATTTTTGACTATATCGCGGCTATCTTTGCATGTTTTTGAGTGGGGTTAGTTGTAGAATGTTCGTAACATTCTAAGCTATAAACCCATGCCACTTTATGCTACCGGGAGACTGTTTTTGGTGCATTATTTTATTGCATAACAGTCTAGTATGATACTCCGCTCCGCAGAAATGCGATGTAAACAAAGGATTAACCATCAATATTACACCATTATCGTTTCGTTGGATTAAAAATGCTCTATGGGATGTTATTCAGTGGACCCTCACCTTTCCATTCATTCTGGAATTGTTTGCAGTGGATGCGTGTGTGGCTCGTAATTAGGACACAAAAGGTATGTGCTCTGTTTTTATTTATAAAATCGTTGATGTGTATTGCTTACATTGATGCAAAAATACAGCCGTTATAAGTTTTTCACTGAAAAACAGTGGTCTGTCCTCAATGCTTGAGGTTTAGACCTTTAGAATGATATATAGTTTGTCAAGATTAATGATGTTTTTTTACGTTAAATCTATTAACAAACATTACACTCTTGCTAAAAATAGCGCTTCAACCCGTGCACGCGCTCATGAACTTTAAAGGGTTAGTTCACCCAAAAATGAAAATTCTGTCATTAATTACTCACCCTCATGTCGTTGGACACCCGTAAGACCTCCGTTCATATTCGGAACACAAATGAAGATATTTTTGTTGAAAGCTGATGGCTGAGAAAGGCTTCAGATAGGCCTCCATTGGCATTCAGTACATTGACACTTCCAAGATCCATGAAAGGCACTTAAAACGTCGTTACAAAGTCTATCTAACCACAGTGGCTCTACAATAATCATACAATGCGACGACAATAGTTTTTGTGCGCAAAAAAAAATCAAAATAACACCTTTATCCAACTTGTTCTTGTCTTCCGTGTGCGCCTCCACGACGCATGCGCGAGAATATGACGTAGCGCCGGTGTTCGGGAATCGATGAAATACACACTTAAGCTCCATTTTGAGCACTACGCCGAGACCTAAAGCACGATCAATGTAGAATCCAACAGCTTAGACACGCGCGTCTTCCTCTGCTCGTAAACAAATCGCTTCTGGGTCATATGTCCGAACGCCGGATCTGCGTCATATTCTCGCGCATGCGTCGTGGAGGCATACACGGAAGTCGAGAACAAGTTGGATAAAGGTGTTATTTTGATTTTTTTTTGCGCACAAAAACTATTGTCGTCGCATTGTATGATTATTGTAGAGCCACTGTGGTGAGATAGACTTTGTAACGACGTTTTAAGTGCCTTTCATGGATCTTGGAAGTGTCAATGTACTGAATGCCAATGGAGGCCTGTGTGAAGCCTTTCTCAGCCATCAGCTTTCAACTAAAATATCTTCATTTGTGTTCCGAATATGAACGGAGGTCTTACGGGTGTCCAACGACATGAGGGTGAGTAATTAATGACAGAATTTTCATTTTTGGGTGAACTAACCCTTTAAGGAGTTTTAATACTGTTTTTATAAAATTTTAGCATCACTTCACAGTTTGCTGGTTCATTTTAGAGTTGATTTTCAAATCTTTATTTGTTTATAAGTGTTTGAATAATCTTGCTTCTCCCATCTCTCTTATCTTCTAGTTTTACATAATCCTTCTAGAGCTCTTAGATCCGGGACACAAAGACTTTGATCTGTTCCTAGACAATTTGCGGGCCTTAAAGGTCCTGTTCTTCGTGATCCCATTTTTCAAACTTTAGTTAGTGTGTAATGTTGCTGTTAGAGCATTTATAATGCCTGTAAAATTCTAAAGCTCAAAGTTCAATGCCAAGCGAGATATTTTATTTAACAGAAGTTCCCTTTCAAAGCCTACAGCGAACGGCTGGTTAGGACTACATCCTGGTATTTCCTGCTTTAATTACGTCAGTAGAGCAGTATGTCGACTAACCTCCGCCCACAAGAACACGCGAAAAGGGGGCGTGGTCTTGTTGCTCCCGCGTGGAGAATAGGAAGTGTTGCGTTCGGTTGCGTTCGTATAGTTTGTTTGTCGCCATGTCGTCGAGACGCTGTTATTTTCATCCCGGAGTCAAGTCACCTTTGTTTGGCTTTCCCAGGGACGCTGTACTTAGAGATCATTGAGCGCATGCATCCCCGTTATGGTGAGAGGCGTGACCTTTCCGGTAACGTGCGCTCTGCGTGCGCTAAGCTGCTGTCGAATCACAACACGGGAACCGCTGGCACAATCAGAACTCGTTACGTGTTTCTGAAGGAGGGACTTCATAGAACAGGGAAATCTTTCAAGCCGTTTTGAGGACAGTGAAAACAGCAGTATACAGATAAGT